>NW_006296625.1:164243-172832 GCF_000327345.1 Myotis davidii | reverse complement strand
CCCTCAGCCCGGCCTGCCCCCCTCACAGTCCAGGAGCCCTCAGGGGGTGGGGGGGGAGGCGACCTGGAGATCAGGGGAAGGCGACGCCCCCATCACACCTCTGCTGCTGCCACTGCTGGTAGCTCAAGCCTCAACCAGCCCTGGTTACCTGAGCCTCAGGCCAGCCCTGGGCGGCTGGGGGGCTGCGGGGACTGAGAGTCTCTAGAGGCAGGCGCACAGAGCAGCTGAGCCCGCCTGGGCCTACTTGCCTGCCACCCGGCAGGGCTGAGGGGACTGGGCACCGCCATCTTGTGGCTATGGGCTCTGCCATCTTTGAGGGCATGACAGTCAATTAACATATTCCCTCCTTATTGGCTGTGGGCACCGCCATCTTTGTGACAGTCTGAGGGTCAATTAGCATATTCCCTCTTTATTAGATAGGATTATTGATCTATTTTCCATGCTGTATTTTACATCCCCATGACTATTTTGTAACTACCAATCTTCCTTCTCAATCCCTTCACCTAGTCTTTTGACTGTTTTTAAATACAAATAACTCTAAACATATATTTATATAATTTGTATATTTTGAACAGCAGGAACAGGAATGTGGATCCACAGGCAAGCCACTTAGTAACTATATGTCCTAAAAGGCAGCAGCAGCTCATCTCCTCTGAGTAGTTCCTGAGGGAACTTCATTCCCTGAATGGAATAATTTTTCCTTCCATATTAAGGAGCACTTAGTCCTTTGGCAAATCTTAGCCATTTAGTATTTCCTTGCATAAGTACTAGGATAAGCCTCTCTCCTTCTCTGGGGTGTCCTTTGTTGTTCAGTGCCATCCAAGTATCTCCTGGAGCAAATAAATTGTAAATATTGATATTACTCATTCTTATTGTCATTAGCTTATCAAGTACATATCACAAATTAAGTGCTGTGGATACACAATAGTATCAATTTTTATTTCATTTTCCAGATGAGAAAACACAAATGTAGGGAGTTGAATTAACCCAGCTTGGAGGTGGCAGTTCAGGAATTAGACCTCACAGTTCCACCCTCAAGTCTGTATTCTTACCACTCACTCTGCTTCCTTGTTCCTTTTCATCTTTGCTCATATCTAATTTTACATTTACAGAACATGCCCCCAAAACAGATTTCATATTCCATTAGCTTAATCATTGTACAATTCAATTTAGATACCATCCTAGCAACCACCACCATTCCTTACTTTTAAATTCTAATTGACAGTAACCTAGAAACTACTTGCTCTTTCCAAACTATGCCCATTAAGTTTATATAACATCAAACACTCAACTTCTCCTATTGTTCACCTGCAGCTTCCCTTCGGGCCTCTTCTCAGTGAAATCAATTACAGCCTCATGTTCTTGCCTTTCACGTGTTGTCAAATCCTTTCTCAGACCACACGCTTTGGCTAATTGTGTGAATTCCATTCCTCTGAGTTACTGGGTTTGAAAGGTCACTAAGCTCTGTCACCACCTGGCCACCAACACACACATAATCTTCCTAAAATGATATCTTGACCTCGTTTTGAATGAACCCTTTTGTGCTACTCTGCGGTTATTTCTTCTTCTCTCAGCTCCAATTTTCCCTTTCACCAACAACTTCCTGTTAAGATGTAGCAACAATGCTAAATTGTCCAGAATATGTGAAATGAAAAATAGTGAAGTTGAAACTTAAAAAACTATATAAATCAAAATCTTGGAATACAGAGATATGTGTTAATGCACAAAAGGTGGGACAGAAAAGCAAGCATACAGCAGAAAGCAATATGTATAATATATAACTTGCATTCTCTTGGACCAAGTTGCTCAACATTTTGAAATTGTTTCTGTATAGACGTTCAATTGACTTTCAGAATAGATACCATTAAGAGTCTTTTGTATCTTGACTCTGTTTCTCTCCATCTTATTCCCTAATGTATGCTTTAAATCCTCGTATATAGCATCAGTATTGACTGCCATGATTATGAATATCAAAAAATAATGAAATACCAAAGAATGCCTTCTAAGTACATAATGGAATTCAAATGGTACTCTCAAGACATGCTCAGGACAGATAAGAGATTTCTAAATTGGGAAGAGACCTAGAAGTCTCTTCATTTTTCACCTTAAAAATGTAGGTGTTTGTTTATCAGAAAAAGTGAAGTAGTTTTAGTTAATAAGAATATATTCAGTTAATAATAGTAGTTCTGGAATCCCTGGGCTAATCTGGAACCAAATTTGAAACTCCTAGGGTGAGAGTGGAAACATGTGAAAATGTCAGGATCTATTGCATTTCTTACAATACTGGCTCCATCTTGTGGACAAAGTAATAATTTCTAGTTAATAGCATCTGTGTTTATGATTGATCAACTATGCTTTCTTTTAAAAACTATATTGATATATATATATATATATCTTTATTATTGAAAGATATATATATATATATCTTTATTGTTGAAAGAATTACAGATATCCTCTTATTTCCCCCATTGATTCCACCCTGCTCCCGCCCCCTCCTCAGGCCCTCATCACACTTGTCTGTGTCCAGGGGTTATGCATATATGCATATAAATTCTTTGGTTAATCTTTTCCCACCCCTCCTCTCTTCCCGCTAATATTCATCAGTCTGCTGCATGCTTCCATGTCTCTGGGTCTATTTTGTTCATCAGTTTATTTTGTTCATTAGATTCCAGATATAAGTGAGATAATGAGATACTTGTCTTTCTCTGATAGGCTTATTTCACTTAGCATAATACTCTCTCAGTTCCCCCACACTGTCTCCAAGGGTAAGAGATCCTTCTTTCTTTACAGCTGCATAGTATTCCATGGTGTAACTGTACCACCGCTTTTTTATCCACTCATCTACTGATGGGCATTTGGGCTGTTTCCAGATCTTAGCTATAATAAATAGCACTGCTATGAACACAGGGTGCATACATTCTTTCTGATTGGTGTTTTGGGATTCTTAGGTTATATTCCTAGAAGTGAGATAAATGGGTCAAATGACAGTTCCATTTTTAATTTTTTGAGGAAACTCTGTATTGTTTTTCATAGTGGCTACACCGGTCTGCATTCCCAGTGTACTAGGGTTCCCTTTTTACCACATTCTTGCCAACATTTGTCATTTGTTGATGGTAGTCATTCTGGAGGTGTGAGATGACACCTCAACTATGCTTTCTTGAACTAGAAATAGCAAACTGGGTCCAAATATTTGAAGATTTTTAAACTATAAATTAGTCTAAAAAATGTAACCACTTCTACCTATTATTAGCCTCTTCCAAAGAGTATATGAATTTATTAATAAACTAGAAGCCCATTGCATGAAGATTCATGCAATAGGCCTTCCTTCTTCCTTCCCCTGGCTGTTGGCATCGGTTTTCCTCCGGCACCCAGGATCCAGGCCACAGCGGAGAAGCCAAGCCTCTTCAGTCTTCAGTCTTCACTCTGGCCAGAGCCTTCAGTCTTCACTCTGTGCCGGTGTATGCAAATTAACCGCCACCTTTGTTGGGTTAATTTGCATGGTTACTCTGATTAGCTGGTGGGCATAGCAGAGTGACACCAATTTGCATGTTTCTCTTTTATTAGTGTAGATTGCTCTTTAAACTGGCATTGAAAAAGAGGCAAATATTTAGTATGGGAAAAGTAAGGTATTTCCTCAACTATCTTCTAAGAGAAATTTCTGTTCATCAAAAAAGAAATACTGTTTTTTTGTGTGTTGTTTTTGTTGTTGTTGTTGTTTAGAAATAGCAAAAAAATTACTTTTTTTAAAAAAAGGCAATATAATTAGTACCAGTTTATTATTTAAAATACATTGCCAATTGAAATGTAAAACACATACATTATATAATGATTGGTGGTTAATTTCTATTCTTTGGATTAAGAAACTAAAGCATAATGTGTGGAGTGTTCTATTCGCATCAGGTGAGAAAACCCATTTGGGGTTTATTTAGTTCAAGATTTCTTACCTAGAGTGTGTGAACTTGGAATTTTCAGGCTAAACGTGCTGTGTGTGCATATTTGAGAACAAGAAGAGAACGAGAAGCCTCAGCTTTCTTTGGATTCTCAAAGGAATTTCTGGCACCTCAATTGTTTATGAAACCCTGAGTAGTAATTACACAAGTGGGTTCAGTTTATGAAAATTTCCCAAGTTGTGTGCTTAAGATATGTTTTTATATTTTACTTCTAAAACAAACTTTTTAGAAGTATAAGAACCATTGTCTTTGTGTTTCCAAACTTAAATATATAAAACAATCCCTCCCCGTGTGTTATGGTAAATATATGGTAAAGGTTATCAAAACCTTTTACAGTAAATTTCTTTAATGGTAAAGCATGCATAACCTCCCTTGGGCTGTTAAGAAAATTATTATAAAATAAAAATTGTCTGAAATTTGATCCTTGTTTCTGAAATCCACCCAAGCTGCTGCTTCTCACAAATTCTTTCTCCACAGCTGGCCAAGTGATGTTAGGAATCATTGATGTACTGCCCGGGGAATACAATTACATATTCATTTTCACTACTCCACAATAAAAAATGGAGACTTGGGAAAATGAAAGATATGCATACTTCAGATAATATTATAGCACCAAAGTAAAACGTGACTTGCAATGCCTGTGTGCTGGCTGGCTACTTCTTGCCTCTCAGCTCCAGATCCACTTTGTTTTCCTGCTCTATAAAAGCAAATCTAGGGCCCTTTAAATATATTTTCTCTGCCAGTTGACCCTGAAGCTTTGTGCGTAGATGATGCTAGAGAGACATTTCAGGAGAAAACAGTTTTGTTTCCTGGTTTCAAGGTGCTCATTTGGCAGGTTCTGACTTCCCCGGCCCCAGGCTTCTACAGTGTGGCAATACCCAGTGTCCGCAGCACCCAATGGTCAGCAGCTTCCTCCAGCAACCCTCCCCTCCCACTAAGTGATTCTTTAGCCAAAGGCCTCCACTCCTGTAGCTCTTGTGACATCAGCACCCAGCTCCTGCAGTGGATGGTGGTCAGTGGCACCCTGCAGCCAGCTTCGTCCCCCAGGTCCTACTGTGGGACAGCTCCCCATGCACAGCTCTCCCTGCCAGGCTCTCTAGCCATGTGTTGCCAGCAAGTTCTGCCCACATGACACTACAGGGACTTCTTTGCTATCCATGAGCCAGGGCAGTGAACCCTCCCAACAAGGTCTGCATCTGAGCCTGGGCCTTTTTTGGGGGTGCTCTACCTCAGCCCCAGGGGCACTGGCTGATTCTTACACTGCCATTCCTACATTCTTTAGATTCTTTCCAATTTTTGCTACCAATGGCTTTCACTCTATCCCCTTGTTAGAATTAATATTATAAATATAAAAGGCTAATATGCAAAGTGTCCCCTCAGGAGTTCAACCAGGAGACTGGGAGTTCCAGAGTTTGATTGCTCGCTATGACGTGTGCTGACCACCAGGGGGCGGCCCAGAACGAAGGAAGGTCCCAGTAGGCAACCAGAAAGCCCGATCGGCCCTGATTGCTGTCCAGGCCTAGGGACCCTTCCCGTGTATGAATTTCATGCACCGGGCCTCTAGTTTCTTTATATTAAACTTTCACTATTCAACTTACAGTGTGGTTGTTTTTCTCCTTGGACCCAGATTGTTACAGCCTCTTACTCTTCAGTCAGGTAAGATGTGTAAAGGATTCTATTAATATGTGAAAAGAATAATAACTAGATTGCATTGATTCTACAGAACAGTTGATCTGGTTACATACAGTTTTGTGGCTTCCTAACTTTTCTTTGCAAGGATTTTAAATATATGAAGAGTAGAGAGTAACTCTTAATTGACAGAATTTATGCAAACAGTACCAATTTGTATATGTGCAATTCACAGAAACTTGTAAATCAGATATTTGTTCAATGGGACTATTATTTAAAGGTGTAAAGACCACAACTATGGAACATCTTGAGAATTCTTATTTAACCAGTCAAATATGTTTGTTTGTTTGTCTTAAGGGTCCAGAGATATTTAAGCAATAAAGAGGATGGTATGGTTGGATTATTATCGTGGGCATTTTCCATTGGTAAACCATCCCTCTCGCCCTGTCCACCTGTTGTTTGTGTGGATCGGACCTAATCGCAAACTTCCATCCTTCTCCACTCCTTCCAAGACCCATGCTGGGGGTGGGAATATGACACAGGCCTGGCTGACAAGTTCTTCTACCCTCTGACCATGATGATTGGTTCCAAACAGGCAAGGAACACAATTGAGTGTAAGCCTGAGAACTTTACTGGAATTTTTTAGAAACAGAAGGTCTCTTTCTGCTGTTTGCTGAACTGCTACAATGAAGGCCTGGATTTTTGCCACTGTGTGGGAGAAACCTATCTGATAAAGAGAAAAACACAGCAGAGCAGAACAAAAGATGCAAAAAGAGAGAATGCCCGTAACATCATTTGAAGAGCTGGATCTGGCTTCTGGCCACAGATATGTGAAGTTTTCAGAAACACAACATAGTAAATGCCCTTAGTCAGCGGAGTTCAGCTCTGTCACTTGAGGTCAGAATAGTCCTGGCAGCTGCAGATATTGAGAGTGAATTGTCTAACTGAAGCCCTTAGGTCATAGACAGGTAATTCATCATTCCCTAGGTCCAGGATCGACGTTTAGTCCGGTATGTATTAGGCACTTACGGTGTACATGGCATTAGACCGATCATATCTGAAAAGCCTCTCAGTGATGGTGATGCCATTACTACAGCAGATACTGCTACCTTAAGATGTTTAGTAACAAAGTTAGCTTGCTCTGGATCAGACAATCTTTCTTAGAATATTTGGAAAAAACACTTGGCAAAATGACCAAATACACCTTTTTATGTTGAGGTGTTTGTGTTTGTGTGTGTGTGTGTGTGTGTGTGTTTTGTTTTTTGGTTGTTTTTTTGGTTGTTTTGGGGAGTGGTTTTTTGTTGTTATTGTTTTGCAATTTCTGACATTATTTGTCACTCTTTTAGCAGTTGATGCTGGTAGTAATATCGAGATAGAAATAAACTAAAGCTCTGGCCGGGTAGCTCAGTTGCCTAAAAGCGTCATCTGATATACCAAGGTTTCTGGTGCAATCCACTGTCAGGGTACATACAAGAAACAACCAATGAATGCATAAAAAAGTGAAACAACAAATTGATGTCTCTCTCTTTCTCGCTCTAAAATTAATCAATAAATTTTTAAAAAGTTTAAAAAGAAGTAAACCAAAAATCCAGCTCTGATGTCAGGTAAAAAACAAAAGTGTAGCTGATTACAGACCCAAGCCTTCTGCCCCTCTGTCTCTCCAACAGCAACATTAGCATGCTGCCCACACTGACATGACTCATGTCACCTAATATGATTGATTAAGGGATACAATTTAAAATTTCACCAGTGCCTTTGTTTTTGTTTTTTTTATTTTCTAGACTGTGACACATGCCCCGGATCCGTGAGAGATTTGTATAAAATATAAAAGCAAATTTTAAAAGAACTACAATGTGTGACACAATGACAAAAGCCAGGAAATTGTGCGTTCTGAGGGACGTGCCACTCTTCCTCCAGGTCTCTGCTTTGTTTTCCTCAGCTGGGAGAGTGACAGACCAAATGGCCTGGTGTTTGTCAGTGTATGTCACAACCGTGATATTTAAACATAGGCCTCTTTGTACTTATTTTCTTCCATCCAAAGTCTTTTTGGAAAGGTGCCAAATACACATTTACTCAAATAAAATACAAAAGGTCAAGTTTTCTCCCTTGCCTTCCCTTTCAAAGCAAAATATTTTTCTTTATTTTATTTATGGAAGGGTTAAGTTCATTATTTTTACATGCCATACTATGTTGCTTAGTTACAATCCATTACTAGTGTCAGTTTTTTATAGTCTGTTTTCAGATGTTGAAACTTTCTTCTAGATGCCTATTTCTATTTGTCAAACTTAATTTTTTTTCTCTTGTACTTAAAATTCAAAACCAAATTCAAAGGGGGAATAAATGGTCATAGAAGGGACTTGACTTAGGGTGGTAAACACAATACACTATACAGATGATGTATCAGAATTGTATACCTGAAATCTATACAATTTTATTAACTTATGTCACCCCAATAAACTCAATTTAGAAAAAAGAAAAAAATCTCAATGGCAATATTTTTCAAACCTATATAATACTTTCTTTTTTATTTTGCTATAATTGTTTTTTTGAAAGGGAAATATACTTAGAGTACTAGTTATAAGGCAGTCTTGAAGTAAATTAAGGCTACTTGTTATATAATCTCATCTAAATTTATCATTTTAAGGAAATTTATAAAATATAGTAATATAAAATTATTTTAGAATACTACTGGTCAGACACAGCTGATTCTCACAGCCAACTGGCCTGGAGGTCAAATCCCCCCAGTATCAACCACAACAATCAAGGCTTAACTACAACAAGACAGCACACAAAGACCACTAGGGGGTGCACCAAGAAAGCATAAAAAATGCGGAGACAAAGAAACAGGACAAAATTGTCCATGGAGGATATAGAGTTCAGAACCACACTTTTAAGGGCTCTCAAGAACTGTCTAGAAGCCGCCGATAAACTTAATGAGATCTACAAGAAATCTAATGAGACCCTTGATGATATGATAAAGAACCAATTAGAAACTAAGCATACACCAACT
>NW_006296625.1:141622-163521 GCF_000327345.1 Myotis davidii | reverse complement strand
GCAGGGACATAGAAAGGGAATGGACTGACTATTCTTGGGCAGGAGGAAAGGGGTGTGGAGATGCGGGAAGAGACTGGACAATAATCGTGCACCTATGGATGAGGACAGAGGGTGGGGAGTGAGGGCAGAGGGTGGGGCGGGAACTAGGGGAGTTATGGGGGGGAAAAAGAGGAACAAATGTAAGAATCTGAACAATAAAGATTTAATAAAAAAATTTTTAAAAAAAGAATACTACTGGTTTGTGTTACAATGCACTGTATGTAAACAGTAATCAGCTATAAGAAGTACAGTTGTTAACTGATCTAATAATAAAACAACATATTTTGAATTTTATTCATTGGCACTTTGTCCTCAATGTTAACATTTTTCTTTTTCTTGAAAGAAACATTAATCATTACAAAACTAGAACCTGTGTTTCAAATAATCTAAAATAAAATAACTTAATACCAATCACTCAAAAGTGAACAGAATAAATTTAACCTGTTCTCATTCCCTTGTTTCATCAAAATAAAGACAGTTATGGCCACTTTTGTTGAAGACATCAGGATTTCTGTAATTCCTAAGGCTATAATATTGAATCAATGACTTCTTCCCTCTAGAAGGCTGTAAAAGGAGAATTCAAGCAATATTTTTCAACTGCTGAAAGCTTAAATGTTTATAAATAGTTAAAAAGTAAATATCTAACAAAATTGAATATGTTTGTTCTACAGGTAGTTCACATTATTATTTAAATCATGTTAATTTTAATCCACATGTCTTCTATTGCCAAAAGGATTTGCAAGAATTCACAATCAAATATATGCCATTAAAATTGTCAGGATAAAACATCATAATCCAAGTAAAGAGATAATAAAATAGTTATACCAGAGAAAAGGATTAAAAACAGCTAGTATAAATTTTGCCAGGCAAGACAAGAAAATGAAGCATAATATATTATATAATCATCATCCAACAAAATAAGTGTAATCACTCAAAAGAGACATTTTTCCAAACAATAATCTTTAAAGATTTTTTTTAATTCTATACAAAAAAAGTAAGTATATTAAAATCTATAAAATTTTGCAAAAATCTATCACATAATCAGTTCTTATTAACTATCAATAGCCAAGGAATAAGTATTAAGCATTCCTCTTATAAAAAATGTTCTTGATGAACTAAAGTATATTTTGTAAGTAAATTACTTCAGTTGGTACTAGGTCACACACAGAAAAGATCAAGGATAAAATGGCTTGTAATTCAGTGGTTTTCAAACTCTTTAAGGTGGAGCCCTGGCAATTCTGTGCTGAGGCCTCCAGGCTGAGCAGGTTGTGATTTTGGAACTCCCCATTCTCAACAGCTTCCCTCTTTTCAACAGAGGCACTTCCACTTTCATACAGTTTAGGCTTCTGCATGAGATTTAAGGCAGTTTCCAAGCTAAATCAGGAACATAAAAAATGGTTATTTTAGGCCATTCAGATTCAACTTCAGGTAGTCTTTATGCAACATGGTTTTTCAACATCACTTAATAATTCTTAAGAAAATCCATTATTGTGTCTATTTTACTGACAAGAGGAAATTAAGGTTTAAAAAAGCACTTTATGAGTAGAGAAGAGGTCATGTTCCTGAAAGGCCAGGTAACGGGGATTTTGAAATCATCAAGGACTGTGTACTGGAGAGTGACAGTGATCCAGGAACAGAGTCTTTAAGAAAGGAGGAGAGTGACCCAGAAGTTGGTAAATGATTGTAGCAACGAGTGGATAGTAACATATGATGGGAAATTCAGTACTGAAGATTTCTAGGAAGAGAAAGAGCTAAGAATATGAAAGCAGCAACAGAGGAGCATGAAGGATATCTATTCTTCTTTCCAGACCAAGGCCCTGAGGGGACAACAGGGGGATGAGAGCATGGAGGGGCATGGGGGGTGGAGGTGAATGGGGAGAAGGACACATTTGTAATTCCTTAACTAATAAAGAATTTAAAGATTTAAAAAATCCTCAGGGAAGAACCAGGTGTCAGAACAAGATTACAGGAACATTCAGAAAATAGGGTGGGGACATGAATTTATATAGATGACGAGTGAAGAAGAGCTGCAGGGGAATGGTGGAAGGGTTTTAGATACTGAGGAGAGGTAGGAGAAGAAGTCAGACAAGAGAGAGGCAGGGCCATAGGAGCTTCTGGTGGTAATTGACATATATAGGAATATGGGCCACAGTAAGATTTTTCTTGATGAGCCCATTCAAGCTGTGAGTATTGAGGAATGGAAGACAAGGGTCTTTAAGGAAGGAGGACTGGAGAATCATGGACATTCGCTGTCCCAACCCATCTCTCCTGCTCACAGAACAGGACACAGACACTATCTAAATTCAAGAGCACCAGGAAACAAAGGGGGAAAACTGAGTATTTGTTAAGCATGGCAGCATCAACCATGGAGCTGTCATACGGAGCTGAAATCGGCCTCTCTGTAATGACCCCACAGCAGTCCTTGCTCTGCATCTTTGAGTAACACATTGCCACTTCATCCCGCCATCCATAAGAGGAAAGTAAGTAATTCTCTCTAAATTCCTCTCACCATTTCTGGCCTGAGAAAATTAGTAACACATTCATCAACCCGTCCTTCCTCCTCAAGACTCTGCAATTTGTCAATGACCATTTTAAAGCATCCAATGGGATCAAAGTCCTTGGTGAAGCAGTGGCCCTAGATCTAACTATAAATTCTTCAATGCAGTCTAATTTCTTTAAAATTTTGCCACATCATTCTGTGCACTGACATTAAATTTGCAGTGAGCCAAATCATGGGCTACTTCTTACACAGTCTGCAGGAAAGCAAAAAACAGTGTTTGTGTTTTATCAAGGATTAGAAATTGACTAATAAAATGTATCAATGTGTTATCTAAATAATTCACTTCTAATAATAAATATTTTTTTTGTTCTGTAAGAGAAGTTGAACATAAGTATAGCAGAACAATGGCTATATAAAGTAAGTTATAATTTATAGTTCTTAAAAATATCAGTTACTTAAGCATTAGCCTGTGTTTTTGGTGTTTATTTTGCTGTGTTTTGTTTTAAGTAAAATGTCTTCATGGAACTACTGAGACTTTCCAAGCACAATGGTTAATCAAGAAAGTGGAAATCAAGTCACTGGGGTTTCCAGTAGCTTTGATTCTCAAGATTGTGTCTCGGGTTTTCTCTTGATCTTAGTGAGAGTTATGATTTTACTTCCTGTCCCTTTGTATACTCTTTTGACACATCAAAATTTACCATCTCATTTTCTAGATCAAAAAATACTTATGAGCAAGGCACTTTGTAACTATGAAAAATAAACTCTACAAATAAAGTTTTCCCTAGACAATAAAGTTTCTTACTTCTTTTCTGGTCTTCAAAGACCTTACATACATAGAGAGAGAGAAAGAAAGAGAAGGAGGGGGAGAATTCATAACCAAGACAAGCATCAAAAGAAAGACAAGCGCCCTGACCAGTTTGGCTCAGTGGATAGAGTGTCGGCCTGTGGACTCAAGGGTTCCAGGTTCGATTCCAGTCAAGGGCATGTAACTTGGTTGCGGGCACATCCCCAGTGGGGGGTGTGCAGGAGGCAGCTGATCGGTGTTCCTCTCACATCGATATTTCTAACTCTCTATCCCTCTCCCTTCCTCTCTGTAAAAGATCAATAAAATATATGCAAAAAAAAATAAGAAAGACAAGCATCAGCAGAGGTAACTAACAGAATCAGAATTTACATTGACTATAATCACAGAAAAGAATATATGGAAGGAGAGAGCTTCAACTTTGTTGAAAAGTACATTACTTGGAAAACAATACTGCTGGGACAAGGCATTCCATATTTTTCCACATTTGGGGTATGATATGAACAATGATAAAGTGTTAATGAGAGGAAGTCACATAACTAAGGAGATAATAGTAGAGAAATTTTACTCAAAACCCAGAATTTGTGCTAAGAGTAGCAGCAGATTTACAAAGATGCTAGTCATGTTATGCTGGCAAGAGTTTGGACTTGGTGTTGAAGAGCCACTAAAGACTTCTGTGGAGATGAATGACATGACAAAGGCATTTTTAAAAAATATTTTTATTGATTTCAGAGAAGAAAGGAGAGGGAGAGAGTGAAAGAAACATCAATGATGAGAGAGAATCATCAGTCAGCTGCCCTGTGCACGCCCCTCACTGGAGATCAAGCCTGAAACCCATGCGCCCTGACTGGGAATTGAAGCCTGACCTCCTGGTTCATAGGTCAATGCTCAACCACTGAGCCACACCGGCTGGGTGACAAAGGCATTTTTAATGACAAATATTATAACAGTTTTATCTAAGAATGGTCAGGGTAGAGACACAATGGCAATAGAGAGAGGAATTAGAAACCCAAAGCTCTAATCCAGTGTGGTGTGACAACAGCCTGGACTATGGAGGAGAGAATAGTGATGGGAGCAAAAAGAAATGTCAGATATAAGAAAGGCTATAAAGGGAGAAATAAAATTCAAGCATTATTCATTGACTGCAAGTGGGAGAAGAATAGAAAGGAGACTTCTAGTTAATGTGGCAGAGTGAGATGCTGAATGAACTAGCCCCTCCCATTTTAACCCCTAAGAAATAAACCATAAACCACAAAATGAAATCCATAGCTGAGCCCAACCAAAGATCAGAGTAGTAATAGGGAGGTGAATCTGAAGGCTTAACAAAATAATTTGGATGAACATTCAAAGTTGCCCTAGGAAGGTCACTGGGAGCTGAAACTGAACCATATTGTACAGCCTAGAATCCGGATGGGATTCCCAGTAGGTAAAACTGATATGCGAAAACCTGCACCCACCAGGTCCTGGGAAGTATCTAACCAGCTTGCCAACTTCCCAGAGCCATGGGTAGAAAACATTTATCTGTGAAAATTATTAAAACCAGGCCCATGACACATACATGTGTCATCTGAATTAAAACAGTCCACATGGAATAGAAACCCCTTTCTGAAACATTGGCTTAAAAACTGAGACCAGTGAAAATCCTTCAGTCCTCCACCTACTAATAGAGCCTCAAAACACATGAAGCAAAAATTTATAAAATTAGAAGAATAAATAATTCCACCGTTATAAAAGCAGAATTTTACACTTCTGTCTGAACAATTTATTGAAAAACTAGTCTGAAAAAAATCAGCAAAGACATGAAAAGATCTAAAAAAAAATACACTATCACATTGATCTGATTGGTATTGATTCAGCTTTTCCTTCAGAAAATATCCCCATGAGTGACACAGAACAGTGTATACTCCATGACCTGTGTTTTGGATATTTATTTTGGTGTGTTTTGTTTTACGTAAAATGCCTTATGGAGCTACTGAGACTTCCTATGCACAATGGTTAAAATGGTCAAGTTAGATAAAATGCAAACAAATCTGTAGGGACAAAAAAAAAAAAAAAAAAACTCAGTGGTTACCTGGGGCAGAAGGAGGGATGAAATGCAAAGGGCATGAGGAGTCTTTTGGAGGTAATAAATTTCTGTCTTTTTGGTGATGGTGGTTTTGTAAATGTATACAACTGTCAAAACTCATCAAGCTATGCGCCTAATGAATGTATTTATTGTACATAAAATAATTCAATAAAATTGATAAGAAAATTAAATAAATTGAATATGTTTAACTTCAAAAGAGCATGAATAGTATGATCCAATTTTTCTAACATTTTAAAAGTTATCTTTCTATTGTGTTATGTATGGGTAGAGTTCCACAGTGACATCCTCAAATTTTATGATGGTAATTCTAGGGAGATGGAAGGTTGGGAGTGAGGAGTTTTTTGCTTTTGATTTTGTTTTTACTATATTGTTTACATTTCTTTTTATGATAGTCATATGTAATTTTCACAAAATCAATAAATTAATTTTGAAAGTGAATTGTTAATGAGAAAACAAAAACAACCACAGTAAAACACTTCTTTTAAAAGGTTGACAGCAAATAGGAGCAAAAAGTTATTATATGATTGAGGAGCATGTTAGAAGAGGTGAAGATTTTTCATAAAAGGGAAGAATCTATAAATATGTAATACAGAGTTGTGGAGGAACCCTGTGCTTTTTCCTCAGAGATTCCTGAACTCTGTCTTCATGCATAGCAGCTAATCAATCTGTGAAATAAATTCATGTCAACATGCAAATAGGTACAAAGATTTTCCATTAGCCCATGTCAATTTCCTCTTAGCTGAAGCCAAGGAGATCCAATGCCTTCTTCTGAAGAAGGAGTAGTAATATTGCAAGGTAGATCATTTTTGCAGCATTATAAAAAAAAGGGATGTAAAATATGGTGTGAAATAGTTACTCATAGATATAATTTTAATGAATCAGTAAATGAAGACAATAGCTTTCTAGCCTCACTTAATTTATACTCCATCAGTAGTTGCATAATCCACCACAGCATATGTCTGGCCCACCTTCAAGCCCTTTAAACGTGTGGTGATTATTTACAAGATGATCAGTTTTTCAAATGACAGGTCCTATATAAAGCACCACAGTACATTGCAGATGAGACTTTACATGTCAGTGCCTATCATGACACCAGGGTACACACTGAGGATGATGCAACTCTATAGCTGTTAAGTCGGAAATCCTGCATAAGATTCTAGCCTTCTAGCAGCTCCTGAAACTGAATCATAATACCCAAGAGTAGTAACAAGGCTCCCATGAAATACCTTATACACCAGGAATAGTTTGCCTTTTAAAATATTTCAATCATCCCCTCCTTGATTTTTATTGTTTTATATATAAAACAAAGGTATAAATCAGTGACAGGAAATTTAAAACCTGACATCTGAGAAATTATGAAAGTTCAATGACAATTAAGAGATTATATTCATAAATAATGCAATAAATATTATCCAGACATTTAAGTAAATGAGGTGGGGTTTTTTTTACTGCATTTTTTTTCAGTGTTATCTAGGAATTGCTCATTCTTAATTAGCTCCTGTAGGTATGCATTTGGAGGGTTTCCAAAATAATCTTTTTGTAATATTATATTTGGACAAAATTTGAAACAGTTGGTGCTGTTGTCATTGGCAACAACAAAACACATAACTCAAGCAGTATCCATAAGGCAAATCTCACAAAATGTTGGGTCACCCTCATGACTCATGAATCCTCATGTAAGGTTCAAAGCTGTGAAGATCATAGCCATGTTAGACTATACCATGACTGGTATAAGGATCTAATAGTGAAATTTCATAGGACACATCTATCTTCAAAGAGGAAAAAAAAGTATGGTTCTGAATTGTCATAATATCGAGAGACTTCTTTGGTTGCACATCAGAAGTTTAAAAAGATGCCTGGGTCCACGCCCAGAGGTTCTGATTTAATTGGTATGAGATGTGCCTGAGCATTAAGATGTTTAAAGACTCTCAGATGATTGTAATATGCAACAGGAATGAGAACTCCCAGGGAAAAGGAAATTCTTCCAGCAAACAGCCTTCAGTTCGAACTGCAGAATCACTCTCCATTATGTCTTCCACCTGCCAGCCTATTCTGCAAACTTTGGACTTGCCAGCCTCCACAATCCCATTGAACCAAGTCTTAAAATAAATATTCTACATACACACATGCTATTGGTTTTGTGTCTCTGGAGAACTCTGACTAATGCAGTTTGGTGACACAATATTATTTTTCATGTAAGTTAGATACATACATTCCCTGTGTCACTCATTTAATATGTGATATCAGGCTCTTCTATTCCAGTCTTCTAGTGGGATCATTTTTCAAATTGCAAGTGTAGTAGCCACTTCTTTCTGCTCCTTTTCTCACCATATTTGTCTTTGCCTTGACTTGGTCGACATTTAATTCAGAAGGTCTTCTTATGACACTATGTCCATATTCAGAAAGATTGTGTACTTGGAAAGTTTATTTCCACCAATCAAATCTTATATTACTCTGAATTATCAAATAAATGGCATATGCAATCAATTTGCTGGAGTACATTTATGTTTTCTAACTCCCCAAGTAATCCAATGGTAGTGTTTAAATAAAATAGTACCTTGTGAAAGAAAAAACTACTTCTCATTATTTAAAGTGTCTGGTTAAAAATGGTTCAGGAGGAACTTTTTACGTCAATACTTTTATTTTCAGATTTAGGAAATATTTCCCAAAAGCATATTTTAAAAAAGCACCTTCTATAACATTTTTATATGCCTATATCTATGGGAATATGTAGAGCAAAACCATTACCTGATCCATGTAAAGTATTTTTTATTTTAATATGATACTTCCTTTAAAATATAGTTTGCAAAGAATAATGAACTTTCAATAAACAATCTCATGGTTGAAAAATGGGACACTTGCTATTCTGCCAACATCCACAGTAACCAAACCAGCCTTATTCACATTCTCCACTAATAGCCAAATGCCCTTCATGAGACAAAATGATTGCTGATAGCAACAGAAATATTTTTAAACCACCCTCTCCTTTTTATTCACATCTGTTTAGTGTTTGAATGAATTTTCATTTTGTTTTAGAAAATGTGCTTAACTGTATATTAAGTAGCTGGGATCTGTGTGTGTGAATGGGCGAGGGAACAGCTGACAGAGTATGTCATGAGACTGTAACATAATACGGTCTCAGTGACCCATGGTGGTCTTTGCCTTGGGGGATAAACTGCAATGGAACTTTTTTATTAGTTTCCCAAGCATAGAAAGTACACATATTTGTGTGCCTTATCATTTTCAAATCATGATGTGCTATTCTTAGAAATACATGCTGCCATTAAAAATAGGTATTTAATTCTTAAGTACAACAGTGACAATTGCCTCTTGACTTTTTTATTATTTGTAAGAACCAAATTTTCTATATGGACAGAATGAAACAACTGAGAAATAAGCTGCTTTTTACAGTTGTCTTCATGAAGCAGTAACTACAACTGATGTTCAGAAAATCTTAAAGTCTCCATAAAACACAAGCTTTTAAGAGAAAACCCCTCTATAAATGTCATCCCAAACATTTCTTTCTCTAAAGGAAAAATGATTTATTTCTCTGAAAATCACTTCTCCTTTAAAGAACATGCCTTAATGCTGGACTTGGACCCCAAGGCTACTGGCCTTAGAGACTATATACTTTGCATACAGCAGTTAATAAGGCTTTTGTCCTAGCAGTTAATAAGGCTTTTGTTCCGAACCATGAGTTCACCTCACCAGCCAGGTTTGTGCCAGTATTTGCTGCCTTTCTCAAGCAGAAAAGCTCTTATGAACTTGAGCTAGGTCATCAGTCCTCAGAACCTCTGGAAGCTGCGGAGTGCTCAATACCTTTTACAGCAATTTCCCATAGAGTGTGGCATTTCACAAAGAAAGATTTGGTTACTATCTTTTCTTTGTTTCTTTGTTTTTTCAGGTGAAAAAGAAAAAATGAAGCCAAGAGTGTTTCTCAGCTGTGGGTATCCCAGCTATCAGTTGTCTTTGATTCCACTTTCCCTCATCACACTCCAAACCCAACCCAAATCTTGTAGCCCCTGTCTTCAGAATGTGTCCCAAGGCCAACTAGTTCATCCACCGCCGCCACTGCCACCCAAGCTCAAGAGGCAACTGTCCCTCTTCAGCACCCACTGCAACAGGCTCTACTTGGTATTCCTGGGAGCATCCCACCCTACGTCTATCCAGTATCCACGCAACAACCAGAGAGATCTTCCTAATGTGAGAATCAGATCATGGCTTCCCATGACCTTCAAGGGTTTTGGTGATGTGGCCCTGCCTATATTTCTTACTTCATCTTCCTCAACTTTTCCCTGATTCACTGCACTTCACCCAAATTGGCTTTCTTTCTGTCCTTTACATATGCCAAGGTTTTCTTTTTTACTGACTCGAGGCTTTTGCAGCAACTGCTGCTTCTTTCTGGGTTTCTTTTGCCCCAGATCTCGCCACATTTGCCTCTTTCTGAAGAGTAATGTCTCAACTCAAGTGTTACTTCCTTAGAGAGGCCCTTTCTCCCCACCCAGCAAAGCAGCTTTCCCCCCATCCCTGTGTCCTATCATCCTACTTTATCTTCTTCACAGCACGGATACTTGAAAGTAGTCTATTCGTTCATTTTTGTGTTTATCACTTCCTTTATATTAGTTATTGTTGCTTCATAATAAATTACCCAAAACTTAGCAACTTAAAACAACTAACGTTTATTATCTCACACAGTTTTTATGAGTTAGGCGTTTGAGAATGGCGTTGCTGGGTTGTTCTGACTCAGGGTCTCACGTGAAGATACAGTTAGATATCAGCCTGGGCTGTGTCACCTGAAGGCTTGACTGGGGCTGGAAAATCTGATTTCAAAACGGTTGACACACAAGATTGTCAGGTTTTTGTTGGTTACCAGGCAGAGGTTTCAGTTCCTATACATGAACTTCTCCAGAAGGCTGCTGGAGTGTCCCTACAGTATGGTAGCTGAATTCTACGAGAGTAAGTGATTGAAAAGAGTGCAAGAAAGAAACCACAGTGTGTTCATGACCTAGGATTAGAGGTACACATGGTCATCCGGCAATATCTTATTGATTACGCAGGTCATCCCTGTTCCGTGTGGGAAGGGACTGGACAAGGACATGAACACCAGGAGGCACATCACTGGAGGTCCGTGTTGGAGTCTGGGTACCACTCTCTGTATATCACAGACTCTTTCCTATTCAACAATATCCTTGCGGCCAGGAAAGTACCTGACACTCAATGAATGTTTGATTAATAGGAGGCTATCTGGTAAGTGGCAGATTTGAGTCTCAGTTCCTGAGTTTGTGTTCATACATGTGTGTGGCTAAAAACTGGAAGTCAAGGATCTGGGTTCCTGTCTAGCTTTGTTCCTACTTAGTCATCTGATCTTGGATAAATCACTTAATCCCCATGATCTTTAATAGCTTTATCTATAAAAGAGAAGTAATACTTGCCCTGACTCATTCACATATTTATTATAAACAATGCAATCGAAACAATTCAACTGAGGTTCAAAACCAGACTCCAGACTCAAATCTTGTGGTTTTTTAAAGTACGTTCTATTAGTCCCAGCCTTTTATTTTCTCTTTGATAGAACAATTAGGTTAAATTACATAATCTATAATGTACTTCCAACCCTCAGATTCTGCAGTTTTTATGGCTAAAGCAACAATTACATGATATTAACTTGAAGGCATTTTAAGAAACAGTGATGTGCGGTTTAGCTAAGGAACATCATTATTATTGCCAAAAGAGTTAAAATACAACTCTGTCTGTCACCAGAGCAGCTGTAAGGTGTTCTGATTTAGGATCTGGGCCCAGCCAGCATGGTAATGCCACACATTGTTAGGAAGGGCCCAGCGGGCAGTTGGAGGTGGGACTGGCAATTACTGGCAAGCCTGACCTGAGCAATTAGGCTGCTGCTCTCCCTGTTTCAGCTGGTTAACACTTTGCTGTTGGCCTGTGAGGTTTCTGACTTGAGTTCCCAGAGAATTCAAATAAGGGGGACATTTTTCACCAGGGCCCCAGAGGGCACCCTTGCACCTTTCTTTAAAGTCTAAATGAAGGGAAAACAGCCCCAACTACAGGTCAACCTTGATATAGAATATTGTGTATACTATAAATACACACTTTTCCCTTGGAATTCTAGTCAGCTGCCCTCAGTTCCTGCATATACTCCCAGATCTAAGCCAAGAAACATTTTCCCCCTCGAAACTGTAAGAAGTTGTGCAGCAGCCACCAAATCATTAAATGCTAAGACTGCTAGCTCAGTCCTCACTGCTTTGGCTTTAAAACTTGTTTAGTAAAGGTCAGTAGAAATTGAGACGACAACACCTACCATATTTTTTACTTCAGTCATGTCTGTTTCTTCAATATCATTTTCAAAACTAAGATTTGTAGGTTTTGTAAAAACAATGTATTCATATGGCATAGAGACAGTTTAACTTGTAGATCTCTCATTGATTGCTTTTCTTACTAAAAACAGCTTTAATTTTGGGCAAACATAACCCACTTGATCCTTATAGTAGACAAGATAACTAGCAGTCTATATGTATGGATGGGACTTTTCAGTTTGGGGTTTATATTGAGACAAAAATGGACATGTCTGAAAAAATTTTAATGTTTGTATGTCATAAGAATATCACATTTCCCAGGCTTCTAAGACCTCAAAAAATGACTTTCACTTGTGTTTAGAATAAAGTCTGGAATGTAAAATTTTGAACAATGATGTAACTGATATGTTTGAACAACCATCTGTAGGCAAGACAAAGTGTCATTGATTTGTTTGTGGAACTGGACCATTTAAAGTAAAGTCTGAGGATCTTTAGTGGCTTATTTGTCAGCATTCTTACCAGTTTGTCAGTTTATAATAAGCTTAATACATCCAAGCATATTAGCACAGCTCGGGGCCTAGGACACTAAAGAAAACATTAGGATTCAAAACAATACAGAGCAATGCTACCAACTGCATTGCATTACATGATTTAAATCTTTGACGCTTAATCCTTCAAAGCCACTTCGAACCATGTGCTACAGCCACCAAGAACGTTGAATGAAAAAACCTCAGGAGATTAAAGAGTCATTTCTACTAGAGAGAAACATATTTTCTCAACTGTTCAGGTTTCAATGGAGAGAGATCTTCCTTAAACCCTCCTCCCTCTTTCCTATATCCCTTTTACCCAGAGAGGTAGACTAGTTAATGGGGTTGGGAAGTCAATAATAAATTTGGCAAGCTTAGCTTGGTTCCACCCTCCATCATCTTTAGGAGAAGGCCCTCTGCTTCTAGGTCTGTAAATTCTACCTGGCAGCCCCCACAGCTTTGCAAACAGGGTAATCAGGTCTCTGAAGGTCAGTTAGCAGGACTATTTACCTCTCATAACCTTGCCAATACTTTGGGTTCCCATCTGTCAATCTTTATCTTCCTTCTCAAGGCCCCAACAGTTTTCACCAATGAATAACCTAATTAACAGAAAACTCCTGGCAAGTTTCTACACACCATGTCCCTGAACTGAGCCAATATTTGCAGCTATACACCAGCTTTGAAGAAATATACATACTAAAAAGGTAGTTAAGGTTAAGACAAGAAAATCCCCTGATGCTATGTTAAGTGGAAAGAGTAATGTAAGCATTTCTATATTTTAAACACTGAATTAAGCACCCAAGTAAGTCAAATTTTGTATTTTTATTGACTTTTATACAATACTTTATCATGTTTTAATTAGTTTTCTTCCTACAGAAATAGGTTGTATCAGATTTTCAAAGCAGTAGGTGTCCTAAGCAAATACTTCCTGCTTTGCATACAACCACAGCAATTTTTCTATACAATATATTGCTCCTCTCTATCATTACTTAAATTTAGATTATTAAATGGAAACTTAGAAGTGAAGTAAAATTTATATTTAGCCCAAGAGCCAATTCAGAGAAAAAAGTATGTATAGACAGCAAAATAGTTGTTTTATAATCAGCAAGTGCATTCTCACAATTATGCATTTATTTATTTTATTCAGTCACCATAGAGGGAATGAACCTGCTAGTCTTTTTTCCTTATCTGTGTTTCTTTCACTTCTTCACCACACACTGTGTCCTATGCTTTGAAATCATGGTCAAAAGCCCCACTTCCCTAGTGACAGCCACTGTTGGGGACTCCGACCTGCACTGGAAGAAGTTGGCCTGGGATTACGCAAGTCTTTGAGAGCTTCCTCAATTCAAGCGTACAAGTGAGTCCATGAGCATACTATGGTTTGACTTTATTATTTTTGTTTTCTATTCCTGTGATTAGATTGATATCTATATCGTGAAACTAGGAGAATTGCATACATGTCATTAAGGTGGACTGCTCATGGTAGTACATTAAAATGAATAGACAACCCAAGTGCTCCTATTAAGGTTCTCAATGTATTAATAACTTCACATTTCTAGTGTATACTTTGTCCTCAGGCTAGTTAGAAACGTTCAGTCTCTTCTGGTACCCATACATCTTGAATCTGTGAAAAGAGGTGTGTGTGTGTGTGTGTGTGTGTGTGTTGGTGGGGGGGGGGGGGGGGGTGCGCGCACGCGCAAGGAATAGGTGTGAATTGGGGATACTCTAATTCACACAATTTAAATGCCTTTCCAGCTTCTGCAATCCACCTGAGTATCTAAATCTATGTTCTCAGACTTAACTTGACAATCCTGAGAGACTCCTCATTTATTTGCTTTCAAGGCACTCCTGTCTTTTGAGTTCCTCAGGAAACAACTTGATTCATTTCTTAACCGCCACTACAGCTCTCTTTTTCTTAACTTTTCAGGATATAAAAAGCAAAGGCAATAGATCTACACCTCTGAAACTACTTAAGGATTTTAAAATTACAATAGAGACCGAGAGGAAATCTTTAACATAATTTGTTCCAAGGGGAAATGAACAGGATGTGGCAGGACCCAGCATGAAATGGAATGAAAGGGGAAATGAACAAATGGAAGATGTTTTCTGGATTAAACAGTGAAAGTAGAAATGAGGTGACAAAGACCTTTCATCAGAGAGTTAAATGATTTTTAATTTACTTGGACTCCAAGGAGAAACAGGAAAGCAGTTATCCATTTGCTTCACAGTGCCAAGATTTTCATCTCTTTCATTTTATGATGATTATTTATTGTAAAAGGAGTATTAAAACAACATTAAAGGAATTCCTAAACATGAAAAACACTGTTTTCCATTATCCTAGCACAAGGCACTTGTGTCACTTCCCTGAACCATCCATCCTCTTCTATCCTCAAACAAGCTCAGGTGCCCATTTAAAGCTCCTCTGTTTATTTTTGCAAATTTGTTGAGCAGAGCTTAGATATTTTACTCTCCATTGTATGCTCAGCATCGAGTATAGTGTGTGACACAAAGTACATATTCAATATATATTTTTGAATAAAATATGAATAAATAAATATTTCTCTCAATTATTTACCTTTGAAACCCACATGTCTTCAGGTCTCCCACTTTGTAGGTACAAATGACAACATCTCCAGGGGTCCTCAAACTACGGCCCGCAGGCCACATGCAAATACAAATATTGTATTTGTTCCCGTTTTGTTTTTTTACTTCAAAATAAGATATGTGCAGTGTGCATAGGAATTTGTTCATAGGTTTTTTTTTTAAACTATAGTCAGGGCCTCCAACGGTCTGAGGGACAGTGAACTGGCCCCCTGTTTTAAAAGTTTGAGGACCCCTGATCTAAACCATTAGACTGATTTTTATTAGCTCTAAGGCCTCACCTGCTCCTGCAAAAGTTCATGGTTTCTAAAACGTCTCTCCTAAATATTTAAATTCCTAAAATTCTCCGGGTCTCTGCTGCCCCAAAGTGCCTTTCTCCAATCAGCAGTCCCAAGACAATGCCACCTGGAGGGAGAAAAAGAGCCCCTTCTTTCCTCTCCCCCTCCTTCCCCTTCTTGCCCCACAGCAAGACCCCTCAGGCCTGAAATATTACAAAGCTTAACAATGACTTCTTCCCCATGATAAACACTTACTGGCAGGTGTGAGTGAATTGATGAGCCTCATATAAGTCAAAAGGGAAGACAGTGTCTTCGAGCACACTTCCAGCTTTTACATTTGTAAATGTAGGAAACCAACATCAGACATGTGTGACCTGTTGGGGTCTTTGGTTTCTCTTGTTTTGTTTTATTTTCTTATCACTGTATTTAACCAAAACGTTGGAATTTTCTTGTATGATCCCTTGTTATTTCTGGAGATCCCATAGCTTTCTGGTCCCCTTCAGATATGAGAATAGCATCATTCAATTTTCATTGTAAATTCTGCTCTCATATTTTCCCTTCCCGCTGATCAGGCTTATTCTTTGGCTTGTGGGACCTGTAATCGCTCTCTTACCAGTCCCACTCTTTTTCCTGTAAGTGTCATGGGAGAAGAAGAAATAGAAAAAGTGGCAGGGGTCTGACATTGTTGGTTGCCTGTCAATGGGAGAAGGTAGCCCTAAAGTCTAGTGACTAGGAGCTTCAACCAATATGACAGCCGCTGAATAGATATTGGCATGACTTTTGAGGTGCAATTTTCACCTTCACCTGGCCCTTCTCCTTTACTGAAGAACCCTTCATAGAGGACCAAGCCCATCTCCTCATTGCCCACACCAGGGATCCAAACCCTTTTCTGAGAGGGAGCATTCTTCGCCTGTTCAGCAGATGCCAAAAACTCATCTTCTGCCTCTTTCTCAAACTTTTATGTACCTTCTTATTGAGCCACAGGAACCCCTGAGGTCCTTAGGCGAGACCCTTGATGGATTGGGAACCTGCCCCCATTTTCTTTCCGTGTATCTAAAGCCAGGGTTGCCACACACGCCATGATCAGCTACTCTGGTGAGGTCTCTGCCTGATGAAATCATCAGGTGATAATTAAGCACTGGTCTTGTTCACATTTGACCCCTAACTGTAAAGAACACATATCAGCCCTGTCCAGTGTGATTAAATGGTTAGAGCTTCACCTGAGCACTGAAGGGTCAAGGTTTCAATTCCTTTCCTCAACTTGGAGCCCTAATCATTTTTGTTATCACCATCCTCATAGCTAACTTCTATGTGCACAAAACTGTTCTGGTCACTTTATATGTATTAGCTCATTTAATCCTCACAGCCACCACATTTTACAGATGAAGAAACAAAACCACAGAGTTTATGGAATCTACTGAAGATTCAATACCAGAAAGTGGGCAACCAGGAATCAAACCCAGTCCATCTTGCTCTAAATCCCAAGTTTTTAATGACGGTAAAAGACAGTCTCCAATTTCAAAGTTTTCTCACTATTTCTAGGACTTTGAGAAAAGTCCTATTCAACGTCTTCTTCTATGCACATGTTTATGTGGTTATATAACTCATGTTTCCCAAGACCATGTGTAGGAAATATACACACTAAAGATGTTCTGGAGAGATGAGTTTTCTCCCATTTAATTCAGGAGCCACAAGCTTCCTCCATTATCCTCTCCTCTGCTGTCCAATTCCATTCTCTTCTGGCCATAGCTTATGTCCCTGTGATAGATGTGATTCTGGCCTCACTTCTATACTAACCACTACTGCTTTGAATAGGAAAAATGGTCCTCCTCTTGACATTATTAAAACTTCTTTTTAGAACACAGAACAGGGAGTTTTTACCTCTTTATATTACATCCCTGCACGTACACACACACACACACACACACTCACTGTTCAACTCATTCTTTGATTTCCTTTTAGTTTTCAGCTTTACTCCAAACTTGGCACAAGTCCTTAGAAATGGGGGGAATGCCTATAAAAGAGGTCATGCTTGAAGAAAATACCAAGTGATAGTTGTTAGTGTTCTCAAAATTGAAAACAAAAATCCTATACTCATCCATTACCCCTGCCCACCCACTCTCACCCCCTTCCCTAAGTTTTGTCAGTAACTCTATCATGATACTCTCGTGTCTATCTGCTAAACTTTTCAATGGCAACATGCAGCCCCTGTGCCCTCTTCATTCCACCTTCTCCATCTTTATTGCAAGTCTCAGTGATTGGAACCAACCATGAACCCCTATGTTCAACCACTGCCTCTCTGGAAAACTATTCAAGTTCCCATGGAAATAGAATCCCCAGCAGCACCCCTTCCTTCTCAGTCTATCCAAAATATGAAGAATGTTTATTGAATATCCTGAATTCCAAACAGCAACACAGCTAAAGGCCATACTCAGAGCTGTGGCTGAGCTTTCACCTTAAAGAAAACACTGTGCTCTGCTCTTATCATCATTTCAGGCTAATCTTCCATGTATCAACATGTCTTTCTAGTTTTTATTTTAATAGTTGCATAAGATTGCATTACACAGATTAAAAATAATTTATATAACTATTCTTTTATTGCAGAACATTTAAGATTTTTTTTGTCCAACTTGAGTTTATCTTCACTAAGGAAAAAAAATACTACCATGGTATCTTCAAAATGAGAAATTATTGGAATATCATCAATTCTGGCTCTCTGGAAAAAGAATTGTCTCTATGAAGTAATAATTTTCTACAGGATCTCAGAGTATCTGCTAGTAACTTCCAGGCACTCTAACCAAGTCTGTAAAACTATGTGTGGTATGTTAAAAGTTAGCTACCTGTTAATAATAAACTTACAAACAAGAATTTTTCACACTCTGTTCATTTGCGAATTCAGGACCCATAAAAAGCCTAATAACTTTGGAAATTGCTTAATGATCCAAATATTCCTAGAATTTTCACAATGTATTATGATGTTTTATTATAAATCTTAACTTTGGAAAAGGAGGTATGACGATGGCTTTTGCACAGTAATGCTGCTACCACCCGAGCATTGACCCTTCTCCCCAACTGCCCTGAGCTTTTGGTGTTGAATGACTAAGGAATCCAAATAAACACAACAGGAAGCTCAGCAATGAAAGGCTTCACTGAGCGAAAGGCACCTGGCCCCTGGGTCCAAGGCTGGAGTCTGGAAACCTGAGGAAACTATGGAGAAAGGGGATGAAGCTGAATCTTCCATGGATCACATGTTGAGATCTGTGGTGTAGAGATCCAAAAAAGTATAGCTTGAAAAGCAAGGCTGAGGGCAAAATTCCATGCAAAAGGTGAGGGTGAAACTGGAAGAGCATGCAATGGGGTCAGAATTCAAAAGAATGAGTTAGTCAGAACAGAATGTTCAGAACAGGTACAAGAAGTAGATTTAAAGTAGGTGCAACAACTTCAAAGGACCATAGCTTGGCACTCTATTAACAAGTGTAATTACAGACCAATGATAATCTATTTACCTAATAATAACATGAAGGTGCTTGAAGAACTAAAAAATGTTTCCAAATGATAAAAAAATACTTTATCTCATCTAAGATGCTACCTTGTGTAAGATGCATTGAATGCTTTAAGTGAAATTTTAATCTGAACAAATGTAAAAACTAAACTTAAAAATAAAAACAGGAGAATATATAGGAGAATATTTCCACAGTTTTGGTCAAGGAAGAGACCTTTAGGTAGGTAGGAAATTTATGGGGGAAAACACTAATATCTAACTGCTTTGTTATTACCTAATAATAACCCTATATTAGAGTAACTAGATTATCATTGGTCTGTAATTAGCTTGTTAATAGAGTGCCAAGACATGGTCTTTGAAGTTGCTTACCTACATTATACTTCTTATACCTGTTTTAAAATGGTCCCTAAAAATACTACATGTATTGTTTTAGTTAGGTTGGGCTACATCACAATGACCGCAAATTGACCCGCAAATCTCCTAAGTGTGACCTTCTCCTCACATCCCAGAATGATGCCCTCAGGAAGCTTCCTCATTCTTGGAGCAGGCACCCTCTGAACCTCTGCGCCTCCCAGGCCACTGCAACAGGGAAGAGGTGGTCATCTAGGCAAACTGAATTGCAAGGAAAGCTGGGGACTCTAGGGAATGACAATGAATACTGTGAACACTCTCTCTGGCCTGGAAGTAGTGGATCAAAAGGCTTCATTTATGTAGATAACAATCCTTCCAAAGACCATGCGTGTTTTCATTGGAAACAACCGATGAAGAAGTCAACAGACTCTGGAATTGACATCTGTGTTTCAACATTTGCCCAAGAAAAATAAGTAGCACCTTTATAATGACATACTCCTGTGTAAAATATCAATTATGATTAATTTAAAATAATATCGTTGGACATAATAATTGCCTTTAAAGTAGTATAGACAAAGTATTTAGAGTATTTAGAACTGTATAATAACTGCTATGCATGAGCCCTCTTTCAGATCAGAAACTTTAAACATTTAGACCTGAAGCACACCAAATCAGGGAGACATAAGACAAGGCTGCTGTATCCACGGGCCCACGGAGTGTCATTTGTGTTTTCTGCATGTGAGCGGTGTGATGCAGGGTCATTCAAAATGAGAAAGGTGGACTTTTCCCCGGAGTTGTGCAATACAGCAGCCCCAAGCAAAAAGCTGGGAAAATATTCATTTAAATCTTTATTGGAAAACATTTGCCTTAGGAACTGTCATTAAGCACTCTCAAGAAGAGAGCAAAAGTGCAGATAAATTAGAGAGAATTTTTGTCTAAAGCCTTCTGTTGGAGATCAGGTAAAAAAAACAACAACAAAAAAAACCTAATAACATAATTTAGCTGCTGGGCTGAAAATGTGAGT
Organism: Myotis davidii; assembly: GCF_000327345.1. Lineage (NCBI taxonomy): Eukaryota > Metazoa > Chordata > Mammalia > Chiroptera > Vespertilionidae > Myotis > Myotis davidii. The sequence continues at coordinate 143,500 of NW_006296625.1, read as the reverse complement.
AAGCATAGAAATAAATGAAAAAAGAAACACAGGCACCAGAGCTTTGGAACTCAGCCAGGAGAGTGGAAATTCAAACAGCAGAGAACTATTAGGACTTCTGAGGCTTCTCCACAAGAATTTGACCCGTTCCTAGATTGCTCCCACTACTTCTCATTATTCTGTCTTAAGTCTGCTTTAGTTAGGTTGGGCTACACTAATTTTTTTATACTCAAAGAATAAAGATTTTAATTAAGCATTGTAAGTTTCATAGTCTTCAACACACCACACTACAACCCATCTACCATTAGTCAAACAATCAAATTAGTCCACAGCCTGTAAAGGTGGCTACTCTAACTGAAACAATATTTATTTGGGTTCATAAATTTTGCATGTTTGTCAAAATTAGTGTCAATTTGACTGTTGTTATCATTGCCTAAATATTTTCGGATATTCCTCTTTCATTATCTTCAAAGTCAGCAGCATGTTCTCTTGAATGGTGGCAAATCAATGTCCTACAAGGAAGAATCTGATTTGAAGCCACCAAATGTCGTTAAGCTTATTTGCATAAGGCAAATTATTGAGCTGGTTAATATCACTTTAAATTTAGAAATATATAAGGACATATAGCTTTAATAGTGAATATGATTTTACTTCACACAGTTCTGATAGATACTCTGCTAAAATGTTTTGAGCAAAGACAGCTAGTAGTAACCTTTTTAGTGGGATTACTTAATAGAAATCTCTCTGAAGTCAGCTATATTTGCTCAAGCAATTCAGACTCCCGCACCTATGTAGAAGGCTTACCTTAGTATTGTTAGGTTAGGTGGCTCAGGAGGCGGCGTAGGAATCAGAAAAGAAAGAAAGGAAAGGTTTATTCTGTGTCCCCGGGCAACCACAAACCCCAAAGACAGGGCATGTGGATCTGCGCCAATAGGGAGAGGGGCGCTTTTTTAATACTGTGGTTGGGTGAGGGTCTGGGACATGAGCTGAGGTATTCAGCTGAAGAAGTTTCCGCTGCAGAGGGTCAGCAGGGTATTCAGGAAGGAGTCAGTATCTGTGTCTGGCAAACTGATCTGTCAGAAATTCCGAGGGGGAGTCCATTATCTTGTCACATGTCTGCATGTATCCGATCCTGGGCTCTCTCCAACCTAACAAGTATCATTGAATGACCTTACATTTTTGTGTGCATGGTTATGTAATGGGTGAAAATTCTCATCGAATTTTTGTATACTTTGCATTTCCCTGATTCACTAGTGAGGAAGAAAATTCTTTTTTTATTTATGACTTGGTGTGTTTTTTTAGTAGCCATCTATAATAATAAAAGCATAATATGATAATTAGACCGGACGTCCTTCCAGACATCCTTTCGGACCACCTTCTGGATGAAGCTGGGGCTGCGAGGGAAGCCTGGGTTCCAGGTGCTGGCCTGCTGCCAGAGGGAATCCTGGGTCCTGGGTGCCAGAGGGAAGCAATGCTGGCAGCCAGGGGAAGGAAGGCCTACTCTTGCATGAATTTCATGCACTGGGCCTCTAGTTTGTATATAAGAAATAATAACTTGTTATCTGTCTTATATTTTTCCAAATTTATTGTTTTTTATAAGATACTAGAGGCCCAGTGCACAAAAATTTGTGCACTCAGGGGGGTGGGGGGTTCCTCAGCCCGGCCTGTGTCCTCTCACAGTCTGGGACCCCTCGGGAGATAACGACCTGCTGGCTTAGGCCTACTCCCGGGTGGCAGAGGGCAGGCCCAATCCCTAGGTGCAGTCCCTGATCGGGCTCAGAGCAGGGCCGACTGGGGAGTTGGTGTGCCGCCCCTGTCATGCACAGAGCAGGGCGGATCGGGAGATTGCAATGCCACCCTCAGTCACGCTCAGGGTAGGGCTGATTGGGGGGTTGCGGC
>NW_006296625.1:128647-141398 GCF_000327345.1 Myotis davidii | reverse complement strand
TTAGTTTCAAGCTGCCTGGCTGTCGGCCGCCATCTTGGCTGGCAGTTAATTTGCATATCTCACTGATTAGCCAATGGGAAGGGTAGCGGTCGTATGCCAATTACCATGTTTCTCTTTTACTGGATAGGATATATTAAATAGATCTATGTACATATATGCATGCACACACATATGTAGTCTATATAAATAGAGAAAGATAGGTTAAATATAACTGTTTTCTTTCTACATTTCCAACTTCTACTTAAGGTCTTTCCCTTGACCAAAATTTTGCCAACATTCTTCTATTTTTATATTTATTTTTTATATTTTTTACACAAAAGTTTCATGTAAAGAGTGTTTCAAAGGGGAACTTTTAGAAGTTAATCATCCTTTTAAGTTCCAGTAGTTTCTACCACATCTTTATGTTACTACTTTCTCCCAGATCATTCCTTTCTAATTAAAATATATCTCCTAAGTGTTTCCATTAATATATTTGGAAATATTTAACCACTTTTTTTATAATAGTCTATACAAATTTTCTTGGCTTTCCTCCAATTAATTAAAATAAATTGTTGTCCACAGTGTGTTGAGTATTGGGGAAACATTATCTGAGATACAAATAAGGGTTTATGTGACCTGGTAATTTCCACCAGGGAACTTCCAAACTTATTAGATGAGATGTTACTCCTGAAACCAAAACTCTACAGAGTCTACAGAATTAAGATTTATATTAATGGGCCAAGTTTTCATATGCTAATCATCATTTAAAATGTGGTGCTGGAAAGGGAAATGGAGAAAGATTGTTATGGGGGGGTGTCTTTTTTGTCTTCTTGTGGGAGAAAAAATAAAATATAATTTTGACTTCCTTTTTCCTTTTTTTCAGTTTGTCTGCGGTTAGAGGTAGGAAGTGTTCAGGGGAGAAATCAGTTTTCCAAAGTTTTTAGAACCAACACACTTAAAGGATTGGATTTTTCTTTTGTTAAAATAACTGCAAACGGATATTTATATAAAGAGTTAGGTCAAACCTAACAACTTAGGAGTTTATTTTTAGCTTTCTGCTTGGCCAAGGGGGAAATATGGTAAATGAACCTTATGTTCTTAAATGGACATGCAGTTAAACTCAAAATATTTCAGAAATCTGACAGAAAACATTGAAGAACATCAGCTTTCCTAAGAATTATTAGAAATCCCCAAACAATGACAATATTACTACTGATTTTTTTCTTTTTTAATAAAAAAACAACTCACTTTCAGTTTTAGTACTCAAGATCTCTACACTTTTGAAGATGCCAAACAAAAAAGAATAAAGATTATGCAAACATAGAGACATAAATAGAAAGTCCAGTAACTTCAGCTGATCACGTAGCAGAGTTGTGCTCTCCCAGGTGGAAGCCACCACCCAAGTGTGGCTTCTGAGCACTTTAAAGGGGACTCGTCCTAACTAAGTGTTAAATACACACTGGGTTTCAAACATGAAGTATTAAAAAGTACATTCAAATATCTCATTCAAATGTTTATATTGATTACATGTTGAAATGGTAATGTTTTAGACATAATTGGTTAAATAAAATACAGAATGTGATTAAAATTAATTGCACCTGTTCCTTTTTCCTTCTTAAAATGTGACGACCAAAAAATTTTAAATTGCCCTTGTGACTGACAAAATGTTTCTACTTTACAGCACTGTAATGGAGCAGTGAAATTAAGAGGTGGGCTTTGAAGTAAACTGCCTGGATTTAAACCAGACTACTGATGCACCAGACGTGAGACATTGGGAAAGTAATGCAGGCAGTCTGTGCTTCAAGTTCCCGTGTACATATATATATTGTGAATGGTAACGTGGCTCTTGTCTCATAGGGCTGTGTGAGGATTAGCATGAGGAAGCTGGTGCAAAGCAAGAGTTCGATAAGGGCTGGTTCTTATTCTTACTTCAGAAACCAGGAAAGCGAGAGACATTTTTCTACACAAAAAATAAAAGCTCTCAAAATGAGTGGAAAAAAATAAGTTAGAATCAGAAATTTGATTAAATAATGCATCATCTACTCCCTTTCCAGCTATCTGCAGCCAATTTATTACATTGAGAAGAAATAAAGCTACTCCTCTAAAATGGAACATTTTCAATATTTGAAGATTTCATATAGGTATTTTTTATTCTCCATAGCTGGGCCCAGATTTCTGAGGAGGCCAATGCAATCATAATGAAACTTCAGATGTTCCTTTGTGTTTATACATCTCGTAGAGAATAAATGGGTGTGATATATGGATCTGACTTAAAGAGCCAATTAAGATCATGTGTCTGATGCCCCTGTTGTCATGGGAGCTAGCTAAAAATAATAATTGCTTTTGCTACTAATTGGGCATTACCCCTGTCAGCTTTACATTTGTCTCATTTAATTGCACAATAGTCATTCAATAAATTATTACTTTTTCCATTTTATGGTGAAATGGTGTCTCAAAAGAATTAAGTCATTTCCCCAAGTCACATGGTCAGTGGTAGGCAAGGACTGATTCTAACCCATCTGTGAACATATATTGGTAGGAGGTCTTACTAGTTCTCACACAATTATCAATAGGTCTGCATAGCAGATCACAGCCCTGTGGGAAAAAAAAAGGAATGCTCTGATTCCATAGCAAGGATATCACATTAGTGAAAAAATAAATTGTTATTATGATCATCACATTGCTTCCACTTGAGCAAGCCTTCAGAAATAAATTTATTTTCATAATTTCTCATAGTTCATTCAGTGTGATGTTTTTGGGGTAAATAAAAGTCCACATTTCATTTATCTCTGCTGTCACATAACATAATACAACACCAAGTACATGGTTAGTGCCTATTTAATGACTGTTGAATGAACAGTGTATGTGTACCACTAGCTTTTCTCAACCAGGGCTTGTCATCTGAACAACAGACCACAAAAATATTTTGAGTGCTTATTTACTTAATTCTACCAAGTATCTACATAGCAAATACCACTCAAGAACCATAGGTGAGAAGTTAATTCATTACGTACAATGGGTGCCTTAGGACATTAAGGCTTAATTCTCTCTTGGAATCCCATAGAGAGCCATACCTGGATTGACCCATGGTCTTTGAGTACTATCTTGACCTTAGTCAGGGGTGGCAGTCTATAGCTTGGGACAAATGTGATTCATAACCTATTTGTATAAGGTCTCTGAACTAAGAATGCTTTTACATTTTCAAAGGTTTATTAAAAATAGAATATGCAACAGACTACATGTGGCCTACAATGCCTAACATATTTACTATATGACTCATTCCAGAACAATTGTGACCTTCGCTTTAGTGGAGCAGGATGAACTTACCTGATAATATTTAAGAAGGCATCTGTGATCCATGGTTCCTAAACTCTTCCCTACCAAAAGTCTTCAGATATGAAATTTTTATCTGTTTTCATTTGTACATGGGCATCAAAACAACAGTCTTGCTCCATTTATCCCCCATTAAAGGCCTCTATTAAAATGCACATGCCCTCCACAACTGGTAATAGAAGGTGATGCCTTGGACTTAGAGTGACATGAGTGCCAATCTCAGCTTTTATTAGCTGCTGCTTATTAGAAGAGGAAGGTGAGTATGTCAGAGTTCATTTCCTCCTTCACCAGCCATATGTACAGCAAACCTCTATTGATAATGCTTCTCAGTATACAGCATCTATATTGGTTATCTATTGCTATGTAACAAATGACCCCAAAAATGTATTGATTTCAACAAATAATACCTATTGTCTCATAATTTTGTGACTTAGAAATCTAGGCATGGCTTAGCTGAAGTCTCCAGCTCAAGGTCTCTCACAGTATATAATCAAGATGTCAGCGGAATGTACAGTTCAACTGGAATAGGATCTGATTTCAAGTGCATTTACTTGTTGTTGGCAGGATTCGGGTTCTGGAAACTGTTGGTTAGTGGCTGTCATTAGTTCTCTGCCACAGGCCTTTCCCTGGAGCAGCTCACAATGGGCTGCTGGTTTCATCAAATTGAACAAGCAAGAGAGAGCAAGAGAATACCAGCAAGACAGAGGTTACGGTATTTAATGTTACAGAAATGATGTTTCAGAGAAAATACTATAGCAATGAAAATATACTTAACACTTTGCCCTTAACCAAGTGTTTTCACATGCTTTATCTTACTTGATTCTCATAAGCCCTGTGAGGACAGTATTAAGGCATATCTAGACTTATTTTTGTAAAATGAGAAAACTAAGAAACAGAAAAGTTAAATGCCTTCCCAGCTATTGCACGTTAAATCAGTGTATCAGTAAAGGAGCTCTGAAAAGGTGTGGAAGGGGTCAGAGTGTATGATGGTGTCGGGCCCAACAACGTGCTGAAAGCAGAGGTATAGGTGAGGCAGGGGAGCACATGGTCAGGAATCCAGAGGGTCCCACACTCCAAAGGACAGGGCAAACCAATGAGTCAGCAGCCAGGAGACCAGTGGCTGTCAGGCCTTGCCCAGACCAGAGCTCAGAGCAAATTTGTAACAGGAAAAGATGCAGGCAGAAAATGTTTAAACGCAGATGAACAAGGCAGGGGAAGGTCAGCAGGCAAGATGGTCAGGGACATAAAAGAAACAAAGGGGACTTCCAAAAGACAGATCAAGTGAAACTTTGAGAGCTAAGAGGTGCTTAGGAGGGAGCTGGAATGGAGCGTGAGCTCGCATAGGGGGCAGGCACTGTGTATTCAGCCTGAGGAGCTAAGGAGCTAAGGAGCCGTAAACTTTCCTGATGGTTCTCTAGTTCCGGAGCTGACTAATTTTCAGTAGGGGAATGATCTGATCATATTTGTATTTTAGCAACATCCTTTGGAGTGAGAGAAAGAATAGAATAATCAGAGGAAGATTTCAAACAAAATAATTTATTCCCAGAGAAGTTTCTGAGAAAAGACTGTACCTAATCAAAACAATCTAATTTTATGCACATTTTCTCTCTGTATGCTTTATACCTCGCTCCATTTTTAACCATTTGTAAGTGATTCTCATTAAAGACACATCTAGATTAGACTGGAAACTACTTTAATTGACACCCTGGATTATGAATTCCCTTCAGAATGTGAGACTGTGATTAACTTCACATTATTCACTAATTTCTGAAAGACACACTGGGCTGGGTTTTGACGGCCACTGCATTTTTTTGTGGTTTAGAGGTGGGTTTACATCCCACTTCAGAAATGATAACTGAAAATTTGTTTGTTTTTAAAGAAATAATGAACAGTAGAAAAAATTTTTACCATTTGCTAGTGGCATCTGCCAGTCTGCTTGGCAGCGCATGACAACAAATATCTTTCTTGTTTTCAGAAAATGACAACTTTAAATGTGACTTTTTAAAAATTCACTTGGAGGGGAATGAGGTGCATATCACACACATTGCAAGTCCAATCAAGCATAAGATAGTTGCATCTGACTTTTTTACGCAGCCTCTTCAGACTTCTTTAGTAGCAAGAAAGGAAAAGGATGAAAATGACACTCAACAGCCAGCTGACGTTCTCAGAGTTGAGTATGTGATTCCATGGCTCCTCCCTCTGATTTGGTCTCTGAGACCTTACAATAAGCAGAGGTAATGAATGTGTGTCATGAGCAAGAAATAAATTTCAATCATTTTTAACTCACTGAGAGATTTAGGAACTGCCTGGTTTTACCCCACTCTAACCCAGTCAATCCTGACTGATAGGTGTAGACAGTGAATTAGCAGCTGCTATTTAGGCTATGAAATATAGTAAGTGCTAAGGTGGAAACAATAACTTTAAAATCCCTAATATCAATATCCCTATTGTCATTCTGTAGGGCCATGTTAATTTTGAAACAGATTGAATCTAATTCAATTATCTCTATGCTTCATTACCCCCACACCCAATGAAAAATGGCTCTGTCCTAGGCTTTCTCAGAACTTCAGCTTAGTGGTTGCCTATAATCTGAATTAACTGTATAATAATGGCTAATAACAAGTGTTTGCTTCTCCTTTCAACAGGATTCAGCAAGATCCTCCATTGTATCAGCACATCTTTAGGCTCAGGTGTATCCTTACAGTGACTGACAGATAAGGCTCCTGTTTTCATGAAAGAGGGAGGGAAGGTGGAAGGAAGGAAGGAAGGAAGGAAGGAAGGAAGGAAGGAAGGAAGGAAGGAAGGAAGGAAGGAAGGAAGGAAAGGAAACTGGCTGAACTTTCTAACTTTGGCAATGAAAGGAGGATCTCTTCATGGCATGAGGTGACCTGACCTTGAAGCTTCAATCTTCCCACTAGCTCACCCTCCCCTTGGTGACCTCTTACCCTTTGAGCCAAAGAATGAGAAGGTAGGGGAAATTCCTATTTTCCTTTAATGTTAAATCCAAACTGTTAAAAAATGATAATATAAGAAATTCAGGTGAGAGGAGCAAACTTCATTCAACATTTCATGAAGTAGACAGTCTCCTTTCACAGAACTGCAAAATGGGGTGGAAGGCAGGAAGCTCTTATAGGAGAAAAAAATAAAAAACAAGGAGGAGAAAAATAGAAAATATCTAATTGTCTGGGACCACATAGTCAACCTTGTTTGGAGTGAGAAGCCCCAGAGTTTGATTGGCATTTGGGGGATTGGCTGACTGGATATACCGTGTTTCTGGTCAAGCAGAGTACTTACAGAGTCATGAAAGTTATCTAAGTTTCCAGTAGAAGCAACGACATCTTGGGCCTAGAAAATTATCACCACAAACAGCCACATGACCTTTCCCTTAGTATCCTGGGGACATCTCTTGGACAGAGTAAATGTTTAAACATGACTTTACTAATGGAAATAGGTGGAGGGTATAGCATGAAACTCGATTTTTCAGTTTAACAAGACATATTTCTCCTCCACAGCTTGTTGTCCACCACAGGGATTCCTTTTAAATTTCTAGTCTGTCCCCAGGAGGCCAGGATGGTGGGGATAGTGGGAGTCACTATTATCTTACCACACCGCTACCCAAATACCCATCCCAAGACCTCATCTACTCCATCTAGTCTGGTACCAAACCTCCCTCTTTTTCTCGTGCAAGGTCTCCTCTTTCCTATATATTGGTGCTGGGGAGGATGCCCTCCTTTCCAGAGGACTGTATTATCTGCCAAGTTAAGTTTCAAAGAGTCATACAAAGGCTACGCTTATACATGTGCTCTGGCAGGAAGAGGTGGGGTCCTTCCCTACTTTAGCCTTTTGGCATCTCAATCAGTCTATGTTAAAGGCTTTCTCTCTGTAGGCACTTACTCTAGTGGTTAAGAGCTCAGATTTTGGGAAGAGACTTCTAGTTTTCAAATTTTAGCCCTGCTGCTTCCTAAATGAGTGTACTTAAACATTTCCTTAACCCTTGAGTCATGTGAAAATCAAGGACAATAGCCAAACTAGCTAGGGCTTAGCTTTCTTATATACTAAAAATAAAAATTAAATCCAGGATTTCTATAACAATGCATATTTTTGACTTTTTAAAAAATGAGACTTATTTGACATATAGCATTGGGTCTAATTAAGGTATACAAATATTGCTTTGGTACATTTATAGTGTTGCCATCGTAGCATTAGCTCTACCATGTCACATAATTATTATTTCCTCCAGTGTTAGGAACACTTAAGATCTAGTCTCTTAGTAGGTTTAATGTTTATAATACAGTTTTGTTGTCTATAATCATTAGACTGTGTATTAAGTCACTAGGAGTTCATTATCTACTAGTTGCAATGTGTACCCTTAAACAACAGTTCTCCCATCCCCCACCCCTCTTAGCCCCTGGTAACCACCATTTTACTCTGTGAAGCATTTTACATGTTTAAGGTACCACTGATATTAATTCTATTTTTGTTGGTATAACATTTTTCAAATGTTCAGCTAATGCTACGCCTTCAGTTTTATTATAACTAAGAGTTGTCTTTTCATAGTTCTTACAATGAAATGAGTGCTTTTCTGTTATAAGTTCACTATTGGGTAGGTGTTTGCAGATTGCTGTTAATAATAGAGCAGTGTAGTTCTGAATCTATGATTCATGAACAAGGCAGGAGATGAACCATAAATCCTGGTGCTGGGAGACAGAATATTCAATCAGATGGGCCCCAGACTTCTGATATTGGTGATCTTCTGGGTTCTAATCATTGTTTTCAGCATTAGAGAGAATTAAACTTAGTTGGCTTTCTACAATGAATAAAGAGGTAGTTTACGCAAGATCTTTCTATTTGGATTAAAAATAAATATACATAAGACAAAGAAACCACCATATAGTTAAGATCCACTTGAGCAAAAATAGCCACTTCTGAATTCAGCTGTACTTGCAATAAGGCCCCGTCGTTCTAAAGGATCCCTTTAGTTTATTATTTTTTCTTCTTAAAAGACAATATCCAAACCAAACCAAACCAAAACAAAACAAAACAAAAAAGAAGAGACAAGTTATATAATCTACAGACTAAAAAGACTAACCATTTTTATTTCTTATTGCAATTTGAAATGGAAAGGAACACTCTGTCCTAGAACAGGGTAATTCATCTCCCGTCCCTTTGTCTGCAGCTACAAGTAGGAGATAGTTTAGAACCATTGCCAATCAGAAAATACAACAAAGCCCTACTAGCTTCTCATTTGTTTACTGGCAGATCAGAGGCCACTTCCTGCGCATCTCAGACATCCTGTTAGCTCTCAGAGGCTCCATCCCGGCATACCTAGAGTGCTTCACTAAAGAAAGGGCGTCTGAAAAGGCTCCCCTTTTTGTCCTGTGAACATGTCATAGCTGATTTGAGTTTTTTAAATATTTTCCACCCTTGTTTGTTTCTTAATGCAGCACCAAGATGCAATTTTTCTGAAAGCCAAACTGGAGACATGCTGAATTCGTGAATACTGAGGAAGTGGTTTCCTTAGCAATAACAGGCATGTGAAAGTCAAAACTTCCTTTCCTTCTCATGTGACCTTTTTTCAAAGCAATTCAGATAAAGGACAATGGAATTGAATTCCAAGCACCCACAGTGTTCATGAATTGCTAAGCAATGATTCACCAAGCACCCAAATTACTCTAGACTGCTTGAGCATTTCATTAATGAAATTGCTTTGTATTTAAATTTTCCTTCCTCACTTTGTACTTCGGTTTGCCTCATGCCTACAGGCCACTTTTCCACCACTTCAAGAAAATGTAGATATACATTAGAGCAGTCCTAAATAGTGATTAACATAAGGACTTTAGAATGTCAGAAGTTAGAAGGTTACATACAATATTCATAACTATTTGCTACCCTTGGATACATTGGATACTAAAAACTTATGGAAGGTTTGTTTGATAATTGAAGTCTATTATTTACTCAGAATAGGTAATATAATTTAATTTTTGACAACTCCTTAGATATTTTAGAATCACTGAAGCTTTCATTAATTCCAATTATAGATTTATCTTGATCCACTCACTCATTCTAAAAAAGAAATAATAAGGTGTTATATTTGACTTACAAATTACATATCCTGGTTAGTCCTCAAAGGTTAAATGGTAGTAAGTTATTAAAAACAATATATTAGCAGGCTGGGACTTTACGGTGTCATGCTGTTTTGCCTTTAATTAAATTGCCGTGTTCTTGAGGAATATAGACAAGGCCATCCTGGGAACTCTTTATTCCTCTTTATAGCCTCTGAATTGTGAATCTCAAAATAACTAACATTACTCAATGTCTTAGGATCATAATTTTGTGAAGTGACTGCAGTGAATATTGCCAGACAGACCCAGGACCCAGGGAGTTGGGTGACCTTTGCTCTGTGATCCTTGTGTGTCACAGGGCTAATATGACTCATACTGGGTTACTGTACTCATAAAGTGTGTAAAGAGAGGACCTAGCAGAGTAAATGTTGCATAGTAGTTGCTCAATAAATATTAGTTTTGCTTCTTTCTCCTGCATGTCCTCTCCATTCTGACGTTGTATATTCAATTTAGTCTGATCTGCTCCTAGTTTAATGGCTCTCCTGGACTCAGAAGTGGTCTGAGATAAAGCCGTCATGTTCAAATGGGCCCCAGCCATTATCTTTCTTGATAGTAAACAAGGGATGAACCCTAATAAAAGTGGAAGGATCTCCAGTGAATTCACTCTCTGGCCACTTTCTAGAGTACTTGTGAAATTGTTTAACAAACAATCTGAGCTGCCCCAGCAAGCAGGGTAATTTTCCATATCCTCTGACAATGACGGTGGGGATACAGTTTGTCATGTTCTCATTTGCCCAGCACACCGTGCACTTTGGCAGTGAACCAGGTCAGGCTTCGGGAAGGTTATCTCTCAGCCTGGATGTGTGTGCCCCAGTGTGTGTGCACTGGGTACCCTCCATGAAAACTGGTTCTCATTCCTCGTGCCATCAATCCTGTAAGCATCCCCTTTCCTTCCTAACCCAGGCTGGTTCTGGAAGGTGGGCACTCGCCCGCACTGCTGATTAGACTAGTCCAGCTGCCACTAGAACCAAAGGCACTAAGAAAGTACTTGGTTGCCTTTTGGAGTGGAATAGCCAGGGGAAAACAGTGGGGGGGACAGGCCGGGGGGAGGAGGGTTGAAACAGCGTGATTAGTAATTGCTTGCCAGAATATTTTTAATGTGTTGTTGTTTTTTTGTGGTTGACTCAGCCGGTCAGAGAAAGGTGACTCCAGGAGTAAGGAGTGACCTTGGCTAAGTCACTTTATCTCTCTGGGCTTTGGGAACTTGGATTAAATCACAGATTTTCAAACTATGTTCCAAGGAGCCTTGGAGTTCTGCTGTGCTGAAAGCTGGGACCGTTGGTAAAAGAAACACTTAGCAGATAGGATTCTGGGATTTGGGCTCAGAGAAGCTCTGCTTTATCTGATTTTATAGACTTATTTAACATGTTTTGAAAAAGTCCCTTAGCAAAAACAAGTAAACAAAGGTATAAGTTAGGTATTTACTAGTTTCTGTTGGGCCTTGATGGTCTAGCATTGTGTGAGTACAGATGTATAGATTGGAGTGTACATAAGAACCACTTAGCTAATACAAAACAACTACAAAACCATAAACCACAAATCCTGTTTCATGAGTAAAGACTATTCTAGTCTTAGAAAGATCTATTTTGGTCCACATGGTATTGAGAAGGATGTGATAGATAATTCACATTAAGTCAATGGCAATTAGTTGAAGGAAACAATTAAAAAAACAGCACACGATGAGGTTAACATGCTTGTAAAACCATGCTTGTATGGCTCTCCCTGTAACTCAGGGCAACATAGTACCTAGAATCAAGGCTATCTCACATTTACCTATTTCACTAATTCTTTGTGACCTTTGAAAATGTCAAAGGCACCATTGGGTGTTCAAAGTGAAGGTCTTAAAAGTAGACATTTCATCCACATCGTCAGGCAATATTAGGACGAACCAGAGCCACAGAAGTGTGTTGACAATCCTCCTTTTAGTCACACAGCGTTCCCCCAGTCACACAGTGGGGTCATTCTGCACAGCTTTTTTTTTTTTAAGATGTCAATTGTTAGATACCTGTTCCCTGTTATCCAGTGTCTTCAGAAAGGGCTGGAAGGAAAGCAGCCAGTCTTTCTGGCATGGCTTTACCCCTATTAAGAGGGCTATTGTTGAACTGTTCACATTGGGATGCTCTGATGGTTAGCACGTTCAGCCGGCTGTGATTACAGTAATTACAGACCTGGGAAGGTCAAATTGACAAAAACTAAGTATAAGCTGGAACTGAATATAAACCGGGACAACCCTCGGCACTAGTTCTTTCCATCCTCTTTGGGATGTTGTGGCTGTTACTGTTGTGAAGAGTTGCCAAGTGGTAAATCTATAGTAAAAAATAAAAATGAAAGTCATTGATTTCACAATTTGTCTTGGACCACTTAGAAACACTATGTGAGGTGCTGCAGTGGATGCTACATTGTGCTTTTGGCTCTATTACCTTCCTGCCTAGTCATGGCCTTGAGTTTGTGTGATGCATCTGGTACCTTTTAAAGTACATCAAGAGTCTTCATGATTTTCCCCTTTATTTTTCTCTTTGCAAGAGTATGATGCTGAATGTACAATGGACAGATACAATTTTCTTATGTGTGTGCTGTATTGTGGGATATTTAGGAGAAACAGCTCTCACAGAAAGAGAACCCACCAAGTTATGTGAAAATAAATGAAATGATCTTCCTATAATTGTCTAACCAAAGACCAGAATAAAATTGCTTCACAGATAAACTAAATGTACTAGTATTCTTTCCCTTTGCCCTTAACGATGGCCTCAAGCAATGGTTTAAGTAACAATTAAGTAAAAATAGAATCTCTTATGTGGAGGAGTGGAGAAAGGTAAAAAAAAATAAATGAATATAAATCCTTTCTACACAACAGATAGGTTGTATAGGGCTAGGAAAAGATATGTGGTCAGAACAAAGATTTTGTCTGAATAAAGACAAAATAGTGGAAGTGGCTGGAAATTAATCAATTCACAGAATCCAGATGTTTTAGCTATTCAGAGCCAAATATCTAAATTTTGGCTGCCTGAAATTTTCATGTTTCCTCCAGATGTTTGCTTTCAGGTAGACATAGTCATAATCTCACATGCATGATTTCATTTTAATGTATCATGTTGTTCAAAACTTAAAGTGGCATATAACAAGAATAAGGATAGGATAATATAAGCTGTTTTTCATGGTTTAGTAAAAATGACATTGATAATGAATATTTTTAAAGGATGAAATTAAATCTTTCATACAAATAGAAAATAAACACACATCACAAATTTCATTAAACTCTTTAATTAATAAAGAAAAAAGAAAAATATTGCAACTAGTTCAAAGGAGATTGCTAAGAA
>NW_006296625.1:124342-127217 GCF_000327345.1 Myotis davidii | reverse complement strand
ACGTTGGAGTCCTCCGTCACTGAAGCAAGCAAGCCTCATGTTAGTTTCAAGCTGCCTGGCTGCCAGCCCCATCTTGGCTGGCAGTTAATTTGCATATTGCCCTGATTAGCCAATGGGAACGGTAGCGGTCGTATGCTAATTACCATGTTTCTCTTTTATTAGATAGGATGTATTTTGAAGTGATATTATGAATAGAAGAAAAGGGGATATAACCACAGGATAAGAGTCAATGACATTTTACTGACACAACTATTTTTTATTTCTATTGACAAGCGCCATTTGCATTAGTACCAATGTCCTGGAATATACAGAGTTGTAAAATAGCTCAAAGACAATGGAAGGCAGTGAAAAACAGAAGCATGCACTAAATATGACACTTGCTAGTCTTTTCTATTCCAGTTGCAAAATATTTATTGTAATTTTTAAACAAAAAGCTTTGTTTACTAAATGAACAGTACGTATGCAAATATTTCTGAACCTCCATGGTACTTTTACTTAATATCACCAAATATACCACTTTTATAGGCAGCCAGTTATATTATTGAGTCTTACAGATGTCTTGCCTTGCCACAACTCCTAAATTCAATTGCCTCCTCCTCACTGTGTTGGTGAGGGAGAGATTCCTGCCCTAACCGAGGATTACAGAGATGACCAGGCACACAACACCTGACACTGGACAGATGTACTCAAAGGCAGATCCTAAGTCACATATATGCACATTCCAGGGGAGCAGGACATCATGCCATACAAGGCCACATAGGAGCTGCATTTGGAAACAGAGTAAACAGCCAGGGCTGTGAAAGACACACTTTGTAGTATCAACAAGATGAGCCCCCAACCCCAGCCCGGTTTCTGCAGAAGGATGTGATTGATTGACTTTTTAAGTAATTCTTCAGGTTTTCAAGGAACTGAAACCCACTTCTCACCTGGCCTGTTTGACATGGAGGATCGTTTGACTGGAGGTCCTTATCCTCTGGAGCAGAGTAGGAAACATGGGTAGGCCATTTTGAGTTCTCCCAATTTTACCAGATGTCAAGGCAGCACATAGTGAGCCTTAGTTTTAGGCTTTATACAATACTTCTTGAGAGCAACAACTAAACTTATCCATTCAATAAACAATTTTTTGGGCTCCTACTATGGCTGTTCCAGGCTCTGGGCATGCAGCAGTGTCTGAGGGGTTGGTGGGGGGGAGATCGCTATCTTACATTCCAGGTACAGTCAACATATAAAATGTAAAAATACTAGTATGATGAAGAAATTATAAGCAGGAGATGGAGGAAGAAGTGCAGAGTGATGGGGTGGGAGCACTGGCTTGAAATTTTCAATGTGGTGATGAGAGGCCTCACTAAGAAGATGACATTAGAGATAGAAACTAGAGTGAGCCATAAGGATATGTGGTGAAGAAGTTTAGAGACAGAGAAACCAGCAAGTGCCATAGGCCTGTAGGAGAGGAATGTCCTCATGTTCAAGGACAGCAAGGCTCCGGTATGGCTAAAGTCAAGTGAGCTAGGGGAGGACTGAGAGGAGAAGGGGTCCCACTGAAATATAGAGGCTGGAACATGAACTGTGCAGGGCCTTTGATTTTTACTGAAAGAGGGGAATGCATTAAAGGGGTTTTGACAAAAGCATGACCCATCGTTTAACTAGTTTTCCCTCTTTCAACTCTCAGAGGACTGGAGAAGTACTGAGATAGGAAGGCTAATCAATATATTACTAGAGGTCCATTGCACAAAGAGATTCGTCCAATAGGCCTTCCTTCCCCTGGCTGCCAGCACCAGTTTTCCTCCGGCACCCGGAATCCAGGCCTTCGCTCTGGCCACAGCAGAGAAGCCAAGCCTCTTCAGTCTTCAGTCTTCAGTCGTCTTTAGTCTTCAGTGGTGTTCAGTCTTTGCTCCACGCCTGCATATGCAAATTAACCACCATCTTTGTTGAGTTGATTTGCATACTCATCCTGAGTGGCTGGTGGGTGTAGCGGAGTGACACCAATTTGCATGTTTCTCTTTTATTAGTATAGATTGCTGGGTTATTGTAAATGGGACAACCCCTTCCTTCACTGCTTGTCACAATTTTCTACCATGGTCACAATTTAATTTAGGTGACTTCTCACTTACATATATGCTCACTGCAGAGAAATAGGCACCCAGATAATTCAGCTTATACATAGTTGAGTTTTGAGACAATACCTTTTCCTTCCACAGTTGCATCCTCTAACATGTCTGGGTCTCCCTGTGGTAGAAAACATGGCAGGAATAGGAGAAACTAACACACTAACCTGCAGTGAGGGCTACAGTCTTCCTCTGCCCATACAAATGACAACATTTCCTGCAGCTTTCTTCTGTAGGACAAGGCATGTTGGAACTTAAATACATTGGACATATTTCAACTAATTTTTCTTCATAAATTTTGTTTACCTGATAGAAATATTTTTCAACTGTATAGCAGTTGTAAATTTATGCTAGGATAAACTCCTAACATTCCCTTCTATGAACAAGTTCCTATATAAAAACAGCACCTGTAATAAATTCTGAGATCAGCAACTTGACTATAGATTGGGCAGTTTGACGGACAGGACTCATAACTTAGTCCAGTCATGCCTTTCCTGAATAAGTACAAATCGATCACTGACATAATTACCCTATCTTCATTTTTTCCCACGTGGCTCGTGGATTTGATGTTTTCACCAATAACATTTAAAGAGAGTAGTGTGTAGAATACAATAAAGAGTTGGCTATGAGTATAGAAAATCAAAGGAATTACTTCATTTGCTGGGGAAATGTGTCATTCTGAACACTGAAGCTGATTCTCTTTGGTTTTAGCAAAGTATCAACTCCTATATCTTATATTATTTTTGAAATATTGATAGTTCAAAGGGAAA
>NW_006296625.1:123433-124319 GCF_000327345.1 Myotis davidii | reverse complement strand
AGAGTCCCAGTAATGTGGTATGGAGAGAAAGTTGTCTAATACAATTAGGCAAGAGCTCACACACATCCTTCCTAAAATTTCACTGCAAACACACCTGAAAATTCATCACCACCACTGCCTGGAAAAGAACACTCATCATTAAGATTCAACTCAAGTGTGACCTTCTCAATGGAGAACTTTCATCTCCTTTCTTCTCATCTTTCCCAGAATTGACCAATTGACCATAGACTCACTGTACCCTAAATAGAGTTCTATTACTGCCAATTAGGCATTTTACACACACACAAGCACACACTAATAAAAGAGAAGGATGTAAATTGACCGTACCTTCACGACGTCCACCAGCTAATCAGGAGTGAGTATGCAAATTAGCCCAACAAAGATGGCGGGCTAATTTGCATATGCTGGCACTGAGCGGCCAGGGGTGGGGCAGGATGCTTGCATTGTCGCCATTGTTACAACACAGACATTCTGCACCACCCCAACCGCTCCAGGCCTCTGGGCAGTGTGGGAAGGCAGAAAGGCAGCTCTGGGCTGGAAGGAAGGCGGAAAGGCAGCTCCAGCCGGAGTGAAGGCGGTGCTGGAAGCCAAGGGAAGGAAGGCTCATTCTTGCATGAATCTTTGTGCATCGGGCCTCTAGTCCTATCTAATAATAGACAAACATGGTAAATAACCATACCTCTGACACGCTTCCCATTGGCTAATCAGGGCGATATGCTAATTAACTGCCAACCAAGATGGCGGCCGGCAGCCAAGCAGCTGAAGCGAACAGGAGGCTTGCTTGCTCCAGCAATGGAGGAAGCCAAGGTTCCCCGCCTGCCACCGCCCAGCTCTGAGCTGCACTCTAAGCAACTATGTTGAAATTATAGAAGCTAAACAACTGGTC
>NW_006296625.1:105664-123123 GCF_000327345.1 Myotis davidii | reverse complement strand
CTCCCACAAGGGGGTCTCTGCTCAGCCACAAGCCAGGCTGATGGCTGCCAGTAGAGCGATGGTGGTGGGAGCCTCTTCCACCTCCTCAGCAGCACTAAGGATGCCTGACTGCAGCTTAGGCCTGCTCCCCGCTGGCAAGTGGACATCCCCCGAGGGCTGCTGGGCTTCCAGAGAGATGTCTGATTGCCATATTAGGCCCAATCCCCTGGGGAGCGGGTCTAAGCCAGCAGGTGGTCATCCCCTGAGGAGTCCCAGACTGTGAGAGGGCACAGGCTGGGCTGAGGGACCCCCCCACCACCACCACCAAGTGCACAAATTTTTGTGCACTGGGCCTGTAGTGTATATATAAAAGGCTAAGTGACCGATCAACCGTCCGACCGACCATCCAACCGACCAGCCAGTACACATGACATGCACTGGAAATTTATAAATAAACATTGACTTCCGCATGCATGATACATAATAAAGCTCTCACTGGCACCAATCTAGACAGCATAGGAATATTCCTACCTGAACCCATTTTCAGACATGGTCAGTTATATATTGCTTTCTCTAGCGTTCAAAGAGTGTGTGACGTTAAAGTTGTAAATACTTCATCACAAGGGAAATTAGTCAAGCACTCTGAAAGTGTTTTTACTCTTAATGTGGTATACAGGGAGATATTAGAATAAGTTTAATCCGTCATTGTTTGTATCAATGTTGTTTTTATATCATGTTTTTCTTGTTTTATATCATGTCTTTGTTGTTGTAATATCATGTTGTTATTGTTTATTAATAAATTTATATATTATTTTCATATACATTTTACTAGTTTTCTTTCATCTCTGACACTTCTTTTATAGAGAAAGGCCACATAGCGATATTAAAATATTTCTTCTAATTAATTTTCTTTCAATGTGCACAAATCCGTGCACCAGGCCACTAGTGTACTTATAAATCTGTTTTTCCTCTTACACTGGAATAATTTTAAGTGCAGGGACCACAATTTTA
This sequence comes from Myotis davidii, assembly GCF_000327345.1. Lineage (NCBI taxonomy): Eukaryota > Metazoa > Chordata > Mammalia > Chiroptera > Vespertilionidae > Myotis > Myotis davidii. The sequence continues at coordinate 122,133 of NW_006296625.1, read as the reverse complement.
TCATCTTTTCATTCTGAACACTGAACCCAATGCCTAGCACAAGAAGGATTTAAGAAATATTGTTGACAGTTTGATCTTGGCATATTCACTAGGCACAACATCATACTATGTGAGAATAAAACCTAGTCCAGCTTTGTGATTTGGGAAAGGCCAACCTTCTTTCTTAGAGACAGCCTCATTACATAACAGAGCCACCACTAGCAGCAGTAGAATTAGTGTAAAAAGAGAACTGGGATCACTAGCCTTTAAATACATCTCTGTTTCAGCATTATGTTACAAGGTATTTATTTAATAGAATTTTTCTCACACTCTTACCAGCTGTATCATCAATGAAAAACCCACTTTCAGTGGCTCTAAGGGTCCAGCTGAAATTTGTCCTTGGTGAAAACTCTTGCTTTGTGTAAAAGAAACCACTCGCTGAGACTTTTTAAATCATACACACTATTGGATTTACCTAACCACAGTTCTTGGGGAAGCCCTGACTAGAAAAACATCTAAATGCCCATAGTTTGGAATAGGATTTACACACTCTATATTTTTTTTTTCAAAGTATTGGTTGCCTTCTTGGAGGATAGCATAACATGGCTAGATTATTATGACATTCAATAATGTTTTTTGCTTCCTTTTATAGACCAAAGGGTTGGGGGTTCGGTCTCTATGTTCTAGGAGGAAAGGGCCTAAGAAATAGCTATAGATCTGGGTACCACATGTGGCCGCCACCGGGGCAAGAAGAAAGAGAGACCAAAGGGGTCCTTTGAAAGATAGTGCATAGATCTCAAAGTGATAACTTAAAAGGATTTCCCATTCTATCTTACAGTATAAATCCCTTCTCGTAATCTACAGAACTTTGTTATTTCTGCCAAACATGATAGCTTTGAGTTTGGGGAATAGAGAGATAGTGGCAGTGGCCTGGAAAAGAATAATGAGATAGTTGGTGGGGCTTGGCTTTGGAGCAGTGATGCCTGTAAGAAGGCTGGGAGCTCAGCTAGTTGTCTGTGCAAAGAAAGAAGGAGCCTTGAAATACTGAAGAAACTAGGCACAAACTGGAGTTACAAAAGTTTTGGCTTTTCTCAAAAAAAGTTTAAGGTAAGACTAAAGTTGGTATATGTTCCAAAGTCTCTCTTGAGGAGCAAAGGGTTAGCAGTAAAGGTCCATAACCTTTCTGTCTTCACTCCTAGATATAATAAAAGGCCTCCTTGACCAAAAGAAGCCTCAGAGATCCCCAGATGCCTCAGGAAAACCAGATGTCTAGTCAGAAGAGGAGAGCAGGAGGGGGAGAAAAAAAGAGGAGATAATGGAAGAATTCCCCTGGATGGGGAGAGAATTCTTCACGGTGCCCTCAGCAGCTTGGATTGTGGTGACAGTGGCAGCGAATAGGTAACATGGCTCCAGTATTGACCAACGGGGACAGATGAACAAGTGAACGGACCGATCAGCATGGCCAGGGTGATGAGCAGGCAGGAGGCGAGGTGCAGGCTGGCTGAAAGTCAGCAGGAGCCCTGCAGACACCAGTGGTCTCTCGTCTCCCTACATATTGGCCCAGATGCCATCACTCTAACCAGAGGGACTGCCTAATAATGAAAAGCATCGGGCCTGCGGTGAAGAATTTTTCTGAAGGTGGATTTGTGCATGGTTGGTAAGGAATTCAACCACTTGGGCAGTCTCCTTCCCCCATATGCCTTTCCCTCCCACCCCCATCCCCGCTTCTTTGTGAGGCTCAAGTCTAGACTATTTTTCCTCCCCTCCTAGTGCGTTTTGCAGCATGCACTCAGCTCTTTGGAATTCTGGGGGTGGCAGGGCAGGGGTTTCCTCCTCCATTTCATGAGCTCAGTGATGTGGAAAGGAAGAAGTATGAACTCTGACACTTCCTTTTTGTGAATGTTTCAATGACAGAACAAGTGATAGTCACAAATCTTAAAGCAGGTGGCAGAGGAGATCTGGAAGACACCTTATTTATTACGAGCAACAGCTCCCCTCTCAGATCATCCCCAAAAGCTGGCATGTGCCCAACAGTTCAATTTGGAGAGACTCCTGTTTTATGCAAGCCCCAAATGGAATAAGCTATGCAATGGTTCATTGCGCAAATACCCATTCTCTCTCTCCTCTAAGCCCCAGGTCTGTCCCTCTTGCACCCTAGTCATCTTTGCTATTTCTCTCTTTCATTAAAGTCCTTTGAAGTGCTGGATTATTTTTTCTGTCTTTGAAAATTCCTTCTGGCCAGTGGATTTCAGGATTGCAAGTGCTTTAAATATTTCCCTCCTCTTTTGAATTAATACTGTACTCCACCGTTTTTTTTTTCTCTCTCTCTCTCTCTCTATTTTTGGTGAGCGACCACTGTGTTGTTTTATATTACATTTTCATTTCAGAACTGTTTGAAAATGGCATTCATGCCATGTACGTGAATATTTTGCCTCCTCTTGGCTGATTTAATCAGCATGGATGCCATTATTCATTCAATTGCATGAATAATTTATTTCACTGTTGTAAAAGTTTAATAAAAGTTTTCTTGTCTTTATCAAGTCCCGTTTTTCTTTGTTCATTTTATAGCCACAACATAATCAGAATATAAAGCAGTTCATATCAAAAGCAATGAATGACATGGACTGCATTAAAACTCTAGAGTGTATTTTATTGCCATTTTACCCATGATTAAATAAGGTTTTATACAAAATATAGTAGCTCTATAGGCCTAAGCATGACCAACATTAACCTATCAGTACCTCTTATAGATTAAAAGAAAATTGGAATCACAGAATTACAAACTGAGATGCCCAGCCTTAATTTGTCTCTCCAATAGTTCTTGTCCATGCCCATGTGTGTATGTGTGTGATCTCCTACCCACTGTGAAATACTATATTGATGATGCATTACTGATCTAGGATGGTTGTTTCTTCTTACAGTTCACAGTTAATTTTTCTGTTAAACTGACAACTTACTTTCACCCAGTGAAATTACTCTATAGATTAAAAGTATCTTAATTTTTATATGTTTCTTTTTTCCTTTTTAGTCTAAAACTTTTTTTATTCATTGGCTCATTTATTTAACAGGAACCCTGTATCAAGCCCTTATTATATAAAGAAACTCTACCAGTTCCCTCAGATACAAAGAAATAAGACATCATTCCTGCCTTCTAAGAGTTGTAATGGAAAAAACAGACAAATAAATAGGCAAATGACCATATGTCTTAGTGATGTTAGTGAAATATTGGCAAAGTATTTGTACAAGGTCATTGTTTTGAGATTCTGGTTGACAAATTGCTTGAACTGATTTGAAACAAGTGCTGACACAGTGACAGAAATATTAGTGAATGGCACACCATGTGTAGTTGAAGCTCCATTTACTGAGAATTTAATACTGAATTTTATGTCATTTGAATCAATCTTATAGCAAATACACCTGTACATATGCTTCCTGATGCTACATGGCAGAACTTATAAACAAGAGCTTTCAACATTTATGTCCACCTGTTAATAAAATCACATTATCAACCTGTGGATGCTGAAATTGCAAGCATGCTCTTTAAGTAGTTATAATATTATTTACTATATTCCCTATTCTGTATTTTTTATCCCGATGACTATTTTTATAACTGGCAATCTGTACTCCTTAATCCCTTTCACCTTTGCACCCATTCTACCTCCTCCCATCTGGTGACCACCAATTTGTTCTCTGTGTATATGTGTTTGTTTTTGTTTTGTTTGTTCATTTATTTTTTTTAATTTAACATATAAGTGAAATCATATGGTATTTGTCTTTCTAAGTCTGACATTTCTCTTAGAGTAATACTTTCTAGGTCCATCTATTTTGCTGCAGATGATAGATTGGATTCTTTTTTATTGTTGAGTAATATTCCATTGTATATATGTACCACAACTTTTTATTTTTTAATCCTCACTGGAGGATATTTTTCCATTGATTTTTAGAGAGAGTGGGAGGAAGGGAGGGGGAGAGAGAGATACACCGATGTGAGAGGGACTCATTGATCATTTGCCTCCCACTAGGGCCCTGATTGTCCCAGGACCCAATCTGTAACCCAGGTACATGCCCCTGACCATGAATTGAACCCATGACCCTTTGGTGTGTGGAACAACACTCTAACCACTGAGAAATACCAGCTAGGGTTCTGCCACAACTTCTTTATCCATTTGTATATCAATTGCCACTTAGGTTACTTCCATATCTTAGCAATTGAAAATAATGCTGAAATGAACAGAGTGCTGCATATGTATTTTCAAAGTAGTGTTTTGGATCTCTTCAGATAAATACCAAGAAGTTGAATTGCTGGGTCATACAGTATTTCTACTTTAAATTTTTTGAGGAAGCTTCATACTGCTTTTCATAATGGCTGTACCAGTTACAATCTCACTGGCAGTATATGAGGGTTCCCTCCTCGCCACATCCTTGCTTAAGTTAGAAAGTTAGAAATTAATTCAAGATGGCTCTGAAGAATCCAAACAGGCATTTATCTGATAAAGGACAAAAGGATGTGACATAACCATAGAGAAAAAAAGATTGGTCACAGTTCAGAAAATGTACCTTTGCCAACAAAAGTTCACCATCTCTTATCTTAAACTCTTGGAACCAGCTGTGTTTTAGAAATCAGAATTTGGGGGACTTTGGAGAGGTAACCTAATACCTATACCTATGTGTCAGGTAACATCACCTTGGGGGCCTAACCAGCACCTGGCAATGAAGTGTTTAATATTTCTTCAGCCAAGTTTATAAATGCCCATTCCGTGTGGGTTAATGACTATACATACTTTTGTGCCCATTTAGATCAGGTTTTGTTGACAAATGAGTTCAGATCAGGTCAGGTTTTCCTGAATCTTAGACACTGGCTTTTTGAGGTTGTTAATTTCTGCCTACATATCAATAAACATCTATGAGCACCTGCCGGACTAGTTACTGTGCTGGATGCTGTGCCTAAAATCAAATATGACAAACTCTTTCTCTCAAGGAGCACACATCAGCGATTCTCAACCTGTGGGTCACGAACAATGAAAATACATCCTGCATATCAGATATTTACATTACAATTCATAACAATAGGAAAATTACAGTTATGAAGTAGCAATGAAAATAATTTTATGGTCGGGGGTCACCACAACACGAGGAACTGTATTAAAGGGTCGCGGCAGTAGGAAGGTTGAGAACCACTGGGAGACACTTAGCACACCCATATTTACATGTCAGCACTGAGTACTAAAGAAAAAGAGAAAAAGAGCGTTCCAAAGGACACTGGGAAATCAGGGAAAATTCTTAAAGAAATTGCCATCTCTAAACTCATGAGAAAGATTTTCATGAATGAACATATATAAATATTTCAAACACTTCCAGAAGAATTGTATTTCTAAACTTGCTTTTGGGAACCAAGTCATCAAATAGTATGTAATCTTCAACCTCCAAAATCCCCTCCGGGTAAAACTGAACTTTTACTAGATTATTTCACAGTAGGAAACAATGTCAAGATTTCAGTGGTTTCCAATAAAAATGGTTTATTTCTTGCTCGTGTTACACATAGCCTGTTCATGTGTCTTCTTTTTTCTGATACAGACTAAAGGAGCAGTCCTCACGTGGGACATTGCTGCCCTTAAAGTAGAGGGCAGAGCATAATGGCAGAACCGTGCGATGGCTTTCCTGTGTCTGCCCAGAACTGGCACATGACATTGCTAATCATATTTCATTAGCCAAAGCAAGATATGTGCTAAAACTTGATATCATGGAAGCATATCTTCACACACAAGGGACCCATAGTAGTGTCCAATAAGGAATAGGCAGCAAATTTTGGCATTAATAAAATCTGTCACACTTAGTTCCTGATTCTCTGGTTCATGTCCTTCATTGATTGAGCGCCCTCCTCCCTCTGAGTCTCTCTATATGGGACAAGTGGTAAACCAATTCCCTCAACTAGTGGATGGAGAATTCCTATCAAGTGATAAGTGTGTCTCATGAAGAGAAAATGGGATTTGGGCGTGATAGAGGTTGATGAATACACTAAAAAGTACAAGAATTAGGTGTTTAAGAATATATATTGGTAAACAAAAAACAATAAGGCCTTTGGCAATGGGCAGAAGGTCTATCACCATTAGGTAGGTCAACAATAAAAACAGAACAAAAATGAAGAGAGTATTCAAACATTTCAAAATCATATTTTCAACTATTTTTAATAATTTAACTTAAAAGTAAAACACTTCTGCATGTGTTTTACTATTTCAAATATCTTATTTAAGAAATGCAATGCACTGTTGTATTGGATGAGTGAACCTTGAAAATTCATACACATATTTGATAGCCTAGAAAGATTTGTTTCCAATCATAATAGACAGAGAACATAACATAAAATACAAGGATGTCAGATAGAGGATTAAGTATCTATTTACAAGATTAACTCATGATAATTTAAAGTAATGAGATTTTGTCTGGGGAATATTCAGTGATCCTTGAAAGAAATAGGAGCAGTTTTATAAAAGACTAGAGGCCCAGTGCACAAAATGCGTGCATGGGGGGGTATGAAGGGGGAAGGAGGGTTTCCCTCAACCTGGCCTGCAACCTCTCGCAATCTGGGACCCTTCGGGGGATGTTCGACTGCCAGTTTAGGCCCAATCCCTAAACCGGCAGTTGGACATCCCTCTCACAATCTGGGACCGCTGGCTCCTAACCGCTCACCTGCCTGCCTGCCTGACACCCCTAACCACTCTGCCTGCCTGCCTGATAGCCCCTAACCACCTCTGCCTCGGCCCCCACCTCCATAGCTTCATCCTGAAGGACGTCCGGAATGATGTCCGGAAGGTCATTTGGCTGCCTGGTCTAATTAGCACATTACGCTTTTATTATTATAGTTAATGAAATTGATAAATATATTGCATTTCTTCTCTCTTCCTCTTTCTCTCTCTCTCTTTCTTTTTGTCTCTTTCTCTTAAACACAGTATCTCATTTTGGTCTTCCTATGGTCATAGAAATATAAGAAACAATAGAAGTCCCAGAAAAGAGGCAGAAAAAATGATTAATGACTTCAAAATATGTGTGTACATAAAATATTACATATTATATATTAATGTAAGGTACCCCCAAAAATGTATGCATACACTTTGAATAATTACAAGGCAGTGTTTTTTAAAATACATTTCATTTTCAAAAATGAGCTATTAGCTGTTAAAGTATGTACACATTTTTGGGGACACCCTGTATACGTACTAAATAAAAGTCTGGGGCTGTATAAAAAGATTATAGTCATGTGTTTATGAAGAAGGCTACTTATAAGTTATATTTTTTAAAATCTTGCTTTAGGACAGAATCAAAAGAAATGAAATTTAGTTGAATCAAAGATTTAAGATCTTGTAGAAGCATTATTCTTATTTATGTGTATTCAGTTACTATCACTTCCTATAATAATTGTTAAATGTTACCTAAAAGTAAATAATTTTATAATTCAATTTATGTGGTTGTGATTAAGTTACATGTTTCTGTTTATTAATACACAATGAATAATATCAATTCTTGTCCTTGTTTATAAACATCCAAAATAATTCTGACTGGTTAAAGCCGAAAAAGAATTTGTTATAAGGATACATATGCTTCTGGTTAGGATGTCTGATTTTCCATTAGAGATCTGAAGATAAAAAGAAATACAAATAAATTAAATTTCAGAAAGGGAAGAACCCTTCCTAAGAGAGAAGAAACCCAAATCCATGGTCACAGGAGGAGGAAAAACAAAGCCACTGCAGACATAGAGGTTGTGCATCCCTCTCTGGATTACATCCCTGTATTGCTTATTGCTCTATAACTCCTGGCACTTATCATGCACTATTTCGTGTGATGTACTTGAGTACATTTTGCTTCCAAAATTTAAGAACCTGGAGGGCAGAGGCTGTAAGACATGAGTCATATTTCTTTTTCATGGCCCAGCATGGTAGGTTATACATGCCAATGGCTCTATAAATATCTGTTAGGAGAAATAGATAAGCAATTTCAAGAGAGTGTAGTGCAAATTGTTTACATAAGTGTTGAAACTCCTTTTATTTTATTGGTTCTAAAATAGCTTTTCTCAAGCTTCACCAGGCAAGCCCGGTTCTTGGTTAACTAGGATTTAGTACACTGTGTGGCATATCCATCCCAATGATAGCTTTTAAAATCTTATTGACTTTATTAAAACCCCATTTCAGTTTATTAGACTCAGTTTAATTTTAAATAATTAAATAAACAGTCATTTAACAGAAAAAGATCACCAAGACACCACTTAATAAATAAAATGTGTCTTATTTTGCTTTAATGGAAAATAAAAATAAAACCTCATTACCTAGTTATAGCTTGCCTTCAGTAGCAAAAACTCATGAGTTGGTTATGTAGAAATGACTTTCATGAATATAAGACAAATTTGTCCTGTCTTCTCCTGACATACATGAATTAGAGAGCTATATAAAATCATAATTTTGTAAGCTTAAAATACCTTTAAACATTTTTTTTCTGGGAGGAACTGCAAGGTTTTGTTTTCAATCCCTGGTCACAGAACATAGGAAAGGGAACTGATCAATGTTTCTCTCTCTCTCTCCTCTCTCTCTCTCTCTCTCTCTCTCTCTCTCTCTCTTCTTCCTCTCTTTCTCTCCCTTCCTCTCTCTCTAACGTCAATAAACATATCCTTGGTGAGGATAAATTTTAAAAAAATGCTGGAAGAATGACTGTCTGATGGCAGCTTAATGGCAGCCTTGCTACAGTAACAGATAAGCTACCAAATCTTGGTGGTGCAGCACAACTTTATTTCTCCCTCATCTAGCAGTCTAATGTGGATGTTTGTAGTCTCTACGTGACCCAGGGACTCAGCCTCCTTACACCTAGTGGTCCTTCAACATATGATCCTTGGGGTTCATCAGGAAATCAAGAAAGATTATATAAGGTGATGAAATCCAATCCTAAAAGCAAAAGAATGATCATTTCTTTTGTTTTCTTAGCTATTAAGCAATAAACTAACAGCTGGACATTAATTATCAGAGCCCTAAAATTAAAGATTTTGGATGAAATGAATAACTATTCATAGATATTACTGGCATCATAGTTATGAGTTACTCTTTGTCCATTTAATTGCCTTTGTGTCTGCCTTGATGAAAAACTTAAAACTCTGCTAAGTAACAGATTTTATTTTTCTTTTGTCATTTTCAAATGCAGAACTAAGATTCTCTGTTGAAGTCAATTTTATGTTGTGTTCTATGAAAGTAGTTCTTTTCTGCTGAATTAAAATTCTTACTTATGTTGGTAATTCCATTTAAAACTTTAAAATGTGATGTACCCCATGAGATATGTAACTTGAATTTACTTTGTCTTATAATGACTCCATCATTGTTTTTACTATAACACCTGAATAATAAATGAATAATAAAGTCCTACTATTTGTTTAAAGCAGGGGTCTGCAAATGTTTTTAAAATAAAATACCAAGCCCTGACCAGTTCTGCTCAGTGGATAGAGCGTCGGCCTAGGGACTAAAGGGTCCCAGGTTCGATTCCGGTCAAGGGCATGTACCTTGGTTGCGGGCATATCCCTAGTGGGGGGTGTGCAGGAGGCAGCTGATCGACGTTTCCCTCTCATCGATGTTTCTAACTCTCTATTCCTCTCTCTTCCTCTCTGTAAAAAAATCAATAAAATGTATTAAAAATAAAATAAAATAAAATGCCACGTAGTATTTTTGGCTTTGCTGGTCTTACTGTCTCTTTTGTAACTATTCAACTCTGTTGTGATAGAGAGAAAGCAGCCATACACAATACAGAAATGAATGGGTGTGGCTGTGTTCCAATAAGACTTTATTTATAGAAATGAGAGCAAACCAGACATGGACCATGAACCATAGTGGCAGACTCCTAATTGAAAGAAACATAAAAATTGTGAAATAACAGGCAGGGATGTAATAGGAACTGGTTGATATAAAAAAGAAAAAAACAATTAGAAATCTCAAATAAAAACTATGGTCATTGATATAGAACAATGGTTAAAACAGAATAATTATTTGTTTGTTTTTTAAACATGGCAAAAACTATATAGTTAAAGACATTAAGCCTTTTGCTGAATTTGGGTAGGAGATAAAAATATTACATGCAGTTTAGGCTTTATCAGGAAAATAAGTGAAGTTAAGTATGTTTAAGATATATTTAAGAATAACCATTAAAATAATAAGAATATATTTTATAGCTTCCAACCCAACAGAGAGGGATAAATGGTGTAGAGTTAATAGGGCCACACACAAACATCCTATGACACCTGAGAGCATTTCATTTCCCTTTATTGTTTGAAATTAGATGTGATCAAATAATTTCTTTTGGTTAATGAAATGGAGGCGGAAGTGACCTGTGTCACTTGTAGATGGCAGCTTTAAGAGCCAAATGGGTGTTTGGCATATTAGCTTTCCTCTGTCTCCCTTATGGAAGCAGGTGTTGAGATGGAGCATGTATCAGTTTGGGTTTCTGAGTGACTAAATAAGCCAACCCACAATGATCAGAGAAATACCTTGATTTGAAGCCACCAAGAGTTTGGGTGTCTTATTCCAGTAGCTCAAGTTTTTCCTGACTGATAGGCTATAGCAGTCAAACCAAACCATGAAAGGGGAAAATTAAAGATAAAGATAAAGGCTGGCAAACAGAAAACAATGCAATAGTAAGATTAAAGGTGTTATAAGTCATAATGAAGTTTAAGTTGATTAAACTCATTTGTTAAAAGAAAGATTTGGTGATTGCCCAGCTGGAGCGTAGTCCTGAGCACTTAAATGTTGCCTGTTTGATTCCCTACCAGGGCACATACCTGGGTTGCGAATTCCATTCCCAGTTGGGTGGTGGCACATATGGGAAAGCAACTAATCAATGTCTGTCTGTCTCTCTCTCTCTCTCTCTCCCTCCCTCCCCCCTCACTCTTTCTCTCCCTCCCTCCCTCCTTCCTCCTTCCCTACTTCCCTTCCTCCCTTCCTCTCTCTAAGCATTTCCTTGGTGAGGACTTAAAAAAAGAAAGATTTGGTGGACTGAATTTATATGCTTCTTAAAAACACACTGAAACCACACACATACACAATGCATTACTTCACATTTTCCAAGAAGTAGACACTAAGACAAGATTAGATATGCGGACATTTATTGGAGAAAAGACCTGTGAAGACAAAAGGGAAAAGTCAGGTGGGAGCCTTCTGTCCATGACATAGGTCTGAACCCAGTAAAGGACAGGGGAAAGGAAGGACGGAGGAGGAAGATTCTTGGACTGCCATGCTGTTCCAAGAAAGTAGTTGACACTCATCAGCAGCCCTTGAATCAGTCATCGGGAGTGTCTGTGGCAAGTGTGGCCTCATCGTGAATCTGGTCCAGGGAGCAGCAGCTGGAGCACCCGGTCAATTATGCTTTCTGGTCAGGAGGTCTGAGCCCAGCATCTTCATGGCCACAGCAAACACAAGTCACATATAAAGGGATTGGAAATTGCTATCAAGCAAAACCTACACAAAAGCAAGAAGATAAGAATATCAGACAAAATGGTTAAAGGCTAATAGCATTTAAAAAGAATAAAGAAAGAAACTAAATAATAATAAAAAGAACCCATGGGGGCTTTGCATTGTGTCAGTTTAGCTAAAGGAAACTAGGCTTCCCAGAATTTCCTTCCCTGCCTGTTTCCAGATTAAGGTTGTCCTCAATAGAAATTTGCATGCAATTTGGAGCACAGAAGTTAAGTAATAGCCACTTTTGTGCTCTTCAGCTCAGCAGTTGCAGCCCGTGGGGCAGCCCCTGGGCCCAGAGCAACTGTGTCTCCTCCCGACTCGCCTCCAGAAGCTTTGCCATAGGCACAGTGTACACAGTTCTGTGGCAAAGGGGACCAGCTTCTCCTGCAGGTCCCCTGCATTATCAAAGGTCAAGGCTCCAAGGCAGTGAGATACAGACACAGGTTCCAGTTTGTCCTCTGGGTTTCAGCTTATCCCATGGGTTCCAGTTTATCCTGCTCTGCCCACTTCATGTCCGTTCTCCTTCGTGGCCTTGACCCTGTGTCCTCAGGCCCAACACCAGACAAGAGGCAGCACAGTTTACCCAGAGTCCACAATTACAGTCCATCAAACCCCTACACTAAATCCGTCCTTCAACATTACTCACCCTGGTTCTGATTCACTAATCATGCCCTAACTGGTAGACAAGACTTCTCAAAGATAGTGGGACAATTAAGAAGACTAACAAGGAGAAACTTACCAAATCACAAGCATGGTAAGACTTTAACACACTTTTCTTAGAAACTGAAGGATCAAGTGGACCCCCCAAAATAGTAAATGTATAAAAGATTTGAGAAACAATAATTAACAGTATTGATCTAAAGATATAATATAAATATATTCGTTATATATGTATTAGATATAAATGTCAGAAAATAGAAAAATATTCAGCACACAGGGAAAAATGTTGTCCACAATATTAGTTTCAATAAATCGTAAAGAAGTTATATCATACAGAACATGTTTTCGGATAATAATTAGACTAAGTTAGAAATTACTACTAAAATAGAGTAAAATATTTATGTGTAAACAGAAACTACTCCCAAATAATCTTTAAATCAAAGATGAAACAGCAATGAAAATTATAAAATATTTTAGGAATTTTCCACATACTACATATAGAAATGTGTGTGATAAACCTAAAAAACATTTATAGTACATTTGTAGACTTGAGAGCATATACTGAAAACAAATAAAATAAAAAGAATTTTTAAATATGCACTATGTTAAACTAAAAAAACTAAAAAATATAGTAAAGCAAACCTAAAGAAAGTAAAAGAAAAATAAAGGAAAAGTTAATAAAATGGAAAGCTAATAAATAATAGAGCAAATCAAGAAAGCCAGCTTGAACCTCCAGAAATACTACTCAAGAAGCAGAGTTGATATGAAGAAAAACACAAAATATTAGAAATTAAAAGAGAACTAACAACAGATACCAGAAAAATTCTAAAAAGTAACAGGATATACTAGGAAAATTTTTTATGTAAATAAAGTTTACAAATTTGATGAAATTGTAATATTTAGAAAAATTATAAATCATTAAGAAAAACTCAAAATAAAATGAAAAACCACAGTAAGGCAATGAACCTTTAAAAATTGGATTACTGCCCTGGCCAGTGTGGCTCAGTTGGTTGGCCATCGTCCAAGGAAAGGTTGCTGTTTCAATTCCTGGTCAGGGCACAAGCTTGAGTTGTGTGATCAGTCCCCAGTAGGGGACCTGCAGATCATTGTTTCTCTTTCACATTGATGTTTCTCTCTCTCTACTTCTCCCTTCTCTCTCTAAAAATCAATTTAAAAAGCTTTTAAAAATTTTTTTAGATTATTTGTTAGATCTAAAGCCCAGATGACTTTCCAGGTAACCTGACACCAAGAAAACTATATATTATTGTTTTATATAAATTGTTGCAGAAAACCACAAAAACAACAGCCACAAAATAGCAATCAGAACTAGGCAAGCATGTATAAGAAAAGTCAAGTATAGCCCAAACTCACTTATAAATATAGATGCAAAAGCACTAAATAAAATGAAAGCAGAAAATGTCCTAATTTTTCTAGTTTCTAACATTAACAAAGTTTTATTTCATGTATACTTTCTTAAAATTTTATTCATTTTATGTCAAATATACTTGTCATTATCCTTTCACTGTTGAAAACATTTTTATAGTGTTACCCAGAATAACTCCTGTCACCTCTGAGGAATTCGGTAAATGTAAATCAAATGAAATATAATGCTACAGGCTTAGCCCTTGTGTTAACAACAATGAGAAGTGTATCAGTGACAAGCTGGGGGCCCTGTTTTGTGCCAGGATTAAATACAAACAGAGAGAATTCTCCCAGGAGTCAGCGTGTTGTGTAAACTCAGGCCTTGAGTGGTGTCCTTAGGCCCAGGCCCACATCGTCATAAGTGCACCTTTCAGTTACATTTTCTCTCCTAACCTTGCTCCGTAATTATTGGGCAAAGACAATTTTTCCAGGCCAGTTGTAAGGATTCTTTCTAAATTAGCTGGGGAATGGTGGTGTTGACAGCCCAGGGAGTCTAAATTACTAGCACTGTTGCATTCCCATTTCTAGTACCATATGGTTAAAATATGCTAAAGGGGAAGGCAACATATGGTTTATTCCTTTCCCTAGAAATTTAGATTTAGTAGTGGCATACTTGGTAGCAGTTTGCAAAAGAAAAGTCGTTTGAAGAAGCTTGAGAGAAGTTGTTCTATTAAATTCTATTGACACATACCAGTGCAAAAAAGGGGCTCATCAGGTGCCCCCACCTTTGTCATCACAGGAATAAACACAGCGTCAGAGAAACTGAGGCATGAAATGAGGGAACCCTTCAGAGTGAAGTGATTCCCAGAGCCCAGTGACATTTACAAAGAAGAGAGGCAAGTGGAAGGAACCATCAACCATAGCATTTCTAAACTTCCACTGTGCTCCAATTATAACCCGAGTCAATGGAGAGGCTACTTTCAGTCAAGTGATAATAATAAGAAATCATGTTCTATCCAATTCAGAATATGCTTTTGCTGCATTTTTACCTATATAATTATTATAGCACCTGTATGCTTTTGATGCTAATACAAGGTTTTGGATTAGGATAGAAATTTCCCATTCATGGTGTGTGTGTGTGTGTGTGTGTGTGTTCCTTTTTTGACATTCATGTGGCTCTCACTGGAGACAGGATTGCACAGTATAAACCAAGCAAATTTTGGAACTAATGAACTTAACTTGAATCCTGGTTCTTTCATTTTCATACTTGACCTCGACAAGTTACTTAGTGAATCTCGATAGTCTCACCTGTAAAATAGAAATTATAATACCTACCAGGCAGTAGTTAAAAGAATTGCTTAAAGATGCATAGTATAAATAAATAATAATAACATCATATAATAAGTAATTTTTTGCTACTAGTAAACTGATAATAAGCTGTCAATTTTTCAAATCTCTTATGGGTCTTTTAAAACTTTTTGAAAATGCTATTATCAAAAAAAATTGAAAAAAGTCTATAATCAGATACTTAATCTCTTGAAAGAAAATTCCTTAAAATATAATAAACTATTTTGTTCTAATTATTCTTAAAATTTATGCTCATGATAATTAAATTTTATCGAAGCTATAAAATTGGTTTAAATGCTGTTTATATAAATTATTACCTAGATGTACCCACATCTGTCAACAAGAACATACATTGCACTTCACAAGGGTCTTTTGAATCTTGTGAAAATTCTGAGTACATTCTTGATTGAAAATCTAGAATCCAGAAAATAATGGGTTCTCAGTTTAACTTTCTGAAGACTTAAAGATTCACACATGATAAATTAGAATATAAGAGCATCAACAGTTTCAAAGCTTTTGTTTTAAATGAACTTATTTCTTTCATTCACTCAGTTATTTATTCATTTATTCAATTAAAGAATTACCACCAAAAGCCAACCAGATTTTCATTGCTCCTCTATTTGGTCACTAAAGAAACAAATATCTCACAAGCCAGGGGTCTTTCATCTCCATATCCTTCCATCACCCAACTGCCCTCCTTCAATTAAGCCTCTTCTGAATTATCAGTTCCTCCAAGAAATCTAACTTCTGTACAAAACCAGCAAAGTCTCCTTGTCACTCTTTCATGTAATCACACACACTTTGGAATCTTTGAAGTCACTCCTTCATAGACACATACTTTCTGGAACATATTAATAAGTTGTGTAATTACCAGAATAACTTTACCAATTAATTCAATATTTTCTGGGTATCGGGGTCATTTGCATTGCTATCAATGGCTTTTTTTAAAAAAAAGAAAGAGACTACCTATTAACTTTCTCATTGTAAGATATACAATGCTGCTTTATGAAAGTTATGTAGTTGCTTTTGTGATAATAAATACTAACTCCTCAACTATATTTCTTTTTCTGTGGAAGGAAATAGTAATTGTAAGAAGGTAGAATGGCTATTGACTGGACATAGGGCTTGCTGTGCTAAAAGGTCCCTAAGACAGAACAGTCAGGGAAAGCAGTGTCAGGAGAGAAGGGAGAGGGCCTGTGAGCACTGGGAGGTGGGGCGTGCAGGTGCTGAGTTGAGGATAATGAAATGAAGGAGAAAAAAGTTGAGACAGGATGACACCTTCTCCAGTGCCATCCTACCACTTGAATTTATGTTCAGTAAAATTAAACTATTCAAAGGAAGTAAAGGTGATACAAATTTGAGATGGCCACAAAGGAGAGAAAGAAAACTCACCTAATGGGTCAGCTACAGGTTTTGTTGTAATTCAGCAGCCAAAACCTTGCAAATCCTTCTTTGGTCGGTTCTAACCACTAGCAGGTCTCCATCTGCATACTCCAAAGGTGGTAATGATTATCTAATGACCTTTCTAGTTGACATGTTAATTTATGATCATTTACCAACTCATTATGACAATAGATTCTACTATTGTTCCATTATAATATCATGTTTAAAACTGTTGCAACGAACACACCTGTGCAACCAGCA
>NW_006296625.1:99684-105653 GCF_000327345.1 Myotis davidii | reverse complement strand
CAACCAAGGTACGTGCCCTTGACTGGAATCAAACCTGGGATCCTTCAGTCCACAGGCCAATGCTCTATCCACTGAGCCAAACCAGTCAGGGCAACACAGATTAGTTTTGCCAGTTTTTGTACTTTATCTAAATGCAGTCATGTAGTATGTATTCTTTGGTGTATCTGGCTTTTTTCATTTAATATAATGCTTGTGAGAGTCATCTGTATTCTAGCAAGTAGTAGTAAGTTTTTTGTTTTCATTGCTCTGTGGCATGTTCTTATGTGATTATATACCACAGTTTGTTTTCCCATTCTAATATTGGAGCAATGAGTAGCTTTCAGTTTGGGGCTACTATGATAGTATTACTATGAACATTCTAGTGCCTATGAAATTACAATAAACCACCACATAAAGCAATGTTTCTTGGAAAATAATGTGTTCATATTTTCTATTTAGTAAGTGCTTATATGTTATTTGCTACATACTGGCCTGTATTCTCTGTACTTCGTATTTATTTTTATAACCCTATTGATCATCCTATGGAGCAGATACTATTATTATTCCAAATTAACTCATGATGAAATGGAGGCACAAGATAATACAGTGAGTGAATGGTAAAAAATCATGGCAGGTTAGAGCTGTGGCTCCAAGAGTATCCTCCTTGGGTGAAGCTTGACTATTTCTTAGTCATGGAAACCCTTTATTTTTCCTTCCTTGGGGCCTATATATTGGCCTAACAGTTTCCCTTTCCGCAGATACTATCTGAGCTTCTGAGGAGATTCTCTCTGTTCCCTGCAGAGAGAAGCAGAACACAGTTTCACAATTTTTCCCTGCACTCCCATAGATTTTGGGAAATTCTGTGCCAACAGAATTAGGAGATATATACATGCTTTCCTCTCCAGCTAGCCCACCCACGACTGTTTTCCCTGCTCATGGCAAGATAAGAAACACACCACTACATTCTCCCAGCAGGCTTCATTCTTTTATTCATACCACAAATTTGTGTAGCACTTACTATGGGCCAAGAAAGTGCTAGGCGTTACGGTAAATACGAAATGGAATAAGAAAGAATCAGTAATTTTAAGAAGCATACAGTCTTCTGGAAGAAATGAATAGGATTTTACTTTTTAAAGCATAGTATATAAAACATATGTGTATAAGGGGTGATATTAAGAAGATTGAAGACCTATCAAGGCATAAACACTGACCAATTGGAATGCATGTCGTGTGCAGACAGTGTGTCGTGTGGCAGGCCATAGCGGTTGTGCAGCCCCTGCCTGTCCCGTTCAAGGGGTGAGACTGCATAGAAGGCTGTAGCCAGGGCAGGGGACACCTCAAATGCCAAGTCACGTGCCTTGACTTTATTCTCTAAGCCCCACTGAACCACAGAGCAGTTCTGAGCATGGTTATGACACAATAGGGCTATGTTCAGAGACTCGTTTCTCAGCCCTTTAGCCTACTGGAGACCCAACGTCACACCATAAAGAGGATTGTTCTTTTCTATTCTTGTCACTTTATTTCTCAACAACCTATGACCCAAGCACTGGCTTATAATTCTTTCCACTCACTAACATTTGCTCCAAGTCCTTGAAGACCAGATCTGGGTAACTGTGTTTGGACATTTGGGTTATTGCAGAGTTGTCATCCTTCAAGAAGCAGGCAGCCAGCTGAGCTTTTGACTTGTGTGTGCCAGAGAACAACTGAAATAAAAAGCTCGCAAAGGGATGCACAACACGACTGGAATTCCCCTCTGCCAGCTGGCGGCTCTGACACTTGTGCTTCTTTTCATAATGTTTCCAACTTTTGAGACTACTAAGTAAGCCAGGGAAGCAAAGGTTAAGCTGGGGGCTGGGCAAATCCCAGCGGAGTGGAACAAATGAAGGAATGCGGAGAGATGTCTCAAAGAGACACTTCTTTTGAATTAATCTCCATAAGCATGTGCCCTTTGGCACTATTATTTTTTTTCTTGAATTTGTCCTTTGGGGAAATGGTTTGCTAATTTCTCCCATATGAACTGAGCACTGCTTCATCCACCAAGGATTAGTTGGCTCCATTTATCAGCGTGGTTTATAAAACAGTTTGAAAAATCTCCCGCCACACTCTTTGCAAGGATGGCAGGGCTGCAAGAGTGTGAGCACTGGTCTGAGGGTGCGTGGGTATGAATTTTGGCTCCACAGTACATTTGCGGCAAGGTCTTGGGAGGGTATCTTATTGTCATTTTTCTCATCTGTAAAATGATGATGATAATGTTAGCCACCTCGTATGGTGTACTGAAGGTGAGTTTTAATGTATGTAGAAAAGAACTTGACATGTAATAATCACACAGAAAATCTGAGTTGTTTCTAATATTATTAATACTGTTAAGAGGCCCAATGGCTGATATCCGTGCACTGGGGGGAGGCGGGTCCCTCAGCCCAGCCTGCGCCCTCTCGCAGTCCAGGACCTCTCGCTACTTACCGCCCGTCGGCTCACTCCTTACCACTCAGCTCACTGCTCCTTAGTGCTGCCGCGGAGGTGGGAGAAACTCTCATGAGCTCGGCTTCTGGCTGAGCAGCACTCCCCCTGGGAGCACACTGACCACCAGAGAGCAGCTCCAGCATTGAGCATCTGCCCCCTGGTTGTCAGTGTGCATAATAGCAACTGGTCGCTCTGGTCATTCCACCATGAAGGTCGTTTAGGCTTTATAGACTAGAGGTCCAATGCATGGATTCATGTACTGGTGTGGTCCCTCGGCCTGGCCTGCAGGGATTGGGCCAAAACTGGCTCTCTGACATCCCCTGAGGGGTCCCGGATTGTGAGAGGGCAGTTCTCAGGTGACGCACGCCTGAATTGGACTCCCTCCTCTCTGGTTCCGGGTGCATGACCCAAGAACCGCAGCTGCCAAGTCACCTTAGATAACAATAATAATTAATTTTTTTACCCTGTGTTTTTCCTATGTCTTTTTCTAGTACCTCTTTGTTAATGAAGTCTAAGTGTGTGCGAGCCACAAACTACAAAAGATACATGTATCTCTCAAGAAGCATAAATCACCACCAAAATACTAAAACTTTTAGAAATGTAATAGAAAGACGGATAATTTTGCACATTTTTTTCTCTGAGATGACAGATCTCCATCAAGACCTCTGTAATTTTCTGGACAAGGCAGGTTGCTCTGAGTGCAAATGAGTAATTCTCTAATCAAGGATATGTTAAGATCACTGAAATACCTGCTAGCTTACTGAATGAAAATGTTTAATCAGTATTATTGATGCATTCTTAAAACAGTAAATGTGAGGGTGTCACACTTATTGGACTAGTAATCCTTCCTCCTCACTGCTCCTCCGGTATACTTGCAAAGGTGTGTTTTATAGAGAGAACTGCTTTCCCAGCGAGAGCAGCAGTGGCCAGGGATGCACTTCACACATTGTTTTAAATACTCAAGATAAAAGAAAAAGTTGAGCAGGTGCAAAGGAATGGGAAAAACCATCTACCCAGAAACCATGTGACTTGGATCACACTATTAGTTTTTGGACACTATTATAACACTATTCTCTGGCTCTTGTTGTTCATCTATAGAATGGGAATTTTAAATTTTCCTTACAGAGACCCTGAGATATTTTTAAAAATTAAAAACAAAATAAAACTGGAAAGTGCTTTGAGTTCACAGAGCAACAAGGACCAATACTAGAGTGCATCATGCGCATCGACAGATGGCACTCTCTGTTAGTTTCAGTAAGACCAGCAGCTAGTTGTTGTGCTATTTTAGGGGGCGGGGAGTAGGGGGGGAACAGCACTAGCATGTGTGTGATGATCAATTCTTTGAATTATTCATTCCCATCATTGATTGCTTAATTGAGTAAAATAGATACAAAAATCCAAAATGCCCTCCAGAACTCAAGATATTAAGATAACAAGCAAGTGTCTCTGGCTTGGAAGGATCTGTCTGTTTTAAAGAGCCCAGGATGAAGCTTTCCCAACTTCTCACCCAAATTTGTTTAGTTAAAGGAAAAGATGAAAATGCAATGCAAGGAAAGTAAGACTCCCAGGCAAACCTGTGCTAGAATCTGGGAGGGCTGTCAAGCAACTGAGCAGACCAAAGATCAGCTCTAAGGACGGGGCATGTTGGGAATTTAAGTTTTTCATGTACTACAACTTCCCAGATGGGCAGAAAGTCAGGAATTGAGATGTAGGAAGAAGGCTCCACTATAAGCCAATACAATTGTCAATTAGAACATACGGTCATAATTGCTCTAAAAGCCAAAGTATAAGCCTAACAATGGAAAAAAGGTGGTGTTAAAATCTACTGACATACCATTTGCATTGAAAAAATGGTCATTTATCCTATATAATAAAGAGCTAATATGCTAATTAGACTGGACAACAGAATGACCTTCTGGAACACCAGTGGGTGGGGCTGTGAGGCCCCAGGGGCCAGGGGTTCCCGGGGGCTGCAAGGCAGCCAGGGCCGTGAGGGCCGAACTTCTTGCACAAATTTTGTGCATTGGGCCTCTAGTTTAAATATAACTAGAGACGGAAAAACACACCCCAAAACCAAAAGCCATAATAAACTGAAAATGGTGTAACTGAAGCAAAAGGGAAAAGGAACATAAATAACCTCTTAATTTCTTTAGAATGATGTCTGTCATCTTTTATAAGATGCAAGAAAAATGTTTTTCCCTATGAAATAGGAACAGAAAGTTATAAGGAGAATGAAAGAAAACAAAGTATGATATAATTATGAGACATGAATGGTAAACAAGACATAGAATAAAACTAGAAATGCAATTGTAACTCAGAAATTCTGCTCAATGGCATGTACCTAACTCTAGAGAGATTCTTAATAGGTGTACCAGAGTTGTATATATGAATGTTTATCATATGGTGATTTGTATAGCAAAAATATGACAACAACCTTAATGTCTATCAGTGAAACAATGGATAAGTATTCCCAGCAGGCGTGGCTCAGTGGTTAAGCATCAAACTATGAACCAGGAGGTCATTGCTAATCAATGATTCTCTCTCATCATTGAGATATATATATATATATTCTCCTCCTTTCCTCCGTGAAATCAATAAAAATATATTTTTAAAAGAAATAATGGTTAAGTAAATATATTTTTGAGTATTTAAAATAGTCAATTGTTAAATGAAATCCACAGCAAGTCAATAAACCCCCAGAATTTGCACTATGGGAAATCAAATCAGGAATCTTAAGGACAAACTTGAGTAGTTTTCCCAGAAAGCAGAGGAAAATTATGAAATGATAAAAAAAAATGTTAAGAATGGAGATGGTAGTCATGGAAGACAGGGAACCAAAACTAAACCCAAAAGTTATAGGTAATCTCAGAAAGAAGAAAAAACATATGGAATAGACATGATCATGAAAGATACCCCAGAGGGGAGAAAATTTAAAATTTTATATGAATATCACCAATAAGACTTGAATATTAAGATCAAAAGTATTCCCCATAATCAGACCCCCGCCGGCCTGGTTGCTCCACACAGCCTACTGTTCAGTTGTTTAACTTGTCTCTCACTAACCCCCCTGCCTGCCTGGTCACCTCACACAGCCTGTTGCTCAGTTGTTTGGTTATCCCTCACTAACCCCCTCCTGCCTGCCTGGTCGCCCCACACAGCCTGCTGCTCAGTCGTTTGGTTGTCCTTCACTAACCCTCTTGCCTGGCCTGGTTGCCCCACGCAGCCTGTTCAGTCGTCTGTTCCATTGTTTCGGTTGCGGTGGTTGCTTAGGTTTTTATATAGATAGATGTGTACTATAGAGAATAAAGAAATCCACACTTACAACATTGAGTTAGGTACAGCCATTTAAGATACCGTATTTGCCGGCGTATAAGACGATTTTTTGGCCCTGAAAAATATGCCTCCAAGTGGGGGGTCGTCTTATACGCCAGGTACACTTCAGATAGACTGCCCATAGTGCTTGCCCCGTGCCATAGTGGCCTCCCGATGCCCGCCCACTTCATTCCACATACCGTTCAGGCATCAGCAGT
>NW_006296625.1:94745-95143 GCF_000327345.1 Myotis davidii | reverse complement strand
AAAAAAAATGTTAAGAATGGAGATGGTAGTCATGGAAGACAGGGAACCAAAACTAAACCCAAAAGTTATAGGTAATCTCAGAAAGAAGAAAAAACATATGGAATAGACATGATCATGAAAGATACCCCAGAGGGGAGAAAATTTAAAATTTTATATGAATATCACCAATAAGACTTGAATATTAAGATCAAAAGTATTCCCCATAATCAGACCCCCGCCGGCCTGGTTGCTCCACACAGCCTACTGTTCAGTTGTTTAACTTGTCTCTCACTAACCCCCCTGCCTGCCTGGTCACCTCACACAGCCTGTTGCTCAGTTGTTTGGTTATCCCTCACTAACCCCCTCCTGCCTGCCTGGTCGCCCCACACAGCCTGCTGCTCAGTCGTTTGGTTGTCCTT
>NW_006296625.1:84195-94526 GCF_000327345.1 Myotis davidii | reverse complement strand
TTGCTAGGGACTTGCCCGGCACTTGCTCTCTACCTCTATTTGTTATCTTACTTCTATCATTGACAGTCCCTCTAGGTTGTGGGCTGCTTGCCTGTGTTCCTGAGAAGCATCTACGGTACCAGTCTATAGAGTGTGTTTTCTTTAGTGAATTACCGGTATGTTTACCGGTAATAAACTTGCACTGTTTTATGTATATGTTTGATTACATACAGCCTTGTGACAGTTTTCCTGCATGTCATAAGCATTTGAATATAAATTAAAATGTTAAAATCAAATCTGATATTGTTTTACCTTTTATTTGGTGTGTGGAAGGTGTGCGGAAGAGGGGGTAGTCTTATACGGCGAGTATATAACAAACTCTGTATTTTGAGTGGAAATGTTAGGGGGTCGTCTTATACGCCCAGTCGTCTTATACGCCGGCAAATACGGTATATGATATAGACATTATAAATTGTCTTTTGGAAGAAGTTTGATGAGAGGGGTAAATGGTCATCAGAAGGCAGGATTGGGCCACAGTGACCCCTGTTTTATGGAAGAACTGGGAGGAAGTGGACCTGTGATGGAAGTGGTGGTCTCTAGGGGTATTTTTCTCTTTTTATGCCTTCCTGGATTTTCCAAATGTTAAGTAGCATTGTAGGACCAGAAAAAAAAGTTATTCACCAAAATATATTGTAAAATTGTAAAGAATAACTGAATGTTTACAAAGTAATTCTGTAACCTTGTAATCGTCTTTCCTTCCTGATCACTATACCAATTAAAACACAGAATAAATATTTACAGAGGGGATTTATCCCTTTCTGATTAAAGTCATAGAATCTCTTCTATCATAAAAAAAAAAAAGGCTTTGACAGCATAAAGTAACTTGATCCTCAGCATGTCTTCATCTAGGCTGCCAAACACAATTTGTGGCTCCTTAAGCATTACACATTTAATTAAAAACGAAAACAAAATATCATCATGACATCCCATTTCATCCCTCTTGAGAACATGCCCTGTTCTTTGAGGAAAGGAGTCATAAAGACCAAATGGGTAGACTTTAGTTAACAATCTTCATTCTCATTTACAGGGAACTAAGTTAATGCCCTCTCTAGGGAGAAAAATAAAAAAGCATGCAGTGACCTTCATTGAACCTCATGCACTAACCAACTGAAAGTGTATTTTAAAATGCCCTGAAAAAAATGCTTCAGGGTTGTGGGGTTAACACAACACAAAATGCTGCCAAACTTCCTGTGTTGTCATTGTGTTTTCTTAACCCAAGAATCTTCCTATGAGAACACGAGTTTCACAGAGGAGTTGTGGGGAGGAAGGGTTCTGCCCTGTACCCATGAACTGTCTTTCTAATAACCCATGACTCTGAAGGGCACACAAAACATTGTAATGAGTGCATTTTGTGTTTTCATTTATTTCTTGGGAGAACAGCAGTCTTTATTAATGCATGTTCTTGACATATCATTGGATTCACTTTCCCAACCATTTTGAATTACTACCTAAAATAGTCTTTGGGGAATGTTAAAAAAAAAAAAAAAAAAGGCATTCTCAACCAACTTGCCAAAGCACATTTATTTTCCATGAGTTGTACTATTCCAATTCTGCTTCCTTAAACACTGAAT
The DNA here is from genome assembly GCF_000327345.1 of Myotis davidii. NCBI lineage: Eukaryota > Metazoa > Chordata > Mammalia > Chiroptera > Vespertilionidae > Myotis > Myotis davidii. The sequence continues at coordinate 92,916 of NW_006296625.1, read as the reverse complement.
ATCTACCTTAACTTTTAAATATTATTTTAGAACAAAAATGTACTAGGAAAATTTCTACTTTTTACTTTTGGGGGAGGAAAATATCACTTCTATTTTCTATTGCTTGAAAAAAATCATAAATAAGCTTTGTTTTCCTTTTTGCAAGTTTTGAAGTTGATGGTATTATTCTGTTTATTTATAAATAAAAAGGAGTCTAAAGCAGGGTTTTTAGTCTGTGCACTATTGACATTTTAAGCTGAATAATTTCTTGCAGTGTGGGTTTGTTTGTACATTGTAACTGTACAGCAGCATTCCTGGACTCTACCCACTAGATGCCATTAGCACCCCTAATCCTTCAGTTGTGGCAACCTAAATGTCTCCAGACATTGCCAAAGGACCCTTGCGGGAAGGGAGGGGCAAAATATCTTCTGATTGAGAACTTTGGCCTAAATTATATCATTCACAGAGAGCCATGTACTACCTGTTTAATTTATCTCCTATAATGTCTTCAAAAAGTGAAAATTCCTGTCTTTCAAATGTTGAGACTGCTTGCTACTCAACATTTGAAATCCTATATAATAAAAGGCTAGGTAATCCTATATAATAAAGGCTAGGAGTCATGACCAGAACAACCGATCGACCAGTCGCTATGCGATGCATTGACCACCTCTGGGTCCCTCCCCACAGTCCACAGGCTCCGATTGCTGGATGGCCAACGGGGAACCATGGGGAACTGGGCTAGGTGGCAGCAGGGTGGGACTGGGGACTGGCCAGTGGGCAGAAGGCAGACCTCTTGATCCCGCCCCCTGGCCCGCAGGCTCCTGTTGATGCTCAGTTCCTTCAGAAAGGAAGGTGGCGCCTCCACTGCGCAGCCTCCCGGGACGCGGACTCACTGCTGTGAGAGGCTCCTGAGCAGAGACTTCAACAAATACTTCAGCGCCTGCAGCGCCCCTCAGCCTTCACTGCTGGGAGGTGGACGGAGAGCATCAGCTTTAAAGCACAAACACCCTCCTCAGGAAGAACCCGCCACCTCCCTACTTCACAGCAGCTTCTGTGTCTGCAAGAAACTGGGCATACTCCTCCCTGAGGGATGGGTGGGGCCAGAGCCTGAGCTGAGCAGTTCCGTGATGGGGGAAGGGCCGAGCCAGGCAGCTGGGCTAGTGCAGGGACAGAGGGAGGGAGGGCAGAGCAAGAGCAAGGGGGCAGCCCTGGTTCCCTGAACCTCCTCCCACAGACATAATAGCCCTTCCTGGTTGAGTTTCCTACGTCATTGTTAGGGTTTTGGCTGGTGACACTGGCTGTGAAAGGATTCATAAGGGAGAGAAGAGACAGGTGCAGAGAGAGGGCATTTATTTTACTTCTTTAAAGGGAGCAAAGGGCCGAAACCGGTTTGGCTCAGTGGGTAGAGCTTCAGCCTGCAGACTGAAAGGTCCCAGGTTCGATTCCGGTCAAGGGCATGTACCTGGGTTGCGGGCACATACCCAGTAGGGGATGTGCAGGAGGCAGCTGATCGATGTTTCTCTCTCATCGATGTTTCTAATTCTCTATCTCTCTCCCTTCCTCTCTGTAAAAACTCAATAAAATATATATTAAAATAAATAAATAAATAAAGGGAGCAAAGGGCCAGGTGCCCTTTGATGGCATGAGGTACCTAAGGCAGAGTGTTCTTTTGATTGCTGGATGGCAAATGAGGAACTGGGGTGGGTGGCATAGGTGGGGCTGGACTGGGGACTGGCAAGAGTGCAAAAGATGTCCAAGATCACAGGCTAAGCCTAGAGACCCTATCCGCACATGATTTAGTGTGCTGGGCCTCTAGTCTATAATAATAAAAGCATATTATGCAAATAGACTGAACGACCAAACAGCAGAGCTACTATCCAGAAGACCTTCCAGACAACCACGCTATGACATGCCCTGGCGCCAGGCCAGCCAAGACAAGTGCAATGCGATTGGTCAGGAGGCCCCGCAATCACTCCACACTCCACAATGGCCCTGCAGAGTGAGGCCCAAGCCACCCTCTTCGGGGTGATTGATCACAGAGCCCCACGATCCATTGCCCCAAGGAGACCTGCGATCGATTATCCCGCAGAGGGAGGCCCAGGCCACCTGGCTGGCAGCATTGTTGTGGGTGGGTGGGGCCTCCCCCTGTGGGGCAATTGATCTGGGGGCCCAGCAATCAATCGATTACTCCACAGAGGGGGGCCCAGGCCACCGGCCAGCGACATTGTGGCAGGTGTGTGGGGCCAGCCAGTAATCACCCCGCAGAGGGAAGCCCAGGCCAGCCAAGTGATTGCACCTCATGCCTGTCGCTGGCAGAGGGAGACAACCAGTGGCAGGGGTCGGGGAGGGGAAGCACCACACAGATGGCAAGCAGTGGCAGCAGTGGGGCGGGGCCAGCTGCCAGCAACCGGGGGAAGGAAAGCCCCGATAGGCCCTGATCACCCGCCTGGCCTAGGGACCCTACCCAAGGGATCCCAGATTGAGAGAGGGCGAAAGCTGGGTGGAGGGACACCCCTCCCATGCTCGAATTTCGCGTACCAGGCCTCTGGTCTTTAAGTATTCTACCTAAAGTGAGCAAATAAGCCACGAAGATTTTCCATATCCTTCAAAGGAAAACAGCTGACCAAAAAACTGGAGTTAGATGTTAGAGGTAACTGTCAAACTGAAAATTTATTTCTCTTCTTTTTTATATGATTTCCTTATTTTTAGGTGGCCATGAAAATCATCTAAATTATTTTATCACAATGAATATTTAGACTTTTGGTTCAAAAGTCTAAGTAAAGAGATTTTCAATAAGAAGCAATTTAATATAATTCATACATTGCACACGTCTCTTTTTTTAAAAAAAAGTCTTGATCTTTACAGAGAGGAAGGGAGAGAGGTAGAGAGCTAGAAACATCAATGAGAGAGAAACATCGATTCAGCTGTCTCCTGCACACTCCCCACTGGGGATGTGCCCGCAACCAAGGCACACGCCCTCAACCGGAATCGAACCCAAGACACTTCAGTCTGCAGGCCAACGTTCTATCCACTGAGCCAAACCAGTCAGGGCACACATCTCTTTTTACTCAAAAACTTTGCAACTAATTCAGCAATGAAGAAGTGAGTTTCTATCAGTTATATGCCTTTAAAAGATTTTTATATTTTTAATTGTAACTTGTTTATTAGAAAATTTTCAGAAAATAGAAAAAATGTATGTAGATCATCATAATCCTACTACACAGAGATAACTACATTTAGGTATTGATCTTTCTAGATTTTATTCTATTCATATATTGTGTATCATATCCTTAACAGATCACAATTTATATTCTATTTTATGTGACTTAAACATAATGTTTGCTGGGCAATAAGGACAAAATTTAGCAATAATAAGAGAACTGGGCACTCAAATAAGATTAGGGCTTGTCTTTACTTTTATTTCCATTCTATGCTATGTGTCATCTAGCTATAGATATCCAAAGTCCTACCAATTTCTCTGATAATTCTGGGGGAAGAAAGAAAGGGTCTTACCTTTTCATGGTCATCTCTGTTCCATATGGATCCATTGAAGCAAAACAAGGCCATTTATGTGTTTAGAAGATGTCACTGAACATTTGCCCTTGAACCTTAGACATTCCCTCTCCATGTCCATTCTATCCCCACATTCAGGATATCTTCAGGAACTGTTTATCTTTTTGAAGTTTCCAACTCAGACCATGTCCCTGGTTCTCTGTACCCATTTCCTTCTCTCAGGAGCAAGGGAAATGCTCCTGTTTTCTACAGAGAGCTCTTTATCGACTGCATTGGTTGTCTTCATCCCCTTTAAGTTAATAGAAAGCCCCGAGAGAGCTGAAGAACCAAATTCTTGATTATCATAGGGTTTCTAGTCAGAAAGGCCCTAGTAACCAATTAGTCAAGCTCTTCGATTCAAGAAAGAAATTGAGGAAACATCAGATTATTCTAATGTCATAGTTGATGCCCACAGTTCAAAAGATGCATCAGAGTAGTTAAAAGAACATGAATAATTAAGAGACCTGGGGCCCTAGGGCCATGAACAGAGCCTTATCTAAATGGGTAACAGAAAATGCATCTCAATCACTGTGCCTCCTTTCCATTCTCTCTAATGTGGGAATAGAACCTATGCTATTAAGCACACTGGTGACCCACATAACGGTCTGCAATGCACATTCTAACAAATCGGCCACTTCCATCCTCAAAACAATATATAGCAGAGAGATAAAGCATCTAAAATTATTATCATCCTCATTTATAGGCCCAGAGGAATTGGTGACCTGGTTGAGTCCCATCAGAGTAGCAGAACTAAAAACTGTCTTTGAATCCAAATTCTGCCCCAGACTGCCTTCTCATAATCTGGAGAGTAAGTGATGAAGATTTAATGATATTACATATGTGAAGGTTCTTTCCAAATAAAAAAAAAGGTGAATAAAAATTCAACACTTATTGCTATATTTATTTCCAGACAAGTTTGGAGAGATGGCACCTATATGAGAATACTTTGGTTAGAGTTCAGGCAGTTTCCACAAATATTCTCTCCAAATGGCACCATCTATATATAGAAAAGCCTAAGCGATCAGGATGACTGGATAACCGGATGACCAGCTGGTAGCTATGACACGCACTCACCAGGGGGCAGATGTTCAATGCAGGAGCTGCCCCTGGTGGTCAGTGAGCTCCCACAGCTGGAGCGCTGCTCAGCTGACAGACCTGCACCAGATGCCAGGCTCAGGGCTGGCAAGTGCAGCTGCAGTACCAGCCTCTGCCACAGACACTTTCCCTGCATGCCAGAGTGGCTGTGGTGGCAGGCACAGCAGGGCCAGGATGAGCGGAGTGGTGTGGTGCCCAGTCCAGGCTTGGGCGCCTCCCTGGCCGCCTGCAGCTTTGCGCACTACTTTGTGCTGTGCGGGATCTACAAGGACAGCGGGCTGGAGCCTGAGGAGCTGGCGGGTAAGGTCAGGCGGAGGCGCGGAGGTTCACTGATCCCCGCAGACCAGGCCAAGGGACCCCACCGGTGCACAAATCTGTGCACCGGGCCTCTAGTACATTATAAAATAAAAATTTGCATAAACAAAATAAAAATGTGCATAATAGGGTTAAAACATTATACTCTGACAGTCATTTTTACTTTCACTATAACTCTTTAAATATTCTGGAGATTCATTTTAGATTTATCCTGCTCCTTATCCACTGGCAGCTGATCCAAAGGTTTGGTGACCAAATGATTAATTCAGCCTAGTCCCTTACACACACACACACACACACACACACACACACACACACGCTTCACACACACTTTCTTCCTCCATGGATTGTGTTAGTGATTTTTCCCTTTGTCTTTGAATATTTACAATGCAGACTGCAAATCCAAGAGGTTGATTTCTCTCTTGTCCAAGAGGAACTAATTCTAAAAGACCCCCTGTAGTATTTTACAGTGGCCCCAATATGCTTCCTCACTGGCACATAAAGTTAACTGTGAGTTATATCTGAAAAATCTGGAACCCCCAAAGCTCAAAAATGTTAATTATTCAAATACTCTCTGTTCCAGATTTCTAAATTCTTTTGTAACTTTCCACAGAATCTTCTCTCCATAATTTTCATTCATTTTTCAAGCTATAAAGCTCACAATTGAACACATTTTCTGTTGAGTTTTCCTGTGTGCTGAGTCTCACAGTTTCAAATGAAACACAATTACTTCATCAAAAACAGGCATTTAACAAACACCCTCCAATCTGTACTAGAATCTGTGGGATTTCAAGGCATAGTTGTTCTCAAGCACAAAAAAAGATAATCTGCTATATTATGAATTGTTTGTGAAGAAAATAAAATATTTGCACTATACATCCCATTATAATTGCTTCCTTAAAACCACCATATATATTCCTGATTAATGTTTGTATTTTAGCACACTGAGGTCCCAAACCTCCTTTTAACCTACCCAAAATATTTACAATTGTGCTTTCCCAGCATAACCTACATTTATTTTTTTAAAACAAATTTTATGTTAAGACTTTTTGTAATATTGAAAAATTTCATCTAAACAATATTATATGTGGTTTAAAAATGTTAAATAAGACTACAATCCTTCTCACACCCAATTGAAACACCAGCCCCCACCAAAAAGGAAAAGTCTTTCAACCATGTCTGCTTTTAGAAAGCTAAATAATAAACTTATTGGAAAAAATATAAAACTTAAATAATGGAATAACTAACATATGTATATATTTGTTTTTTATCCACCTATCTCTATGTGCTAGACCCTCAGCTATGTAAAATGAGATTTTAGTTCCTTTCCTGTAGTTCTTTTCTCAACCCTCTGTAGTTTGGATAATTATATTTTTAAGTTCTGTTGGTTGTAATTTAGAAATATCTACTCATACTTCCGGTTCTTGTCTAACAAATTTGAGTGTGGTTCTTGACACCCCTATGGGTGGAATAAGGCAATTAATGCCCCTACTTGTCTTCCACTTTTACTCCCTTCTCTCATCTTCCACCTTCTGTCAGCTTTTTAAACTTTTCTTACACTTAATTTTACGTTGTCAAGATTGTAAAGTGGACTGTTAATTATGTGAGCTGATAAAAATGTTTTTATATTTAAGTTGAGTTTTAACAGCAGAAACTCTTCTAACCTCATTGAGCACCTCCTACACGCTGACCTGCTGGCCAGAAAAACTGATGCTACACTGTCTACTTTGTGTAAATGACTCAATTTTAAATAGATATGATTTTTTAAAGATACAGTTAATTAAAATAGAGCTCATAAAACAATATAAAATAAGATGATTGTACAATGGTTTTAAGACAGTATCCTACTCAGGAAAAGCCTTTTAAAAATAAAACTATTGTAGAATATTATTTAAAAACAGAAGGAGGGCATGTTTATTTTCTAAAAGAGACTACTAAAATTGAAGGAAATGGGTGTATAGTAATCTTAGTGAAAAGATACACTGCATTTGAAACATATTCTAGTGGTTATTGTCTTAACTGTAAAGGCTACCCTTAACTATAAAGGGTAACATGGGAAGTGACCATGATTTAAGGATAATTTATAATATGCATTTCAGTTTAAATTTAAAACAAATATTCTATTTTTGAGTGAAACTCCTGACTTTGCAGAAAATATTAATAAATCCATATTTCCTATAACTTTAATTTTAAAAAATAAATATAAATACATTTTCCCCATCTTGTACCTCTATATTTTTCTGCCTCTTTGAAAAAGGTTTTGAGATACCTGGGGAATCGGATTCCTCTTCCCCTGTGAAGAAAACCCATAGCAATCTCCTTCATGCTGTCCTCACTGCTCAGCTAATCATACCCAGGGTAATGTTTGACTCAAAATGTTATTTGTGCATTTATACTTCACCTTATTTTAGAAAGTCTTTTAGATAGCTTAAATAAAATGCATACATGCAAATATAAGCTGGTAATGTATAGCAAAAATAATAAACCAAGATAAGGAAAATATGTTTCTAAAAATGTCATGATGAGGCAGACCACAAAATGTTCTTAAATTGAGCTGTAAACTTAATTCAGAGCTGCCTTATAGTGGAAATAAAAAGGAGACACTACAAATATGTCAATTCAGGGGGAACAAAATTTATTCTAATACTAATCACTAAAAGAAATTTGCCTTGAGATTGTGGCCCAAGATAAAATGAGAAGGGATAGTTAGTGTGCCCATCACCAATGCTTTTTTGAAATTTTTTCTCTGTTCCTTCATATACATATAAAAGACTCTTGCCATAGATATACCACAGTGAAGAAACTCCAGGGTCGGGTTCAAAAAAATCAGATAAATATAAGTTTTGTAAAAGGAGAGTTAAAAAATATCTGATGTTGTGGTTCAGAAAATAAATTTTCCCTCACCCCTTTAAGAAATAGAAAGGTAAATGAGGGAATTATTTTTCTGTTCTCTCTAACAGATACTATTTCACTATTCCTAATAATATCATTTTCAAATGAATGAATTGGATTCAGTGAATTGAAGTCACATGGAAGTTTGATTTGTCCACGACATAGAAATTCAGGGGCATACCAATGATCAGAATCTGCAAGATGTGAATCCAGTTATTTATTATATTCACTAATAAGAAATGTTGAGATAAAAGTGTCCTAAATGTAAAATTCAGAAGAAATAATATTGTCACTAGTCAGATCATGTAATTCAATTTATAAAAAGCCTTCTGTCTGGTCCTGGCTGGGTGGCTCAATTGGCTGGAGTGTCATCCCATACACTGGAAGATTTTGGGTTCCATTCCCAATCAGGGCACATACCTAGGTTGGGGTACATATGGAAAGCAGCAAATTGATGTTTCTCTCCTTCTCCCTCCCCCTCCCTCTCCCCCTCTAAAGATCAATAAAAACATATCTTTGGGTGAGGATTTTTTAAAAAAATATCTTATGTCTATGTATTTAAAAATGATTCTGGCCCAGCTAGCATGGCTCAGTGGTTGAGCATCAACCTATGAACCAGGAGATCACGGTTCGATTCCCAGTCAGGGCACATGCCTGGGTTGCAGGCTTGATCCCCAGGGTGGGGTGTGCAGAAGGCAGCCAGTCAGTGATTCTCTCTTATCACTGATGTTTCTATCTCTCTCTCCCTCTCCCTTCCTCTCTGAAATCAATAAACATATATTTTTTAAAAATTATTCTGCCCTGGCTGCTGTGAGTCAGTTGTTTGGGCATTGTTCCACGCACCCAAGGGGTTGCCCCTTTGATTCCTGGTGAGGACAGGACTTGATT
>NW_006296625.1:81871-84005 GCF_000327345.1 Myotis davidii | reverse complement strand
AAAAATTAAAAATTATTTTTACAAATGCTAAAACTACCCCCAAAGTCAGGTTGTTTAGTAAACATTTAAATATGTGTTAAAACTGATAGCTCTCTCCCTTCCTCTCTGCTCTCCTCTTCCTTGTTGAACAGCTGATGAAGAAATCATTGGTGATTTCTTCATCAATGGAGTCACCCATATTACCCAGACAATTGATAAAATATTAATTCCCTGAAATAAATGGATGTGGACTTATTAATTCCTAATACTAGTTTTGATTTAAATATACTTAATAAGTGGTGCATATTGGATTCATAATCATGAATTCTTCCATAGTTTTCACTCAGTTAATTAGTTGAAAATAACAACTGCTGGTTCAATTAAATTTAGCAAACTCTAGTGTTACCATATGTACATTTGTTTGAAGTAATAATTAAACTTCTGTACTAGATTGTATATTTTGGAAGAAAGTAAACAAATTATATTATGACACATGGAAATGTCTTTAACATACATATTTGCTTTTCTCTTTGAAAATTAAGCACGAATATCTTAAGTGAATCCCTGATAAATGGCTGCAAAATTACTTTAAGATGTAGGTGTAAACCTGACCAAGCCACTAACAACTTCCATGTAAAACTATGCACATTGACAACCATAGGCTATGTTAATTAAATGTCTTCCCTAATACCTTCTCCATGAAAAAAAAACAGAGAGAGAGAGAGGGAGAGAGGAATACAGAGGGAGAGAGGAAGAGGGGAGGGAGAGAGAAGGTAAAGAATTAAGAGGGCGGAGTCTTATTTACATATTGTTTGAGGGAAAACTTCAGATTGAGAAAAATATGCAGTTAGAGGAAATATTGATTGACGGCTAGTGGGCAAGTATCTTGACATTTGTAGAAATGCAGAGATAGAGAATAACATGTTAAGACTGCTGCGATTTTGGTACACCGACATGCAGAAAACCAATGCTTTACAATCACTATCTTGGTTGGATCTCACAGCACCTGCATGAGGCAGGCAGAGTCTGGAATATTGTCCTTTCATAACTAGAGTTAGTCATTAAGAAATTTGCCCAAGGTCAATCCAGAATCTTTTGAGAAAACTTAGTCTTAGAGCCCATGCTATCCCTTGAAGCTAATTTGATAAGGTGTGGTGAGTTTCAATTGCAAAAGCAAAATGGTAACACAAGCCATTATTTTTGTTTGATCTCCCTTCTTCTTCTTCTTCTCCTTCTCCTTCTTCTTCTTTGTCATCTTCATCGTCTTCTTCATTGTACAGATCATCTTTAAAAAAATTTGGTCACCAAAATAATTTATGCAGAAAGAACATGTGCAAGTGTACAAAAATGCTTAAATGCAACGTTTATTGCCAGAAGAAATAAACTGAATGTGACAGTTATTTGAAATACAAATAAGTGTTATTTGTTTATAACATATGCAAATTATGTTAAAAATTTCACCAATAATTGTTTGTATCAAAGTGTAGTCCACTTTCAGTAAAAACCTCAATAAATTTTACATATCTTATAGGACCAAATCCTTTTCGTATCATATAAACAACTATAGAGTGTCTATTATTTGCAAGGTACTGTGACTGAATGCTAGGGGCCAGTGATTTAGTCAAGTCCCCACCCCGCGTCAGCTATCTCATCCAGTCTCTATTTAAGATAGTATGTGACTTCCTTGCAGAAATAAAGTTCACAATAAAGATGACTGGAATACAGAGCTCCTATATTTTCATTCTTGAATGGAGTAAGAAAAAAAACAACGTTGTCAGTGTCATGACCGCCAGCCTTTTGAAGAAGGCTGGAGTCCTGTTTCAGGTACCTGGTGTACTGGCAAATCTATTAAGAATACACATGTTCAGGACAGCAGATGTACCAATCTGAGAGCTGCCCGATTAAACACTGCAGTGCGATGTCCTAAAAGGAAAGTCTTTAACTCGAATAGTTAATAAGTGCTACTACGTGTTTGTGCCGCTTTCCTTCATGCATGAACTTCCGCAGAAAAAGGAGTTTAAGTTCAGGTAGCATTTAGATGATCCACAAAAGTAGTGCGTCCAGTGTTCCCGTTTTCATCCACACCCCGTATAACAGTAATGTAAGCACCGGACTTCCCTCCATAGACCCTCGCTCTGTGACACCGCTCGGCGGG
>NW_006296625.1:59426-81070 GCF_000327345.1 Myotis davidii | reverse complement strand
GAGGGCTCTGCGCCCCGGGCCTGCGGGTGAGTTGGCTTTGGGCGCGGTGGGGTTCAGTGGTGGGGGCACCTGGGCTGGGGGACAAGGCGTGGACAGAGCCGTTCCTACTTTTTGGAGCCGGCGGGAGAACACATAAAAAGTGCGAGGGCTGGAGAGGCGCTGACATGCCACCGACTCGTGAACCGTATCCGTGGGAACCCTCCGGGAGCCGGGGCCACCGAGGGCCTGTGCGGGAGGGGGTGGAAAATTTAGAAGGTCGCGCAGCAGCCCTGCCTGCAACCAACTGGCTCTGCTTGACCTTGGGCAAGTGACTTAACCACTTAGATATCCTCCTGGGGGGATACGTGAGGCTAGAGACCCTAGAGCCGCGGTTCTCAACCTGTGGGTCGCGACCCCTTTAGGGGGCCCAACGACTCTTTCACAGGGGTCGCCTAAGACCATCGGAAAACATATAATTACATATTGTTTTTGTGATTAATCACTGTGCTTTAATTATGTTCAATTTGTAACAATGAAAATACATCCTGCATCTCAGATATTTACATGACGATTCATAACAGTAGCAACATTACAGTTATGAAGTAGCAATGAAAATAATTTTATGGTCGGGGGTCACCACAATGTGAGGAACTGTATTAAAGGGTCCCGGCATTAGGAAGGTTGAGAACCACTGGGCTAGAGCTACAGGAGCTACACGTCTGCCCCTTTTCAAGATAGATCTCGGCTTGAGATTTTCCCTGGGCCTCCGTGTGAAGCCATAGGCCACGATCTATCTCCCTGCGCCTGGGTTGGGTTCACCTCTCACTCTACGGAGAAGTAACTTTTTTAAGTCAGTTGTCTTCAAACAGTAGTGTTTCAAGGTTTTGTTTTGTTTTTCATGAAAAAAAAAATAAGCCACTCGTTACTTGTTTTATAAACGCTTCTCAAGACTGTTTTTTTAAGCTGCAACCACTTAAAAAGTTTTAGGGGCCCCCGCTGGGAATAGGGAAGCAGGCTTGAGGGTGAAGTGACAGGTACCCTCAGCGATCAATCCCTTCATCCCTTCAGTTTAGGGGAAGAACAGGTTTTTATTATACATAGGAGAGCGGAAATGGGGCAGGTGTTTTCCCCTTGTTTGTTTGTTGTTTTTTTCTGTATTTCTTCTTTCTACCGAAAACTTGTGGAGGGCAGTGGTGGATGGGGCTCTAACTTCTGACAAAGGAGGAAAAGAAAATGTCACTTGTACCCAAAGAAACCTTAAACTAATGTAAATCTTCATAATGCAAGTACAGCTTGATCTAATTTTAATGAAGGATTGAAAATAGCTGCTGTGTTCAGTATCACTGACGCCAAGATGGCTCACTTACATAATCTTAGTTGGGATGTGTTAGTGGCATGTATAATTTTAATAAATTATTAATGTTAAAGCTTTGGTCTAGTAATGGTATTGAAATATTGTCATCACAGGTTGTATTGCAATACAGTGGAGTGTTAACTTCTGGTTATTATGGTAAACCTGACCTTTTTCCATAAAAAGTTAAACATTTTTTCCCTAACCAAAATTTTCTCAACTATTAAATATCTACTTGTCAGTACTCAATACAAAAGAAGTTATTTTGTTCTCTCAGTGATGAGTTAGTTCCTCCAGTTTTCTCGTCATTCTTGAGAGTGCCTTCTAGATGTCAGGTGCTCCTGGGCATTTTATCTTCTCATGGAGCTTATAACAACAAAAGCTGATTAAAAAAAATATGTGTGCACAAATATACTCAACAAATATTTGCTGAATAAAATACCTACTGTTCAGATAATAATAATTAAAAAAATTTACCCAACCTTAAAGAGAATTATTATCATGCTTTATGGGAAAGAGGGAGAGTATTAAAAAAAAAAACTGGCAGAAAAAGTGAGCTTATTCTAGTATCTAGCCAGAAAGTGTATAACTTAAAATAGGGATTCAGATTTAGAAAGAGACAAAGACAATTGGTAGGGTTTCTTGGAGAAAGATAGCAATATTGATTTAATGTAATAGCGTTTATGACTTAGCTTTTTTTGAAGAACACAAACCTTTTAAAAGGTATGTTTCTTAAATAATAAGTAGCTGTTTGCATTGTGATTGAATGTCTAATTAAATGGCTTAATCATACCATAATATTTCATTTGAGTGCTGTCTGACTTTTAACTTGGTTTTATGATAGCATGAAATAAGCCTTTCAATGCAGTTGCATGAAGGAAAATGTATCTTTGAAATCAAGTAAATCTCCAGTGAGAAAATTGTCTCCAATCTTATACCAAATATAAAATAAGCACTGGAAATAGCATCTTGCCAAGAAGGTTCTTCACTCTAGACAAGCCTTGTGTCTGGAGATATCCTATGTGGACTGCATCATGAATGAGATATTTTATTTTTCCTGAGGGACCTGTCTGTTTGGTGATATCAGGAAAAGAAGTCCCCAACAGTTGTAAGGCTGGAAACTTCTGGAAAGCCTAGTAGCCTTATTTAAAAGTGACCACTCTGCATTGATATTTGAACAAGCAAACTGTCTTTGTATAAGGTAATCCTCAGAGCAGGTTTGCTGGTTAGGCAGCCTTGTAGAGGAATAGAGCAGTGTATCTGAGAGTTTTTGGTCCTTAGACCACCTGTATCAGAACCTTCTGTAGCACTTAGAAAACTTCAGACTCTTGGCCACCTTCCTATAAGCATCAGAAATTCTGTTAGCAGAACCTAGAATCTGTATTATTTACAAAACTCTCCCAAATCACACTACATTTTAAAAAATAGTGTTAGAGTTTTCTTGCCAGTATTTAATGGCAACTGTTGCTTCTAGGTCCTAGAATCTAGGAGCACTAAAAAAAGCATCCTGAGGTGCTCACTGCTCAGATCACTTCCCCTCCAGCACCAGACATGTTGGCTTCATCTGATAGCTGGACCGGGGAACCCCTCCCTCATGAACTGCTTCGGCAAGCTAACCAAGACACCACTTACAAGAAGAGCTAAAGCTGCTTTGGGGCACAAGATCCAAGAGACCTCTCCTACTGTGGGGTACTCTCACCACCACCTCTAGCTTGTGTGTGATCTGTGGGAGCGGCAATCCCAGCCACTTCCTCCTCTTCAACAAGGGAGATAAGGTTTCAAGCAAATAATTGGGAATTGATCCCAAGGGACAGAAGGCCTGCGAGAGAGCAAGAATGCCAAATGGAAAGCTATTCCCTCAACACAGTTAAACACTCACATTTGAAGATTTCAGTCTTAAATCTGATAATTTGGTAGAGAAGTATCTGGCTGAAACCAGGCCCCTTGCCCTCTGTTGTCAAAACTTCCGACTAAAATCCCATATAATGGGTCCTATAACCTCTCTGTATCCATAAACTCTCTGACATACAAGTGAGGACTTCCATGTTTATTGAAATAAGAGGGAAGAATTTAGAAGAGAGGTTCAAAGCATAAGCTGAGAGATCAAACACACTTGATTTAAATCCCGGCTTTGCCTTTTACTACCTACGTAACCTTGAGCTGCATCCTCGACCCTCTAAGCCCCTGGTCGGCAAACTATGGCTCTCGAGCCACATGCGGCGTTTTGGCCCCTTGAGTGTGGCTCTTCCTAAGCCTTAGGAGTACCCTAATTAAGTTAATAACAGTGTACCTACCTATATAGTTTAAGTTTAAAAAATTTGGCTCTCAAAAGAAATTTCAATCGTTGTACTGTTGATATTTGGCTCTGTTGACTAATGAGTTTGCCGACCACTGCTCTAAGCTTTCAATCTTACTTTAAAATGAGGATAACACTACCTGCCTCATAGGAGTTATTTTGGAAATTATGTAAGATTATAAATTATGTAAGATACAAATTAGTGACAGATAATAACTGACACTCAGTATATACTCCATATATATAGCTTTTAATTTATTGTAGTAACTTTTAAAAATTTCTCTTTTAGCCTTGGAGAGTTGCTATAGAAGAGGGACAAGAGAGGAAGACAATGCTGGAGGAGATAAGTAGCTCTGGACACAGGTAAAGTCAGACCACTAAATAGTAATTGTTGAGTAGAGGGAAAGGGACAGGAGAAGGATGCAGACTGCAGTGCCAGCTAATAACCTGGGCTGCCTCAGCTGCTGTCTCCTCTCCCCTCCTCCCTTTTTGTACCACCTTATTTAATCCTTTATATACTTTGTTGACTTACTCTAAGAAATACTATCTGTTCTGCCTCACGTTTTTAATCCTGGTTTTGTATTTTAGTATTGATGATCCTCAACCTTGCAGGGGCTTAGGGTGGAAGCTGTCTTTCCTTTTGGGATCTAGGTTTTAGAATGATTGAAGGGAGGAGATTTCTACTTCTGACCCCATAGTAGTACATCCAGAATTCAACTCCAAATTTGCCTTTTCAGAGAAATATATGCCATCAAGGCATGAGGACATGATCAGAGAGACCCCTGCCCCCAACTTTTAAAAATACCTTTTTTCTAGAGCTCTTATACTTTTCAGAGTGCCTTTTTTCACATCAGCTCACATTTTCCTTACAATAACCCTGTAAAAATTATTAATATTAGTAGACAGACCCCAATGAGGCACCACAAATGTTTCTCTTTTCCCATATCCATTCTGTCTTGCAAACATGTTGCAATGCTAGACTTTGCTCTCTTCACCTCAGTTTTCTAAAATCAAGATTCTCTCATTATTTTCTATATACCCCCCAATCAAATTGAACCTCCTCTTGCTGGCTCATACAGTAGTCCTGAAACCGTAGTCTTACATACTCTGCAGTTCCTGGAACATGGCTGGCTCGCTCACTATAGTGCTTTAGCCCATACTGCTTCCCTCATTAATGATGCCTTCTTTCAAACCAACCAGATTCTACCCATTCTTCAATTTCCAACTCTTCCCTGGAGCCTTCCCAGATCATTAACATCTTAAAGGTTCTCTCCTCCTCTGAATTCCGATAGTAGCCACAGCTATTTGGTCAATTATAACTTGGTCTTAAAGTCCTAAGGGAGAGAAAGTATATGATAGATTTTATATAGAGAAGAAAACAGTGGACAAAGTACGTTTTAAAGAGTTGACATCTACTAAGGAGCTATGGGAGATAAGCCAGGTTGCTCTGCCTTTGTGGTTCTACATTTCTTGAGCTGTAAATGTGGAAAGGTTTGGGTCAGATGGTGTTGATGGTCCCTTCTCATTCTGAGGTTCTAGGACAACTTGGTCTTCCTTATGTGGGATGAGATATGGGCTCTTAATTGAGTTCAGGACTTGGTCTATCCCAAAGATTACTAATGCTAAACATGGCAGTTTTTGAATGCCATGTACTTTTTTGGTAAGCTTTTTAAGCACAAGCATTCAGGGAAGGTTAGTGGAAGAAATGCATTAAGTAGTAGGATGATGTATTAAGGACAGTAAAGGGTTGTCTTTGTGAATGACTTCTTATTATAGAACTAGAGGCCCGATGCACAAAATTCATGCAAGAGTAGGCCTTCACAGCCATGGCAGCTGCCTCAATCGCATGGCGGCAGTTCTGGCTCGTCCAGAAGGTCGGTCAGCTGTCTGGTCTAATTAGCATATTATGCTTTTTTTAACACATTGTTTGCGGATAGTTTTCATCGCGTGCTAACAGGTGGCGCGGGCCATTTTTGCTAATTTTTTGCGCAAATGGCAACATTCAGTAAAATTACGATAACTTTAGTTTACGTATTTATATGTTACCCACATTCTACTGCTAGTCTATAAAAAACGTATTAATACGTGTCCCGCGCTCTACTACCAGTCAACGTAAAACGTATAAAAACGTTTCCCGCATACAATGTGTTATTTATAGATAAATAGGGTCAGCTATTGGATTAAGTTTAGTCTTAGTGTTTCCAGTGTACTTTGCATTTCATGTTTATTGGATAATGCTATATAATAAATAGTTATGTAGTCAAAGCTCTGGAGTAAATGTTAGATGACTTTCTATAGTAATCTGGTTGATGACATAAGTCTGTATATGTATATACCTATATCACATGCATATTACCTTTGAATTAAGAAGGGGACGCCTAAATTATGAGGTGTTATTATACTCTGACCATTCATAAGAAGACTATCTCTTTAAAGTGTGTTGACATTTAATTGACCTTTGAAAGTTCATTCTGTTAATCATACTCAAAGTGTTAATGCTATGGTTGACTGCTCTGGTGTTTTTACATTCAGTCGTGCCTAGCATATAAATTCTTCAGCATAATTGCTACTTATTTAGCCAGAGTTTCTTTTCTTCACTGAAAATGTGAGTTGTATTTTATTTTTGTATCTTTAAAAAAAACACACATGCCCTGGCCGGTTTGGCTCAGTGGATAGAGTGTCCGCCTGCGGACTCAAGGGTCCCAGGTTTGATTCCGGTCAGGGGCATGTACCTTGGTTGCGGGTACATCCTCAGTGGGGAGTGTGCAGGATGCAGCTGATAGATGTTTCTCTCTCATCGATGTTTCTCTCTCATCGATGTTTCTAACTCTCTGTCCCTCTCCCTTCCTCTCTGTAAAAAATCAATAATATCAACAAAAAACAAACAAACAAAAAAAACCCACACACAACAACTTTGCTTCAGGCTGGATAGTGCTAGGGGTTTGAATTGAAATGTTTTCCTGTCACTAGTTGTATGGGGTGTGGCTTCTTAATATAAGAGTAATGGAAATTTTTTTGCTAAGTATACTTTTCTTCTGGCAGCAGTTAGAACTTTTCAAGATATAATGCTAAAGTATGGAGAAGCTTAACAATTTCACACTACACATTTTTAAGAAAACCTTTTGAAACTCTTTCAATTCTTTTTGTATAAATTAAAACTATCATTGTATTACTTTTTATTAACAAAGATTCAAAGGATCTATTTTCATAGCAAACTCTAATTCCTTGAATTGCTGTGAATGGAGGGAACAGCTAAAAGGAGGAAGTGTGGAGAAAAGAGAGAGCCATCATGGAAAAGAAGAGATTTAATGAGGGAAAAATAATGGTGAACAAATGAAGAAAGAGAATTAGTGATTTCCTTCATACCCACACCTCCTCCCCAACTTCACAGTAACAGAGGCCATTTCATTCTCTTTTCCTGACAAGGTTCACCAGGGAGTTATGTACTGTAGAAGTGGAAAATTTCTCCCTTTTACATTTTGAGACTTGGGTGTGCTGCTTTGAGATGCCACTGGTATCTAAGTAATATTTGTTTATACTGGATATTTTTCTCTGTAGCCTTTGTAGATGGGGTTTAGAATACAAACAATACTGTTAGCAGAACTGCAGGTACTCAATTGCTATGTTTATTTTACTAGTTGAAAAACTTCCAGAGCCTTAGGACTTCTGAGTACATTAAAAAATACAACAGGCAATTTTAAAGAGTGCTTTAGAAAGAAAGGAAAAATAAGAAGGAAAGTTAGGACTGTCAGGCTCTGGGATTCCAACCAATGGGGTAAGTTTTGTGTTTTTGGATTTTTTAATTAGGGTTTTCAAAGACTAAATTAGGGTAGTTTTATCAATTATTTTTTAAATTTTTATTGAATTTATTGGGGTGACATTGGTTAATACAATTTATATAGGTTTCAGGTATACAATTCTATAATACATCATCTGTATATTGTATTATGTGCTCACTACCCCAAGTCAAGTCTTGTTCTATCACCATTTATCCCCCCTTTATCTTTTTCTACCTTCCCTTAAGCCCTTTCCCTCTGGTAATCACCATACTATTGTCTTCGTCTATGAGTTTTTTTTTTCTTTGTTTAATTCCTTCACCTTTTTTACCCAGCCTCCTCTGATAACTGTGAGTCTGTTCTCTGTATCTATGAGTCTGTTTCTATTTTGTTTGTAGGTTTATTTTGTTCATTAGATTCCACATATAAGTGAAATTATATGGTCTTTCTCTGACTAGCTTATTTCACTTAGCATAATACTCTCCAGGTCCATCCATACTGCTGCATAAGGTAAGATCTCTTTCTTTTTTATGGCTGAGTAGTCTTCCATTATGTAAATTGCCACAGTGTTTTTATCCACTCATCTACTGATGGGCACTTAGGCTGATTCTAAATCTTGGCTATTGTAAATAATGCTGCAATGAACAAAGGGGTGCATATATTCTTTCAAAATAGTGTTTTGGGTTTCTTTGGATAAATTTCCAGAAGTAGAATTGCTGGGTTATAAGGCAGTTCCATTTTTAAATTTTTGAGGTAACTCTATACTGCTGTCCACAGTGGCTGCACCAATCAGCGTTCCCACCAACAGTACATGAGGGTTCCCTTTTTCTAAATCATTGCCCACATTTGTTGTTTTTTGATTTATTGATGATAACCATTCTGACAGGTGTGAGGTCATCACTTATTTTTTAAGATGGGTGTAAAGCACTCTTATTGTATATAAATTACCTTTTCTTAATAGATAGTTTAGGTGAAATAAAAGTGTGGCACTTTCATTCCACAGATTATAAGACTAAAGTTAATTCTTTAGGGAATTTAGGATTTATTTTGGGATGCTGCTTAAATCATGCTTAATGACTTTTTTTTTGTCAGATCACTAGTCTGAAAGTATTTTCTACTGATTTATGATTATACTAGAGGCCCAATGCATGTAATTCGTGCAAGAGTAGGTCTTCCTTCCCCCGGCTGCCAGCAACGTCTTCCCTCTGGCACCTGGGACCTGGGCTTCCCTCCGGCCACTGGCAGGCACCCAGGACCCGGGTTTCCCTAACAGCTCCAGCTTTGTCAGGAAGGTGGTCTAGAAGGACATCTAGGAGGACGTCTGGTCTAATGAGCATATTATGGCTTTTATTTTATTATTATAGATTGGGATAGAATCATTGGAATTGTGATGCTTCCAGAACATCCAAAATAATATGGTCAATTTTACCTTTAAACTTTCTGCTAATTCATTTTAGTGCCTCCTGAAGTTTCTCTCTTTATCTGCTTTTTTAAAAAATATATTTTATTGATTTTTTACACAGAGGAAGGGAGAGGGTTAGAGAGTTAGAAACATCGATGAGAGAGAAACATCGATCAGCTACCTCCTGCACACTCCTCCCTGGGGATGTGCCCACAACCAAGGTACATGCCCTTGACCGGAATTGAACCTGGGACCCTTGAGTCCGCAGGCCAATGCTCTATCCACTGAGCCAAACCAGTTAGGGCTTTATCTGCTTTTTGAATCTCTATAGGAAGGTATATTATTCAGTAGTATTTATGAAAAATACTTGCTTTCAATAACAAAATGAGCTAATTTAATGATAAAGTATTGATTTGAAGAAATTAATTTATTTTTAAATAACGATTCATTTTCCAGGTGGAGGGCCTAGGTCTTAACAAGTTTGATTAGATCTCCATCAGTAAAACAAAGTGTAAACTGAAAAATGTATTTTCTTGATCATTGCATGGCAATAGCATGCTGTTCAAACATTTCAAGAATCACTAATAAATTACCTGTAGGGAATAGAAAGAGGGAAAAGGTGTTTTCTTTCTCATTTGTTCTTTTTTAATTTATCCATTTTCCTCCCACTTGTCTATCCTTCCCTATAGTCATGGAAATTTTTAGTTTCCTCCCCACTGTTCATCAGAGGTTCCCCATTTGTACATCCTAGATTACCACCACACCAAATTTTCTTAGGGAGAAATGGAATCTGCATCTTTAGAAACTAATGGAAGTTATCCCATACTTTTCAGACCCTCTTTCTTCTTTACAGGAAAGAGAAGCAAAACAGTAGTTGGTAGTTTGTCATTGTTGCTTCTGTGGCTGCCCTATTTGGTTGACCTAAACTTTTTTACCTCCAGTCTTAATGCTTAAACTTACAAATAAAATTAGGGCCAGTCACACTATATTTCCATCATCAGTTATCCCTAGTGGTTCAAATTTAGCACAAACCTGCTGTTTGAGTACATATTAATTAGGTGAATATAATAGGATGAAATCATGAGTTTTTAATAACTATTCTTTGACTTGAGGTATAGTTATCTTGTGAGTTTACAGTTATTTTGTTGAAAGTCTGAAAAAGTCCTCACATGAGCAACTAACCTGCTGATTGCCCAAAATAGTGTAAGTCATACATTAACTTGTAGTAAGTAAAGTGCTGCTGAAAGTGTTTGGTTTGGAGATGCAGTGAGCTATTTCAAGTTAAGTTGCCTTTCTCTATATGAAATAGTGTAGAGGGGTCTTGCAACCTGATTTCAAATTCAACCCTGAATATGAATTTTTTGGTCCCTTTTTCTGTATGCTGTGTCATTGTTTGCCACAAGTATAAGGTATATGAACCTTTTTCTTTTGCTACTTTTAACGGAATTCCTATGCCAGACAGTATTGGAGGTAATTCTATTGAAAGCTTCATAAGTCAACTACTAACTACTGTGTCCATAAATATACTCTCAAACTATCTTATAATCCTGCTTTTTAAAAAATGTATGGGTGTGGGAAGTGATGGTGAGTGAAGTCAGGCAAATTGTGCTTCTTTGTGTTAAGAAAAATCGCACTAATAATGGAAGACTGTGTCCATGATTCGTGTATGTTTAATATTTAAAAAACTCTTCCAACCCTCTCCCACTCCATTTCCCACCCCTACCTCATAAATTCAAGCAGTTGAAGGGATTAGAGTCAGAGGATTTTATAGCTGGAAGGATTTAAGAGAGAATCTGATTAACCTTCTTGTTATAGTTGAGAAAATTGATGTCCAGTGAGGTCAAATGAGACCATGTAGCAAGTTTAAAAGCCCAAATGACATTAGTAGTTTATTTCCCTTAGTAAACATTCTTCTGATTAATCTGCCCTAACATGTTCATAATCAGAAGGTAATAATAAGGAAGAATAACTAATCTGTGCATGGTGCTTTCCCGTATCTTAGTCATTTCTCAGAAGAGGACTGTGAGGTGTAGGTAAAGTAGTGTCCAATCACAGAGAAAATTGGCTCAGTGACAGTCAGAAATCTGCCTGTGCCAATCATCTATCAAAAGGGCCCAGTGCTCCCTGTCTTTACACCTTGGCAGAAGCATCAGCTGGTCTCAAGATAATTTCATAAACCACAGGCTGGGGAATCACATCTTCATATTATAGCTTTGGTTCTAAACACGAACCAATTAACTTCTGTCTACTTCATCACTTTTAAAGGGGAGGGGACCCTATTTTTTAAGAGTTATGAACTCATAAATTTCAAAGGAAACATGCTGCATAATTATAAATAAGGTGTGTTTTAAGACTCTCTTTATCAATGTTTTGAAAATTCAGCCTGCATTCTTTGGGTACCTACTATGTTAAGCATGTTATATACTCCAGGAGACAAAATAATGGCTGAGACAGAATCATGGCCTTCAGAGCTTATATAATCTCTCTTTTCAAAGATTTATCGAGATGGAGAACTGTTTCTGAGAAATGGCTGGTACTATCTACATATTACTCTTGAGATATGGGAGAACTAATTCTTATATCTGGGATAATGGGTCAATCATTTTTTTCTAAATGTTTATATTAAAGTACTCAAAGAAAACTTATAAAATACAAAAAATAGGAAGGAAAAACATGTATGTTCTAAATTTTTGACACAGTATTATTTATATTATACCTATAGATTTTCTTGTCTTTTCTTGAATTTGATGGGCTATCTAATGTTTGTATCACTGCAGAGCTTTGTAACCTGTTTTACTGATTACATAATTCCAGAAGGAATCAGTTTCTGAGCATGTCAATAATATGCCTGTTTTTGTATGGCATTTACTGATGTTATTTTACACAAAATGATTAAGAAAAGACTCTTACCTCGGCTAATTCTAAGAAATACTTTTTAAAGTATTTTTTAAGTGTACTAAGTGGCAAACTACTTTCAAATCTTTCTTTAAGAGCATCAAAATCATTTAACTTGGCTAAAATATCCATAGAAATATCAACTATGTACAGTTGCCATAAATTAAAAACAAATTGTGAAATGTATAAACAAAAATATTTTAAAATGAAGTTTCTAATACTAAACATGTTGATTTTTTACTGTTTGGAATAATTTAATAGCTTTGATTTTAAAAAGCAAAAACAAGGACTGTTTGAATTTGGAATTCTTCCATGTGATGATTACAATGAAATTAATCTTAAACTTCTAATGTCCCTCTCTAGAAATAGGACCTGGGTGAGAGTGCTCTTTGTGCGAAATCTAATGGAGCAGGAATCCCTGAGTGGGGAGAACTGAGCCAGCAGGTGGTTTGAGGGATGTTGCCTGGGAATTGCTAACAGTAACACTGAAGGAAGAGAGGGAGAAGGGATGGGAGGAGAGGGATGGAAAGTCCCTCATTAGCCTGAAGGCTGGGATGCCCTGACCCTCTGGAATCCCCCTGCCTGGTGAGAATGCCAGCCAAAATAGGAGAAGGTGATGAAGTCAGTTGATAATAACCACAACACTCTGATAAGCTTGGATAGCTCCTATCTTAGTAGCCCTGGCCTCCGTTGTAAATCAGTATTATTTTAAATGAGATTTTGGCAAATGAATAAAATATATGAAGAATGAGTAAGTGATTGAATGAATTGTATCAGCAATGGACATGGATATTTGTTTCTACTCAAAAGGTTTTTTTTATTGTTATGTCCAATTTATAGTGAAAACACATTTTTATTGAATTATTATTAACTATATCATATTTATATAAACCTACACCCTCTCCAACTCCACAGATGACTCAGGAGGTTAGAATAACAACAAAAAAATCATAATATTGCAGTGAGGAATAGATGTGATTCCAACTCTTAAAGCCTGGTGTTTCCATCTGTGTGATAATGATACCATGGCAAGATTAAAATGAGATTGTGTGTAGACATTGTTTGACATACAACAAAAATGTATTAGAGTTAAGGCTGTAAACTTGAGTATACGCAATTTAGCTTATTCTCAACTTATTTTGCACTACAATTTTACTAAAGAGTGTTAATTGAACAAAATATATTAACTTCTGGAGTAGGAGAGATTTTATTCTTTATAACTCTGTAAACTCTATACTATCCAAGATATAATGCCTTGCTTCCTAGAATTTGAGTTTCTTAATCTTCCAGGTGTGCACAATCCATGGGAAAATGTTCCCAGTAAATTTACAGCCTATGGCCAGTTTCAAGAGGCAAGGACCAGGTAGGTCTGTATTTTTATTATTTTTTTTTTAAAGCAAGGGAAAGTTCATCATTGTCATTAGTAAAAAATATAATGCGAATTAGAAGTGGAGTAGGCTAAAAACACTGTGGCCTACTAAGTATAAAGTATAAGTAGAAGAAGATGAAGATTACTTTTAAAAGGCAGAATTTTGTTTGTTCATTTATTTTCCTTTCATTTCAGACCAGTTCTATGCATGTTTTCTACAGAAGGAAGCAGAGACTACTTGTGTTTCTTGCCTTAAGGTGGGTTTTCTGAAGGAAGGGATAGGGGCCAAATGCCAATACTATTGATACAGTTTGCCTGGAACCTTGGCCTCCAGAGAGATGGTGGATGGAAAGATGCAGAACAGAGCCTGGACACTGGGTTCTGTGCTGACATGAAACACTTCCATTCCTAGGATGTCAATGCAGCATTCAGAGACCAGAGGGAATGGAGGTTAGATGAATGTGCAGGAAAAGAGAGGTGGAACCATAGGACGAAGCATCATTCTCTAGTAGGTAAGATCACTTACATGTACCTTTGCATTTTCATGACCAAAGGACAGACCTAGTATAAATAAATAAATCAACAAAAACAGTAATGATAACTTCCTCCAGCTGCTGATTAGTGCCTAAATCTCACCATTCAAGTATGAAATACTCTAATATCCTAAAATCTGGAGAATTTAGGTATATGAAAGGAGGGAGGTGGGGGAGCATGAGCACTGTAATAATTTAAGCTGTTATTAATTATGCAGAGTTTAGGAAAATAAACTGATTATAGAATCAGCCAGAGGCCTGATGCACGAAATTCGTGCGTGGATATGCTCCCTAGGCCTGGCCTGCGATCAGGGCCATTTCCCTGGCAGCTGGCCCTGCCCCCGGCTGCCATCCACCCCTTTGGCAATGGGAGCCTGCCGGCCAGGGAGAGGGACCAAGAGGTGGTCAGTGCACCTCATAGTGACTGATTGAGTGGTCGGTCTGGTCGTTCTGCCTTTAGGGTCAATTTGCATATTACCCTTTTATTATATAGGAGGATAAGAGGGTTCAAGACTGAATAGTTTAGGATAGCTAAGGAAATTTATAAAACTTTATGTGGGGCCAGTCCTAAACTGTGCACTGTCAGAAGGAATTCATCCTTCAAACTGTTAAAACAAAATGGTCTGAGGAAGATACAAAATCTGATTAGAGTATAGACATCCAGAGCTGCACTTTGGGTAAGGAGACTTTTATGCATTTTCAGGGTTAATTAAGACAAACCTGGGTCTGATGTATTAAGACACAATTGATTCTTATACTGCCATATTTGTTTTTAATTCATGATTTTTAAAATGGATTTACTGGTCACATTTCTCAGGTAGTGGCAAGATCTTAAGCAAATTTATTTAGTTCTGTCTTTCTAGATGAGTGGTTTTCTGCCTGGAACGTATAGCAAAATCATTTTATAACTTTTGTGAAATGCACATACTCAGCTCCCTTCCTATATGAATAAGAATTGCAGAGTCCATAGGGCAAGGGGCAGTACAGGTATGTGGGGCTAGAAAAAACTGTCCTGGGAATTGTTGCCACACTCTCATTTGGGGGATTGCTGTTCCAAATAGAACTGGTACTGGTCAATTACTTAAAAACAACCAAATAGCTTACACTAAATAACACTCAGTCTCCAACTGGCAGAATTATTCCACACTTAGTTGGGATGGATCTGATTTACCTTTCACATGGATTTCATCTAGCTGACTTGCTAAAAAGGAAGCCCATGTATATAGACACTTGTTAAATGCCCTTCTATTTACGAACTTTGTAACTAAGATTTTATGGTCTTTCATGCTTTGTTTGGAGAAGTTTTTATATTTATTCATAGAACTCTGAGTAGAAGGCTGGATTTTCAACGTTGTGCTAAGGCTTAATATCTTTCACCTGTTCACAGAATTGTTCCTTGAGATTATTTGCTTAGGATGTACTACTAGTCGATTAGGGTTTTTCATTTTTAATTTAAAGCTATTATTTAAAAGTGCTAAGATTCCAAAGCAAGTAGGAGATCTGTCATTTTGAGGAAAATTTATGGGAGTGAAAATATTTTCTTTTTGTAAATAGTTACTGCTATACAATATCTTCACAGGGTGGAAGGATTGTTATTTATCTGTTTTAATTAAAGAGTACCCTGACTGTCTATTTGCAACTAACTTAAAAGAAGTGGGTGTCTTGGTGAGAAGTTCGCAAGGTTGGTTACTGTAGCTGATTTTGGTGAACTGACTCAAGCTCTAGTCAGCAGTGGTATAGGAATGCCAAGTACTAAGAATTTGTGGAATGTAGAATCTCACAGCACTGATAAAGTTTGCTTTGTTCCCCTATGTGACTTGACCCATTGAGAAAGCGTGGTTCCCTAGGAAGTTTTAGTAGTTCAAAGCCCTTAGTTAATAAAGAAAAAGGCCACAACATAACTCAGCTTGTTTTCACCTGCTGCCTCAAAGATTAACTTTCTTAACCTTAATGGGATAGAGTTACCCTTTGCTTTGAAAAAGTAATTTATAGAGCTCTTCACATTTGTTAGTTTCAGTAAACATGACACTGTTTGTGTGGATTTGTTTATGTTTTGGGTTTGGTGTCAGAAACTACTAAGACTTCTGCAATTTAAGAACCTTATGGTAACTTCATCTGAAAACAAATCTCAGGGAAAGGCACACCCTCTTTTCTGTATCAACTTAATCTTTCACTGGACTAGGAAGGGTTTTGAATTACTTCAGGAAAGTAGTGACTGATAGAGCTTAACCTTCAGTTTTCCTCATTTATTTTCATAAAAGAATGGGAGTGGAATTCAAAACATTCAAATTTAGAGTTAATGTGCGTCACTCTGTTGCGAGTGATAGGTTCGGTGTTTTTCCAGTGGGAAACTGTGATCCACAAGCTGATATATGCCTGTTGTAGACCTTGTTATTCCATTCTACTTTTCTCCTGATTGTTGCTTACTCTTTCAAAAACCAGCTGACTTTACAAATTGTTTCTGGGAGCAGATTTTAGAGCAAAAGTGATACATAAAAGCAGCACGTAAGTCTTGTTTTTGTCAGAATTTATAATGTTTGAAATAAACCTTTTATTTCATTGAGAGTCTAATTTCACTTAAATGTAGTATTTAATGTTAAATGTGCACTTTATGTTGTTAACATGATTTAATTTCCATGTTTGGTCACTTTCACTCAAAGAAGGATTTTAATTACATAACACATGCTGGAGTCATTTTAAGTAACTCTGCCTTTGCTTGTTTGTTCCTTGTAGCTAACAGTAATGAATAAGATCTGTTTGCATATGTCATCTTAGTACATCAACGAATTTTATAGGAATTTGGTAAATGAATAATAGACATTCATGAAGCTTATTGTTTTGAATGTGAGACTTTTTTTTACAATATTTCTATTTGAATGAGACTTCAGTGATGTACAGACTTGCTGCCTATATATCTTAGACACACCTGCTGGGGAATCTTCTTCAAGTTAACAGAGGGAAAGCAGATCCCTGTTGACAGTGAGCGACTGTAAACATCCTCGACTGGAAGCTGTGAGGCCACAGACGGGCTTTCAGTCGGATGTTTGCAGCTGCCTACTGCCCCAGACTTCAAGGAGCTGCTTTAGGGGCTATTATCTTGTTAACTAGAACTGAATACCTTGCTTTCTCTTTGATACATTTTTACAAAGCTTGGGTGAAAATGGTATAAATTAAATAACTTTGAAACCATTTCTGTACATTTTTAGAGGACTTCAGCAGGGCAGGAGAAGTGCTCTGTGTTTGTATAGAATTTGCAGGTGGGAGACATCTGTAATACTCTCAACAATAAAAATTAATTTTTAAAAAACAGCAAAGTATTCCTGAAGGAATAAGGAAATATATTATAGTATCTTTGTTTTTATAAAAAGTGTACTAAGGCAATATTTCACAAATCACTCTAAAAAGTGATTTGTGTTCTCCTGCTGTTTATGTTTATCTGTAATTTCAAAATAAGTATTTTTAAAGAGCCATTCACTAACAGTTCTATTAATGAAATGAAATTATTTGGAAAGAAAAAAATAGTAAAGGCCAGAGTGAAGAATTAATGCACTTTGTCTGGATGGATTAAATCTCTTTTATTTCTTCATAAGTTCAGTTTTTAAGTAATAAAGTAGTTTTCAGTTTAATGAGAAACTTAAACTAATATTGACTCAACTAACTCTTATTTGAAAAATCTATTTGTTCTTGTTTTAGCTGATGAGAATAGTATTTTAGGCATTATACTGTCCCCATTCAATCGAACTGTTAACTTTGCTTTATGTAATAGGATTTATCTCTTTAAAATGCTATACTAAATATATGAAAACAAGCTAAGTTTTTTAAAAGAACCCTGTTTGGATCTCTGTGAAAGACCTAATGTCTAACTTTTTTTTTTTTTTTGTAAATCTGTATTTGTCTTACGGAACATTTGTTTAATATGGAACACTTAAATAGTAGAAATGAGACACTTTAAAAGGAGATGAGGGCAGCATCCTTTATCTTAACACATAGTATCTTCTAAACATGTGGTATTGTCATTAACGTAGAAATTATAGTTTCTGTTCCTCCATTACTACCTATTGATGATGTTGATAAGAGATGATACTGAAACATTGTGACCGATCCACCATTTAAAATTTTACCAAACTACAGTTGAACACTCAGCTGGTATTGATTATATATATATATATATATATATAAATTTCCCTCATACATAGAGCCATCAAGTGAAAAATACTCAATAAGTCATACTGGGCCATGAGAGGTTAGTAGATTGCCACTGAAATGGGTGGGAGGAGTGAGGGCTTTCCATGTGCTAGGCCTGGGATCTGGAATTCAGAATGTGGCCTGTTTTTTAATAGGTAAACTTAAAACACTTAGAGTAAATAACTCAGTTGTGTCCCAGGGTAAATGACTATTAGTTTGGAGAAATGGGTAAACTTTTCCTAGTTCTTTGACCTTCACTTGCATTAGGTTCTTCTCCTGTGTTATTTCACATGCCCTTTCTTTCTTCACTGACCTCTAAATTTTCCATTTCTATTTGATTATTTCCTTCATTTAAGTAATTGCTTATTAGAATATTTTAATTTATAAAAACTACAGCATTCTTAAATTTTTTTAAACCAATAAATACAAATCTCAAGAAAACATTCTGGATAATTTTTAAATTCTATTATTTGTTATGCCCTGTGCCCCATATTTCCATAGTAACAATCTAAAGTGGTATTTTAAGATAATAGCAAAAGTATGCAATATGTATTTGGAATAAGATCTGAATACAATTTTTTTATTTTGCAAAAATATCCAACTTTTAAACTTTACATTGTTTTACATTTCTACCACTATATTAGACAAAGTTATTGTGTACTTAAGTAAGATACATTAATATTAAGCATAAATTACTCTTTATTGCTAATTACTTTCATGTGGTTTTTCTTCTTTACATAATTTCAAAATTCCATGTTTGTATCACCATAATATAATATATGATCTAGAATATAAAATTCTTGAAATGGACCCCAGTAGGTCAGCTACTGAGAATAAAACAGTAAAAAATGTGGGCTAGATAAATGTAGCCTAAGTGTAGCTGTAAAGTTTGTAACATTAAAAAGATAGCACTACAGTGAGTAATCATCATAGCTACTGTATGTTTGGTTTTTATTTATAATTTGCCAAAATAAAAATTGGCACATTCTTGGAAGGGAGATTTTTAAAGGAAGTGCAAGAGATTCTAAAAGTGGCATTCATGACTCATTTAAATGATACTTATTTCCTGACCTTAAAACTCTGATTTGAACCTGCACTGCATTCGGTCATGATGCTATCTATAAAACCTGTCCTCTACTAAAGAATACCTAAAACTAGGGGCAAGGACTGTGGAGGCAAAGGTTTCACATGAAGGCCTGTATGGGGATGAGGAGGATATACCTTGGAAACCTGGCTCTGCCCAAACAGATTGCTCTCAGAATTGCCTTGTTTTCTTTCACTAAAATTGTAGCTAGATATTACTATTTCAGGGGGAAAAAATCTCTCTTGAAGTGTTGTCAGTTTGTGGTGGCTTAAAAATAATGCAAAGATGCCAGTTGTTTTTCTGTATTAGAAGAATAACCAGGGTTAATTATTTCTCTTAATTTTTGACTTACTGAAATCTTACTGAAGTTCTTGGTTAACCAGCTTATCGGTCTCACTAAAATAATGGAAAAGACATGCTTTGTATTGGACTGTATCAGAGTAAGTATCCTAAGTAGATACAGAAGATGTGTTTAATAGTGTGTACTTATAGCTGTTGTGTGCATGAGCTAAGTTGTTAAATCATTTAAGAGATTGGGTTTCTTATGATTATTTTTCCCCTTCCTTTTTTTGACTCTTCTTAATGGCAAATAGCCAGTAAAGAAAATAGGGGAGGGAACCTTATCCTGTGAATGTGCTTATTATTAGAAACAATAGTCAATCAAATAAATATTCTTCAATAGGCTTTTTTAGTTGTCATGCACGAATAAGTATATCTTGCTAATTAATACACACTTTAAATCATCAGTGTGAATGTGGTGGGCAAGTTAATGTTGCCAAGTGATACTTAATCTGCCTTTCCTAATTTGTATATCTAATTATTATATGAACTTAATGATCCAGTACTTTGAGAGTAGAGGCTTTTATTGCAAATTAACACAAAGTAGATTGGGGATTCACTCAGCACAAAACACTCAATGTGAACTTACTGTCCCCAAAGGCTTCACTGTCCCACATGGTTAAACAAATTAATGAATGAGCTCCTTCAGGTATCATAATGACACTGAGTAAAATCAGAATATCTCCACAGCTCTAAATTCAAAAATGACACCATGATATCTCAGGATGTGAGATACCTTACTGGCATGTGTGTTGGAAAACATAAAATGTTATATACAGTAGGTTGATGTATTATAAGCCTATTATTCTCAATGTGCTTCCTTGAAGAGACTGAACTACCATTTCTGAATTTTGGATTTGGTCTTTTTAGCTAAGGAGTTAAACTCTTGAACAAACACTTATACAAATGTAGGAAAATATATTTAAAAGCTAAAGAAATGCATGCAGTTAAAGATATAAATAAATGTTCCAATGCCATAAAAGAGTGGCACAGTCAAGATTCCCACAGCGGAAATACATTTATTTACAGGATTTGTGATGTTAATGAATGGAAGCATTGTTGTCCTATGTAAATGAAGATTTATTTGCACTGAGTGTAAGTATGCTGAAATGAGACAGAGAATTGGTGAAAGTTGCAAATTCAGGTATTCAACTTGCAGTATTCATATTTTGCACATAATAGATCTTTCTAAGTACATATTAGGAAAGTGATTTTGTTAAATTCTTTAATCTTTAATTATCATGTTACTTTAAAATTATCTTTGGAATTATAATCTTTCAACTATGAACTGTCTGTCTGGAAAATTTAATTTTGAAACATTTATTCTCTTTCATATACTATCAGTGGCTTTCTTGGTCATATCAGAAATATAGTTGTCTTTTTTCAGTTCTCATTATAATCCCTTACTCCAGTAAATCTGTATTTTACTTAAAATAAGTTCTGACAGTCAGATATTGAATAAAAATCTAGGAAATTTGTACTGTGTTTATTCACAGAAAGAATAATGTTCAGTGGTATTTTGTACTTTATTTAACCTCTTTGTACTTTAGCTTTAGTTTCTGGGCAGATTTTGTTAATTTCTTATAACTTGTTCCAAAATCTCTAATTAAAAATAAATAATTTTGAGTTGTTAGAAATTCTAAATATTTAAGGTTATTTTAATAGCATAAATTCAATTTGTCAAAATGCAATTTACTAAAATATAAATTTTTTTTTCTAGAAAATAATATTCGGTTGTTGATTCCTATTTAATTCTTAAAGCCAGCTTTAATTCAGTTTCCCACCCAAGACAACACTCAGGACCAGTGCTGGGAGAAGTCAGGTTTATGTTTAGGAAATGGAAAATAATTCCCAGGGCCTGTAAGCAGTGCCGTGTTCTGACTCTGGACATAGTAGCTCTCTTTTTCTGAAGAGAACAGAAGAGTCCTGAGAGTGACTAACATCTAACTACTAATTATTTTTAGGTTAAGGAAGAATAGGAGAATTCCAATGAAGGCAGGATTTTTTCTCATTAAGAACTAAAGGCCCGGTGCATGAAGATTCATGCATGGAGGGTGGGTCCCTCAGCCCAACCTACACCCTCTCCAATCTGGGAGTCCTCAGGGGAGCCCTCTCCAATCCGAGAGTTTCTGTCTGTCTTTGCAATCATATGAGGGAATTGTCTGAGACCCTAACCCAGTTTGGTTTGGTGCTCACAGAATAATAGAGGTCTTTTTTTTTTTTCTTTGCTCCATTGGTGGAGATTTCTTAGAAGTTGTAGGATATCTTCCCTTTAATTTTTCCTTGACACTCTGACTTATGTCTCTCACCTTTGCTTTCCCTCCATCCCCCACAGTAACTTGCACAGCAACAGTAACTTGCTCCAAGCTCACTTTGCTCTAGTGCCTAGGACAGTGATGGCGAACCTATGACACGTGTGTCAGAGGTGACACGTG
>NW_006296625.1:58965-59412 GCF_000327345.1 Myotis davidii | reverse complement strand
TGACCCAACCTCCCAGCCTCTCCCTATTTTTCTGGGATTTATTTATCTTCTATAATGGAAACTTGGTAGCCTTGAGCAGAGCCGAGGGCCGGCCAGGGCAGGTGGGAATTTGGGCTTCCTCCATCACCGGGGGCAACCCAAGCCTCGTGCTCGCTTCAGCTCTGTGGCCACTGCCATCTTATTTGGGTTAATTTGCATACTCACTCCTGATTGTCTGGTGGGCATCACAGGTGTACGATCAATTTACATATTTCTCTTTTGTTATATAGGATGACTAGAGTCCCGGTGCTTGAAATTTGTGCATGGGTAGGGTCCCTAGGCCTGGCAGGCGATCAGGTCCAATCTGTGGGGTGACCAGCAGGGTGATTGGGACCCCAGCTTGCACCTGCCTTGGCTTGACGCCACCCATCGCCAGCCCTGACGCTGCTGCCGGTCGCCTCCCTCTGC
>NW_006296625.1:34989-58861 GCF_000327345.1 Myotis davidii | reverse complement strand
GGGTCTTGCTCGCACCCGCCTTGGCTGGCCTGGCACCACTCACTCACTTGCCTCACCATCCGCTGCCGCTGCTGGTCAGGGCCAGCGGGCTAGGGCAGCTCCTGCATTGTGCATCTGCCCCCCGGTGGTCAGTACACATCATAGCAACCAGTCATTCCTCCATTCTGTCGATTTGCATATTAGGGTTTTATATAGATAGATTATATCTTAGATAAAGATATTACTTAATGGCTATGGTACATAAATGCTGCACTGCACTCTGTGGGAGTATCTTCATAAGGGGCTATTCATTTTTTGCTTCTGCCCCATCTTCCTCTCTGCCCCAGCTTTCTAAGCTCCAGCCACACCAGCTTTCAATTCTCTGAACAACCTTGCTCTATTCCTTTGCATTCCAAAGTCTTTGTCTTAGCTCTTCCCTCTGTATAAATTGAATACTCTTATTTAACCCACCTCTACTTCTAAACATAAATTCTTACACACTCATACTTTAGGTCTCATACTTAATGTCATTTTTTCATGGGTCGTCTTTCTTTATTTCCTTCTCTTCATGATATGGGTTCCTTTGTCCTGAGAAGCAGCCCATCAAAATTATGGGGTAGGGGGAAAGCAGTCCAGGCAGAGGAAATGGCAAGTGTAAAGAAGCAGAAGTTGGATCAGGCAAAAATTATGAAGTGTTCTGGTTCAGATGAGCAAGATAGGATTAGGCAAGACAGGGCCCTGTAGACCATGATGACAAGTTTGAATTTTACTGGTAAGTGCCAGATTAGTACTTGATATCATAAAATATCCTTTGAATTTTGAGTTAAATTAAATGTAATTATGGGCCCTCAAACATATTGAGTGACCCTATCAGAATGTGGATAATAATTTTTTAAAATGATGTGTAACAGGTTGTTTCAATAAATATTGAATGCCACTAGTATAAAGAATAGTGAATGTTAGGGACTGAAGGATACAAAGTTGAAAAAGACTTGATCCCTGTGGTTGCTAATAAAGGTGGGATGAGATAATGGCATGTGGACCAAAGACCCAGAATTACCTGAATCCCACTGGAGACCAGCCATCCCTTCATGAAAAGGTCTCACAGGAAATACATGCTAAGAAAAGAAAACATAACATTACTAAATGGAACATTCCCTCCAACCCCAATATAGGATGCCAATGAACCAGGCTGAACCATTTCATACTCCTTTAGCCTATAGCCTCATATTTATGAGAGATCTTGAGCAGAATAGAGTATCTGAGGAGATGAGTATATCATATCGTTTACTCTTGGGAGGAAGAACATCCACAAGAAAGTTTACCCAAATGTGATAAAAACTGTGCCCATGTCTTTTAGCTGAGCCCATTGGCCAAGAAATGTCAGCAAACCTGCCCCACCGAAGAGCAACATTCCTCCT
The DNA here is from genome assembly GCF_000327345.1 of Myotis davidii. Classification (NCBI taxonomy): domain Eukaryota; kingdom Metazoa; phylum Chordata; class Mammalia; order Chiroptera; family Vespertilionidae; genus Myotis; species Myotis davidii. Next base: position 57,461 of record NW_006296625.1, on the reverse strand, counting down.
CTTTGTGTATGTATCTGGGGTAGGAGCAGGGGAGTCAGGGAGGAAAGAGGGTAAAAGATGCTGATATGCACCCGTATTCCCCCTAGATTCCAGTACTGCACTCAAACAATTTTTATTGAGGTAAAGTTGAAATACATGTAAAATAAGCGATATTGGCACATGATGTTCTGAATAATGGAAGTAATAATAAAATACTGACTGGCATTTATTGAGTATGTGCCAGGCACTGTTGTGTTTTGTAATTACTCACTTTAATCCTCACAATAGCCCTGGGAGTTAGGTGCTATCATAATTTTACAGATTAAGAAAGTGAAGCACAGAAAGGCTAAATGCCTTTTTCACGGTCACTCAGGAAGTAGAAGAGAACCTAAGTAAAGAATAAAAAGTGCTGATAATCACATAAGAAAGAACAGCCAATGTAAGCCTGAAGAGCAGTGAAAGGCACTTGAGTCATACTTTCCTCAGGTTGAGGATGTGAGGAAGCACATGGTGTGTTGGGGAGTTCAGGGAGGGCACGTGCCTAAAGAGGTGCCTGCTCCATGCTGCCTGGTTACCCCTCAGCAGGTCAGAGGGAACCTGGAAGCCATGTAGTCAGAAACCATGCTGGAATGTTGTGGAGGCTCTACATATGTGGTGCAAAAATATCTACACTTTTAAACGGTGTTGAATTATAGGATACAATTATGCAGAAATGTTTTGTTTCCCTTGAAAGCTAGAAAACAAGGGTCGGCTCTGGCTGCCTCTGTAAAGAGGCTGCTGTTTTTCTTTCTTTTTGTAGTTGTAAAGAATCATTCATGCCAGCGTAGTTAATGAGCTTCCGCAGCTGTTAAATGAAATTACATATTCCGTTCATCTAGGGCCCTCTATGCTGCCATTGTCTCCTGGCCGTCTTGGTGTCTTCTAAGCACCGGGATACTTCTAAGTCACAATGGCCCGGCTTGTTCTCAGTCCAGGAGGTTCTGCGGTCTGGGTCAGACAGGCCTTCAGAAGGAGAGGCTATTTTGGCAAAGGTAGCCATAATAGGATATTATTTTTCCATATCACAGCTGCCCTCCTCAGCTAGGACTGTGAGGAATACTAGGGGGGAACTATTCAAAATTTTCTAAAAAGGTTATTTTAAGCAAAATTATTATCCCTCAAATTATACACAGACACTAACTTTCAGTTTTCCATGGAGGGCACTTCACCAACTCATAGACAGCTGTGGCTGAGGGGATTGACCCCGATTTGGCTCTTCTCTTCCTTCATGATATTTCTTTTCACACCTGTCAGAATTGGAGCTTCCTGGTTATGGCTTTTAGTATAAGTTTAAAAATTTTCCCGTCTCCCAATCTATTGTTGCTCTAAATTCGGACTTTCACATCTAGTCTTCCTCACTGTCTCTCTGAGATAATCACATCTTCTTGTGCACTCCAGAAATTGCTAACTCCCCATGTGCCTCCAGGAAGTCACTCTTCATTCTGGCACCACCAGGATCCACTTTGGGGCTCTGATATGCAGCTGCTGACCTCTTCTGGGTTGTGTTCAGTGGGCATCTGCTGGTTACAGCCAGATGCTTTTTGGTAAAAAGGAAGTAACCTCACACTGGGACTAACTGCGAAATTCTCTCTTTATTGCACAGGAGTTGTGAAACTGTGCTTCTTCATAAATGTCCCTCTTTCCAAACACCTAATTCTCTGTCCTCCTCCATTGAAACAATATTTAGATTTCTTTTCACAGATTTCTGAAAAAATATTTGCTAGGTAGTATTTGACTATCTGCTGTATGAAAAACCAGGTCTATGGTTTCTGGGTTATTGCCATAAATAACTAATAAAGAGTTAATCCTGATGAAGTATTAGTTTAACCAGTGAATAAGCACAGAAAACAAAAACATATGTGTAGCTACGTATTCTTATACTTCCCATGTCTTTGCCTTCCCAGTGCCCATATGGACCTTCCATAGGAGCTATTTGCATAATGGATGTTAATTAATCTAGTTGTGTTATTCTGATCATTAGTTACATCTATCTGCATTTGAAGCTATAGCAATATATACATGTTGTCATAATCTCTTCACCCTTGCATCTCTTAACTTTTGAAGAGGAAGTTAATTTCAGTGAAAAGTGATGAGGAAAATATCCTTGAACAGTAAAACATTGCTTCATAAAAAGAAAACCATGAGAGTTTTCCATCACGTGTTCTCTATTTCTATTACTAAGGGAATGTTAAAAATATAGTCTGGAGACTATTTTCTGTCCTATAACTGGAGCACAACTATCTGCTGACACACAGGCCACTTAGGAAATATTGCTGAATAACACATTTTCAAATAATCTGATGTCATCTCAGCCAAATTCATCTCTGAACTAACAGTCCTTTCTGGATTTCACAGATCTGCTCAGAGATCTGTAATAAATGGTAGATATTCAAGGACTGCTGCAGTGATCGTATTTATGCAGCTTGGCTAGAAGCAGTCCCTCTCTTAACATGGTGGGTAAGATGAAAACTAACCCTGGCATTGTACAGCACAGTAGGAACATTGGCCTGCTGACTTAAACAAATATGATTGCCAGAGTGAATTATTAAATTCCACTGGCCCCACTTGCTAGAGAATTTCACTCCTTTTCCTCCCACACACCTTCTACCTTTTATTAGATGAACAGTATTCAGCTCTTGCAATTAATTGCTGTATTTTGTTAGTCATTACTACAGCAGTTTCCCCGTGTTTATATTTTTAAACTAGCACTTGGATGAGTCCCATTGAAGCAGAACAAATATGTGTGTGCATCTGTGCAAATATTTGTCTAAAATTACATTATTAAAAAGTCCCAGTGAATTTTCAGGCTAACGGCTGTGCTTTGTATCACTGCAGAGACAGTCACATCATCAGGCTACTGTTACTTTACTAAACGTGGGTGACTTCACCCCAGCATTTCCTTTAGAGCACTATTTGGGAGACTCCCTTCCAATAGAGGAAGTGGGTTGATGAGGGCCAGTGTTCTCATTCCAGATCCTTCACATCTCTGAAAAGCTGCATCCTTTGTAGAAAATAGATCTGTGTGTGTGCCAAAGTGTAACCCTGATGTTCATCAGGGAGGGGAGGAGGTCACATATTCCTTGTCTGTTTCAGCAGCAATTCTCCCATTTGGCAGGAGCTTGAGAGGAAGTATTTAACAATGGGATTTTATAAAATTCAATGTAGTAAAGAATGTTTTTATATTTGAATGGATCTAAGGAAGTTTTATTTTTCTCCCCTCTGATAAGTGGAGGGTATTTAAGGGTAATGGTATCTGTGGATTTGTTGGAAGGATTTGGCTCTTTTATTGGACTTTGTGAAATAATTATTTTTCCATTTTATCATTTTCATGAAAGGTAATCCTCAGAAGAAAAAGCTGTAGTCGCTTAACTTCATACTGATCTTAAATATTTTCCTTAGGGGGAATTAGTGAGGAAGTAACAATCTCTCAGGAAGGTTTAAAGCTGTGCTTTTATTCAACAATCAGAGCTCTTTTAATGTCTCCAACCATGCCAGAAATGATAAAGTTATTTTCTTTTATACTTTTACCATAAAGCCCGATATTTTTAAAAGCCTGAAACACAAATAGCTTTATGTTTAAAATAGTGCAAAGTAGAGGAAAAGATGTTCTTGTCATCATCCCCTTTTTACTTCAGCTACATGTGGTCTCTAAGGGAGCTGCTGAAGACACAAGTTTCCTAAGTCCAGCACACCTATCAGATAAGGTCCAATGGTTGGTTAGCAGCTACAATAGAAAGTTTGAGGCCATCTGCTGAGGAACAAAGATCCCTTTCCTCTAAGGCCTGCTAGGTTTATAGGTCTAGGGCAGTGGTCAGCAAACTCATTAGTCAACAGAGCCAAATATCAACAGTACAACGATGGAAATTTCTTTTGAGAGCCAAATTTTTCAAACTTAAACTATATAGGTAGGTACATTGTTATTAACTTAATTAGGGTACTCCTAAGCTGGCCTTTGCTAAAAACGTCCTCAATCTGATTGAGGTATGTTCGCAGAGGTCGACCCCTTCCAACTCTCCCATCCACAATTTGTCTTGTATACTTGTTTCATCTCCTTTCGTTCATCCTCTCTATATGTCCAAACCATCTCAACATACCTTTCTCAATCCTCGGCACTACATCTTCTTTCACTCCACAACGTTCCCTAAAATTAACTTAATAAACTTTACTTAAAGTTTCAAGTCAACTTCGCACTGTACATGCGTGCCCACGCATGGTATTTTGTGGAAGAGCTACATTCAAGGGGCCAAAGAGCCTCATGTGGCTCACAAGCCGCGGTTTGCCGACCACTGGTCTAGGGTATAAGAAGGTTGAGGTCTTCATTAGCCAGTGGCTCGTGCCACCATAACACATAGCAATAGTTACCCAAAAGTGTTTCAATTGTTTGCTAAGAAAAAGGACAAAATAATAGCACCAATGTACTTTTCAATTTGTAAGTCTGTATAGACTTTGTTAGTTCCTAGTCTTAAGAAAGTAACTTTAGCCCTAACCGGTTTGGCTCAGTGGTTCGAGCATCGGCCTAGGGACTGAAAGGTCCAGGTTCAATTCCAGTCAAGGGCATGTACCTTGGTTGCGGGCACATCCCCAGTGGGAGGTGTGCAGGAGGCAGCTGATCGATGTTTCTCTCTCATTGATGTTTCTAACTCTCTATCCCTCTCCCTTCCTCTCTGTAAAAAATCAATAACATATTTTTAAATAAAGTAACTTTAAGATTTACTTGATACAGAATCATAACATCATAAATTTTTCCTCTTGGTAGGGCCATTAAGTCACTTGGTCCACATCTCTATCAAATGGCAACCCCACCAGTTAACCATTTGGACAATATTTGGATGTCTCCTGAATCAGGAACCTCATTACCAGCATCATATTTTGCACATATAAGTTAATCCATTCACTTTATAGATGTTTATTAAGCCCTTTCCACACAGAGATATGGCAAAGAACAATGCAGCCTCTTATTACAAGGAGTTATCAATTTAACAGAAGATAAAAGCATGGAAACCAGTGATTACATGAGAGAACCTGTGGTAGGGTCCTATTTAGAGTTTCAGGAGAAGGGAGCATAGAGAGTAGATCTATTTCACTTAGATCTATTTCAGGCAACAATTAAATGCTGAGCATATTGAAGGACAAATGGACCCAGACAAGTGGAGCAGATATATCAGAGAGACCAAGAGCCTGCTCAGGGAGAGTGACTAGTGGATCATGCTGCCTTAGTCAGTGTGAGAGGAGAACCATGGACAGATTCACGTAACATGACATTTAAAAGTGGGCTGAGGAAGATGCCTGAAAAGGAGCTGCAAGTGGAGGAGGAAAATGAGGCTAGAGACATGAAGCTAATAGAGAATTCAAGAAGGGAGAACTCAACAATATCACCAGCTTCAAAGAGATGAAAGAATTGGCCTTTAGCAGAAGGAGAGGCATCTTCCTATGAAGAAGACAGGATGAGTGGACATCAGAACAGATTTGAGCTGAGATGCAGTAATGTAAAGAACAGAATGTACTTTATGAGATAGGAAGTGAGGGGGTTAGGTCATGTCTGAGAGGGATGTAACTAGGGAAGAGGTGGTGGTTTGGAAAAACTCCTGTGGGTATGGAGAGGAAAACTGTGGAAGCTATTCTGTGCTTCACTGAGTACCAGCTGAGATTAGAGCCATAAATTTGGAGAAATTGGTATCCACTCGCTAGTGTGACTTTTTCCAGCCTTAAATTAAAAATCCAAAGATAGGCACAAAGAAGGGAGAATGTGGTGCCCTGGAAACTCCACCTGAGAAGGAAATGTGACTGTTTTGGTGGGTAGTGCACCAACACTGTAAAGAGTAATGTGATATAATATGCAACCTTTGGGTATTTTGGTAAATTAAACATTTGACTTATATAGAAGCAGCTGTTTCCCACAAACTTTGACAGGACTCCACAAACTTCGGTTGTGCCATGACCTCAGTATACTAATAGCTCACAGATCTGGCTTGGCTCAGTAGAGAGTATGGAATGGAATGCATCATTTATCTGACTTCTCATGCTTATGACTGTCTTTTCTCAAGCATTATGGATCAACCTGTATACTTCATTGCTTAACTCTGTACAGTAGTACCTGATAATTAGACCCCATTCAGGAGTAAGCTGATGACCCTCATCTTAATTTTTCAGATAAGTAAATGAGATTTTATGCCTGATACTTCTCTATCCCACACAGCACCTAGAACATTGCAAATAGAAGATCCATAAGTACTTGATTGATTTCTAAAGATAGCACAGGTATCTTAAAGTTGGCTAAAATCACATTATCTTTTTTGGGAGTCAGTCGTCAGTGTTATTTAGGTTGGACTTGATGTCAATTAAAACTCATTCCTTTTTCACATGAATTACTCTTTTGCCCCAATTGGTACTTGTTCGGCCCATTACCTGAATTTAAGTAGATATTTACATTTATCCTGAAGACTTCACAAGAGCTGCAGTTGTGTCACCTTTTCCTCCATAAGAAATTTCTTAGAAATGCTACCTAATTCTTAAGTTAGATTGTTCCCATTGCAGTAATCTGTCAAAGTCCTTTTGGGTGCTGATTTAGTTATCCAACATAATTACTAACTTTTTGACTTTTTTTCAAATTGAGAAAGCTTTTATTCACTAATTTAATTGAGGATATTGATAAAGATTAAAATAAAACCGTTGCATGGGAAGGTCCAAGCAAGGACCGAGCCATAAGACGTGGCTCTCAACACTCTCCTCCAAGTTGATATCTGTCTGATCATAAGGGTTTGTGGGTTTTTTTTTGTGTGTGTGTGTTTGTTTTTTTGTTTTTGTATTTTTGATACAATTGTTCAGCAGTTGTGAATCTTCCTAATTCTATTGGGATTTAGTCTAATTTTCTGCACAAGAACATCTTGAGAGATTTGGTCAAGTATACTTTGCCTAACACATTTTCTGTCTGCTTGTCCATAATCCTGTCAAAAAGGAGGAAATAAACATCAATAGGCATATTGTATAAATATGATCTGCCTGTCTTCTCTTCCAGATCCTCATCAGAAAAGAGCATTGGAGATCTAAGACAGAGGATCTCAGATATCCATTTATTCATTTATTAAATATTTCTTAAGTAGTTACTCTGAACTGGACTCTGTGCTACGAGTTTAGACTATAGCTGTGAACAAGCCAGCCATCATCCCTGCCCTCCCCAGAAATGTCCATTGTTGCCTGGCTGCTGTCAGAGGCTGAAGGGCGGGCTAGAGCATAAAGCAGCTGTTGTAAGTGATAGACCAGAGCCGGGAACTAGCATGTGCAGAAGTGGAAGCTTTTCAAGTTACTAAGATTGTAACATAAAAATATGGTGTCAAGGTCTAGATAGATTGGGAAACTGGTTGAACTATGTAACAAATAAACCCTAAGAAGCTTAAATTTGGCACAGCTTGTTTTCTAAAACATTTGGTATTAATAGACTTTCACTCCAGTAATTCAAGTGCATAATAGCGATAGCTTTCACACACGCTAGTTAGCATGCTATAAAATTGGCACTCTCATCTGAAGTAACTGTCTTTGAACTTAGAACTGCCATATGAGAATTTTGATTCTTTTACCACAGGGAGAAAAAAGACCTAGCAGAACAATGAATCAATTTTTACTACATTGCTCAAATCTAATGTTCTTTGGAGAATTTTTGGAGAATTGCATGTGCAATATCCATGTCTCCCATTGTTTATTCAGAGGGCTCGTATTAATCATTTTCTGAAAGTACTTCTTTGTTTAGATATGTGTACACCTGGGCTGACTCTTATACAGACTTCCAGATTAACTATACTTCATGCACAGATATCAAAAGAACTGTATTTAATTGGCCCAGGGACCCTATTTAACCCTAGCTCAGTTCCTTTTTTCTTTTTCCCCTGAAGGTTAATCCTGAGAAAAGTTTAGTGGGCTCATGTGAAAAGACTGCGGAAAAGCAGTATTCCTTCTTCCTTTGGAGCTCACTCCCTGCAGGAGCCTACTTCTAAGTACCTTCCACCCTGTAAGGATCTAGTAGGCCAGGGTGCTGGTGCACAAACCCAGAAACTCCGTACAAGACATCTCCAGTTGAAAAAAGAGAAAGAAATGTTTCCCCACTATTGCTGTTTTCTTCCCCATTCCTTTATATATTTTCCTGCTAGCCTCTTTACTTCCCAGCTTCTTTCAAATCCTGTTTATATGGTAGCTTCCTGTACAAATGTGTATTCCACTTAGATGTGAAAACTTGCCTAAATGAAATTAGGCAGATATGTCATGCCATATATACACATGACTCACTCTCTTGCTTCATTTAGTTTCCTGGTTAAATGTCACTTTACTAAGCAAGGCCTTACCTGACCCCACCTCCATCTCAAAGAGCTTTCTCTTCCAAAATGATAATTTAACATACTATACTTTCCCTTGAAACAGTCATCATACTTGTCAACTATGTGTTAATTTCTTAATTGATTTTGATCCTTCACAAACACCATGAGACCAGGGGCTCACTGCTACATCTCTATAGTCAAGAACAATGTCTGGTACAGAGTAAATCCTAAAATATTTTAAATAAGAGAAATACTATTAAATTATGCTAATTAAGAACCTTGAAGTTTATCTTAAAGATAAACTTTTAAAGCTTAGTACAGTATATTGAAATTCACAGCTTCCTCAAGGTCAAACAAGTGGTAAGTGGAACCAATATCCAAACTCAGATCTGCTGACAATTTATTCATATGACCCTATAAAATACTGAAAAATAGAGATAAATTAATTTTATAAATATATTTATTGGTATATCTTTATAGTTAAAGCATAATGAACATAATGAATGGGTAATGCATTGAACTTTATTATAAGCAACTGCTTATTAGAACATGTTAACTACCTAGCAGAATGTATAAGGCCAGAATATCAATTGTAATTAATATGAAAGTTGCATATCAATCAAGTTGCACCAGTTTTTCTCTGCAAACTTTTAATATGGAATTTTAAGAAAAAGAAATGGCTAATTTTATTGTATTTTTCATTTATTTTGCCTAATTCTAAAGTGGCTGCTCATTCCTCAAGATTTAAAACTCTTGTTGCTTCTTCTCTTTGGAAAGATGAGAAAGATGGTAGAGAAACACATCTTTCAAGTTTATAAATTATGCTCCTTGCAACCCCACAGATGACGGTTGCTTCCCTAGAGACACATGAGCACTGATGGTTAAGCAACTAGATTTGAAGCCAGATTTTTGTTTAGGCATTCGAACTTTTTCTTGCTTCCTTTGCAAACTCCTCAGCCTTCAGATGAGTTGGAAAGAAAATATATAGTTCTCAGATTAATTTTCACATAATAGCATTTCATCTTTTTCCAAAGTTTTCTTGATGGGGCCCTGACCGGTTTGGCTGAGTGGATAGAGCGTCAACCTGTGGACTGAGGGGTCCCAGGTTCGATTCCGGTCAGGTGCATGTGCCTTGGTTGCGGGCACATCCCCAGTGGGAGGTGTGCGGGAGGCAGCTGATCGATGTTTCTCTCTCATCGATGTTTCTAGCTCTCTGTTCCTCTCCCTTCCTCTCTGTAAAAAATCAATAAAAGATATTTTTTAAAAAAAAAATTTTTAAAAAAGATTTTCTTGATGGGGAGGAGATAAAGTAGACTTGGCTAGAAGCTTTTATTTTGCAAAGGTAACAAGACAACATATTCTTTTATCATAAGACATTTTTATCAGTTTTTTCCAACGTGAAACATTTTCAATTTTAATATAATGGAAAAATAAAGATCTGTGATAAATTTATGTGTATAAACATAATTAGAAAGAGATAAAAATTAAGTACTGTGACAGAGTCCCCAAATATTTTAATACTAACTTGCTTTAAAATTTTCAGCACATTTTCTTCTCAGTTTCATTCTATTGGCTTCTGTTTTTCATCAAAAGAAAACATTCTGTCATGTTAATATACAATAGCAGCAAAAACTGCATAAGGATACCATCCTCAGTGCTGCTGAAAAGCATTTTCAAACATTTTCTTAAAATATAAGAAGTAACATATTCAGGTTCCAATGATTATAATCAGTCATCTGAGGACTTTTTATATTTTTGTGTGATGAGCAAACATCTTTTATTTGAACTGCCTAAAAGAAGCATTACATCAATTATCTCAATTTCATCATTATGAAGCTAGATGCTCATATCCTTCTTTATCTTAAAAATTGTTAAAACACTGAGAAAGTAGTAACCAAAAAGTCCCCAAAGAAAAGTGATTCATGACCCTACTATTTACACCCAAATATTTTAGTTTTTGCCTTTTACTTTGAGTGCCTGCATATTTTTGTGCAGAGAATTATTTTATACATTGAAAGTCATATTAAGCTTTTTTAAAAATATATACTTTATATTAATCACTCAAATGCATACATTGTACCACATTGCTGTTCAAATTGTCTTCATTCTAATGACTAATATTTCCATATAATTTTTGGCTCTATCACTTTATTTTCTTATGATAAATTACCTTAAGCAATATCACCAAATCAATGCAGGCTTTTTAGCTACACATGATTATAACATTTGCTGCAGCAATGCCTGTAGTGTGTATACTGGGTTGGGTAAAAGTAGGTTTACAGTTGTTCGTGTGGAAAGTAATACAATCATCTATATTATAAAAGGCCTGTGGCCCTAAGGCCATAACCATCACAGGTGGGCAGGGCCGTGCACGTGGGTGGGTGGGGCCATACGATTTCACACACTGGGCTTCTAGTTAATAAATAATACAGGAATAAACTCTTGTTTCATGTACTCACAACTGCAAACTTACCTTTGCCACACCTGAATGTTTAAATGTTGCTAATTTAGTAGTTGTAAAGTGCTAACTCAAATTTATTTACTTAAATCTTTTAATTGTAAAATAGCAGTGATCTCCATATTTTATGTGAGTTATATGTTCATAGCTGTGGAAGCAGGCATTTCTTTACTCCATTATTGCATATTGAAACATTGATAGGCAAGAAATGCTAAAGACATTGCATGATCCCCAGAGAATTAACTTGAAATTTTATATAGTCCCCCATGATGTTGTAAGACTATAAGTATCCAGATACAGCTGAGCCTCTTTTGCTTTTCTAATATTAATAGATGTTACTATAAAGTTGTCAGAAACAGAGAATACTTCCACTCATTAATACTTTCTCTGTTTAGAGTGCGTTTACATCGATGCTGAGAAAAGTCAACTAGAGTTCAGATCTTAATTCTTGTATAATTTTGAGCAACTTTAAGCCTCAATTTCCTCATCTGTATGGTTTTTTTTATGGCATTATCGCAATAAGCATTTAGCACAGGGTTTGGAATATGAAAAGAATTCAAAATGTTAGCTATTATTATTAAGTCTGATCAATTGTGTTAAACCAGAACTGTTAAAACATATGGTCTATTCAGGTAAGTCTATGTAATTAATTTTAAAAATGCAATTTCTTTTTCTATTTGGGAAATTTATAATATTCAGTATAATATTACTGTTAACATAATTGATGGCATTACAGCAGCAAATATGTTGTACCAGATGTATTTCCTAAAGCAAATCTAAGTGATAAAGCATGCTGTTATCACCATGAAATGCACATAATGCCCATCCACTAAAGGACTGTGCAGTAGGTAGTGTAATGTAGTAAACATGAATGCTGGCCATTTTAACTTTATAACTTAGAAAGCAACATAGCGACAAAGAGTTGCTCTATCTATGATCATTTGAAATGAATAAACTGTAGAAGACTCCACTTAATAAGAGACAAACTATCATTTGGAAAATAAGCTGAACAGATTAAATGAAAGGAAATATAGGAGCCATAGAGGACCACAGAGGTTGAACAGCAATCAATAATTCAGACATCCTGCTATATAATAGGAGTGTGAGCTGTAGGGTCAGGCAGACCCACAAGTCTAAAGTTCATCACTTACTCTGTGACTCACAATAACCTCATTGAATCTCAGAAGAAAAAGGAAAAAAAAAGATGTTTCATTAAAGAACACTGTTTATGCCCTAGCTGGTTTGGCTCAGTGGATAGAGCGTTGGCCTGCAGACTGAAAGGTCCCGGGTTTGATTCTGGTCAAGGGCACATGCCCGGGTTGTGGGCTCGATCCCCAGTAAGGGGCATGCAGGAAGCAGCTGGTCAATGATTCTCTCTCATGGATGTTTCTATCTTTCATTCCCTTTCCCTTCCTCTTTCTAAAATCAATAGAAATAAAAATGAATAAGAATATGTTTTAAAATATCCAAAAGCAAAATTAAAATGTTTGATTGTACCCAAAACTGACCTTACACATTTTTATGAATTTGTTTGACCTAATTAACTTACACTTGTTATCTTCATATTATTAATAAATCTGCCTCAGTCAAATGACAGAGCACCATAATCATGGATTTCAGTTTTGCCCCCAGAAAGCAAAATTTAAAATCTGAAATCCTCCATCTCCAAAGATTTACTTCACTGCATTTTAAGTCACTTAGCATTCATTGTCACTATGTAAAGGCTTGTGGTGATTCATTTATTTAGAATTCAATAACTATAGCTTAGTAACTATGACAATGTAAATTACTGGTGTGGAAAGCCTAATAATACAGTACTTGTTTGCTTGTACATTTCCAACTCAAGAGAAACAAGTAGCAATGCTTTAGGTGATAGTGACACCTGGTGGTACTGTTTTGTAAGAATATTTTCTGATTAGAGCTGTTTTGTCTCAAACTTTTTTTAAGTAATCGTTTTATCTGCTAGCATGTGCCTTAAGAGCCCTCTCTCCCTTCCTGGCCCCACAGCCCTTTATGTGGCAGGAATACTTGGTCCAAAAGCCCTGCTGGAAAAAGCAGTCAGTGCCCCTTGCACTTCTGCCTTGGGTTTCAGAAAGAAATCCATGTCCTTGCATAAGAGAAAACTAATTTAAGGCAGAAAGAATAAAGACACTGTTATATGCTAAAATTGGAAATATTAAGACTAGAGACATGTTATGAAGTGTTTCTGCAGATGTGTATTTATTGACTGTGCCTGGCATTCTCCATGAGGTACATACTGTATTATCTTAGCATTTTATAGATGGAAAAGCTGAGGCTCAGAGAGGTCTCTAGATAGTACCCAAGGTCACAGAGTTAACTAACTTTTTTAAATCTCCAGAAAAGCCAGAATTCCAGTTGAACCTTATCTCTAATTTTGAGAAAGAAAACTAATTATATTGATAGGCAGTAAAAAATATTTACTTATGTTATATATTTTTTTCTTCTGGGCACATTAATTTAATTGAAATAGTAAGTGTAAGCAAAAAAAAAAAAATTTTAAAGGAATCAAGAGCCTAAAGAACTTCAAAGGAAAGCATGGTTGAATAGGTTACATCATACTGGTCTCCTAACTCCCTTTGAGATCTACTCACAGCATTCTACACAAAAGTAACCCAGACTTCTGGATATTTTCTCACACGAAAGATTTTACCAGGTTTTATACTTAAGCATGTTGATTTGTGCCACAGTGAGAACTTGCAACAGAATCGCTTTAGGCATAGATTTAAAGTACAGCACTTCGAGGTCAGGAAGTAGAACTTTTCCCCAAGGATAGCCATGAGAAAATTAATTAGAGAGGGAGTGGACTTTCTAAGAACAAATTACTTGCAAATAGAACCATGGAATTTTTGAGCTGGGTAAAGCTCCATGAATTCTGTGATCATATTCTGCACTTACATCTATGTAAAAGTCACATTATTGTTGGTTATATATTGTAACATTGTCATGAGGCATTCCACACTTGCAGTTTTCCGTAGAATCTGGGGTAAATACAAACTAGAGTGAGAACCTTTAAAGTTACACTCTGTGTGCATTGTCACATTTTCATTATTATTTTCTCATAGTTGTTCCTTGAAAATTACTATATAGTTTATGGCTCATTAACAATATATTTGTCAAATTGTGAGAGTTTAAATTTTGTTTTCATCTAAGGGAGGGGCAGGGTAGTGGTTCCCTATTAAGTGTTCATGGCACACAATGGGCAAAATGAAGGTGGAATGGCAAATGTATGGCCTAGGTGAGGGAAGAGGGCAGGTGGCAAAGTGGCTGGAGGAAATATGCCCCTCGAATAAGATGCAAGCAGGCATGTTCACCAGGAAGCTGCAACACTGGGAGGTGACCTGGAGCCTAACTAATAATTAGTAACACCCATGATTGGGAAAGGCTGAAAATCCTGAGTACACAAAATACATTAAGCTTTTAACAGGGGTTTTTCTCCAGTTAATCATGTATGGCTACTATAAAGCTGCTACATTTTTAGCTTAAAAACTGAAATTTGAATAAAGCTACTGCATATCTTAAAAGATGTGCACTACCAAAGAATTTTTTAAAATAAGGTAATAGATAAAAAGTTTTTGAATGCAGAATGTACCAAATGTAATCAGATATAATACACACTTGAAATAAGTATCTTTTCATTTAGCACCCAGAGTGAGCAAATTACTGGTTTATCAGAGATTGCTTTTATGTGACTAATAAGTCAGAAGCCCTACTTAAACAAAAATAGTAGATGCCATGTTATAACATGAACTTCTCAGACTTATCTTTGAGTGGTTAAAGTGATCATTTTATGTAACTAAAATGATTTTAATGTCTGTATTTAGTCATGGTGCAGTTCTTTCCAGTTAGGACATTTAAATTCTTAAATGATTATTTAATAGTCAGGCCCAACTATTAAGGCCATTTCCTTTCTTTCATGTTCCTTTATAAACTATTTACATGCATTTCTCCTCTGCATTTAGTTTGTACCCTGGTTTTTCTTCATTTAAAATCCATCACCAAAAATATAAATAAAATTAATAAAACTGCCTTTGTGAAAAGTTAACTTTCCAAAAGGTTTTGCTCCATTTAAGGAAAGATTACTTGTGATTTCTCTTTTTAGCCATGAGTTCCTTAGAAAAGCAAAGCAGTTTAACTTTGAGTTACTTGTTATTTAAAACCTGAACAATCATCTTCAAATTATTAACAAATTGCCAAGTGGTAGATGACATGATACATTCATTCAGTCAGCATTTCCTGGGAACCTGTGGTGCCAAACAAACCCTGGTTATATGTGTGAAAACTTTTTAGTGAAATGAAATATGGTATTTTTATAGAGAGGTAAGCAAATAACTGTAATAATGTATAAGTCCTGTGATAGAGAAATACGCAGAGTACCTTGAGGGTTAATGAGGGGAGTGGACAGTTCCTTGCCAGGTTGGGGGAGAGGTGTGGGTTTTGGAGATGTGAACACCAGGCAGGCTTTAGAAAAGAGAATACTGGATTTGGGGTTTGAAGAATGGGTAAGCATTTGCCAGATAGAGGGTGAGTGGAAGTGCAGAAACAGTGAAATAAAGAACAATCTTGTATAATTTAGTCCTTCAAAATGTCTTCATCCCTTCAGTTATGACATTATATCCCTTAAACATAGGTTCGTAGACTCCAGCCCAGATCCGTGAAAAGCTACCTTGCTCCTCAGAGCTCTTTCCTTCACCATCTCTCTCCATATTCATTTCCTCCTGCATGAAGGGCCTCATTAACCCAAAACAGGCTGGAGACCTCACCATGACTTCCTCGCCTCAACTGCATTCTTGTTACAGCAGCCTACCAGAACAGGACAGATTCAAATCCTGCGGCAATCTGATTTCTAGCCTTAAACTCCTTGGCACTCTTCATGGAACCCCAATGGGATCTGCGTGTATATGGGAATCAAAGGAGCCCCCTGGACACTCTCCTCTTCCTAGTCTGTCCATTGGAAAGGGTTTACGATATGCCAACGTGACAGGGATAGCCAAGTTCAGAGCGCAAGTTCACTCCATTTCCTGGGTAAGGCCACAAGTCAGGTTCCCCCATGACACCACCAGACATCGGCATGGAGTAGCGACAGTGCAGTAGCGATTGGCTTCTGAGGATACTCGGCCACTTATGCACCTGGACAAATTTCTCATAAACTCTGAGCACTGTTCCCCCCTTGAGAGGCAGGAGGAATAGTTTATGTCGGAGGCCGGGGCCAGATCATTTTGGGGGGTCCTTGCTCTTTACCTCTGTTGGATGGGAACAACAGGGCAAGAGTCTTACAGGAAGCGTTTCCCCAGGCTGTTTCCTCCTGGTACAAGGCAAGCACATATTCCATCCCGTTACTGTCTGAGGTCCATCCGAATGGAAATGGGACCACTGGGGCCTTTAGCCTTCCTGCCGTGCAAGTGTAACAGTCGTTTTACTTAACCCATTCCACCCAGGCACTTGTTCCCTTATCCATGTTCACCTCTCTAATTGGGAGTTAACAGTGATGGGATGTTACATCATCACATGTATTATCCAAAGGCTAATTGAAACCGTATTGACCAAACAGCAAAACAGTCTTCTCCTAGATACTGTAGAGCATGAAAGTCACTGAATGTCAGCTGAGTTTGAAGAAAAGAGTTTAGATAAAGAAAAGGGGGAATTGTGAGAATAAACAAGTCATCTTTTCTGTCAAAAAACAGTTTAGATAGCCGCCATTTTGGACTACAGACCTCGGGTTACGTCAGACTCGAGGTACGTCGTTTCATGGTTACGACGCCATCTCCCATTTATTTGTAAAAAAACAAAGTTCCATCATTTTGACATATGTACTTATGTGCTTTATTTTTTTTATTATTATTTATTTACCACAAGTAAAGGTCAGGAATTGTTATCTTTCTTTTAAATTTTTTTTACTCTTTCACTTCATTACTGCTGTGTATGTGCTCCGTGTAAGTGGTGTAAGTGACGTAGGTGCTTATGTAGGTGGGTTCCGATGGATCCCCGAGGTAACCCGAGGACCTACTGTATGTGACTTGGCAGCCACCATGTTGGCTGCACGACTGGCAGCTCCCTGGGGGCCGCCATCTTGAAACGGCAAAGGCCAACCCCTCCCTTTGAAATAGCCAATCACAAAAGACTGTGCTCCTGAGCTCCAATCAAGAGTGAGGGACAGGTCATGTGCGTCAGAATTAAAAAGCCGAGCAGACCACCTGCTCAGTGTGCCTGTGGTCCCAGATCATGTGCATGCGCACCTTTCTGCACAGAAGTAAAGACATTTGCCTTGCTAAAAAAGAAAAAAAATAGTTACATAGCTCAGTGTGTGAAGCTGGATTTTCACATCGACTCACACAGAAAGGAAAGGTGTGCCATTTAAGTGGTGGATGGATCTTTTGAGACTACGTTGTGTAATCATAGAATATTGAAAATCCAACGTTAACAGAATCCATAAGTGTGCAAGGACAAAGCTAGAGACCCCAGGAAAATACTAGGATGTGCAGAGCAGGAAGAGAACAAGAACTGAGAAAGTTGTGTCATGGGGCCTCCCTACCTACCCCCCAGCCGATGCTGAAACAGCCATAATCTAGTCCAAGTGTACTACTCTGATCTTTCCTGTAACACTGTGGTATCTAAAGTGATGTTGGGTTTTCTGAGGCTTGCGTTGCTGACTCCAACCCCACCCTAGAGAGTACTGAGTGACAGATACTGTAAACATCCTACACTCTCAGCTGTGGAAAGTAGAAAAGCTGGGAGAAGGCTGTTTACTCTCTCTGCCTTGGAAATCAACCAAAGAGACACGGATTTGGGGTGTTTCATAGGTCTTATAATTGATCCTAACAAGTATTTTATGAGGTCAATTGGGAAGAAAGTAAATTAACTGAGTCATGCTAACAAATATAAAATAATTTGTAAGATCACTTGTCTTTGAACTAACATCATTAAAAAAAAAACTGCCAAATACCCAACAGATGAAAGTTCTGGTAACTTGTATGAGGCTACATTTTATGAATTGTAGCCTGAGGCTTGCGTTGCTGACTCCAACCTGTAAAAGCAAAGAACCATTGAATGTCTTATACAGTACACTGAGCAGTTCTCCATTAACCTGAATAGCATTTCCACACTGAGTTTAGCATTTTTTAAAGGAAAGTCTGGTGTCCTAGGCTTGCTTTTTTGTCAGAAGATCAGATTCCATTTAAAGCCTCGTGGTTAAAGATTGTAATGCTGAATAGTATGAATAAGGCTTGCTCTATAAAGCCAGAATATAGTTACACATCCTGAGAAAAGATAGGATTGTGGGGGAGGCAGGTATGATGCAGAACTAGCTCCTAGATTCAGCCTTGACCAGAAAAAAATCATAGCACTTCATTTCTTCTTTTGTGTAAATAATTAAATTGAAGATTTATTTAATATTTGTCTAGAATTTGACTTATCCAAATTTAGTCCCTCTGATTTTTTTTCTAATTAATATTAAATAACTCTTCAGAGAGGATATTTGAGTATGGTATAGTTTAATATAGTAAGCCCTTAAAGGTTAGGATAATTAACTTAATGCCTGCTTTGAATATTAAACAAATCTGGACAGAATGATTTGCCTATATTGGTATATCAACATATGCCAGTCATTTAAGCTAAAATACACTCTACTGTTTTAACAGTATTAGAGGAACTTTTCATTTCACCTGCTTGCTGAGACAATAGGAACAATTGTTTCATGATTGTCTTACCAAAAATGTGTATAAATAAGATTACCTTAGCTCATGATTTCTAGGAAGTATTTGAACAAGCTGGCCTTGCAGCAGTGCAGACATTGCTGAAGTGCTTGCTGAGAAACTCCAGTTTGGGTGAGTCATTAACCCTTTTAGATTCTGCCCACAGGCTTAAGGAAGACCTCTTTGATACAATGTTCTATAGTCTTCCCAAAGAAATAGTTATTGTGGATAGAAATTTTGCTTTCTGCCAGGAGGTATAGATTCTGTACGTAAATGCAAAAGCAGCAGAAAGTGGAAGGAGAGGAATGCACCCATGTGCCTTTCCATAGTTCTTTAGTTATTCTGCCTAAATGACACGGAGAAACATTCAGTTATTTCTGATGTAAGATGATTTTTGACTCCCAGTCATGAATGTAGCTATTTTAAAGTTATTGAAATATGTGCTGATATTCACTCCATCCTCCAAGAAATATTTATTGAGCACCTACTATGTGCCAGTTCTAGACACGGGAGATATAGCAGTGAACAGAAACAAAAATCCTTACTCTCACGAATCTACCAATAAATATATACAATGTGTCAGGATATAAACACCTTATTCATTTCAAGTATCTAAAATACCTCATTTTATTCAATGGTATTATTGCCTTTTTATATATTTTAATATTTTTAAATGAATTTAAATATTATGGAATGATTATTTTATTGTCTATGAAATACCTCTAGACATAAACCTATATAATATTGCTAGCCTTGTATTTAGCATTATTCCAAATATGTTCTTATTGTTACTAGCCTGTTTTATGACATGGATAAGTGGTATTAATAAACATGCTTAGGAGGTAACTGTTATGTATTCACTGAGAAGACATTGCTAAACATTAAATAACATAAAAGGTTAAGTGTATATGTATTTATATATGCTTATATATTACATTTATTGTATATCCAAATTATCATTGTATATAGTATAAGTAAATGTGTTAACTCAAACTACTCTTTTCAAGTTTAAGTTCTCCAGATACTGATAAGGATGGTAATCTTTACACTATATTTGTCTATTTGTTGAATGCTATACAAATGTTATAAATACTTTAAAAGAAAAAGCTATTTTAAAATGTAAACATCTATTTATATTTGAAATAACAGAAGCTTTAAACAATAGTTCTTTGCAAGCTTAATTATGTCATAAAAACTAAACAGAAATAAAAGTCTAGTAAGCATATACTTTACTCATTTATAAATTCATGGTTTCCTTGTCTCTTTTTGTTTAAATTAGTAAGTCATTATAATATAAATATTTTTATGTCTAGTAGTGATCTATTTCCATAAAACAAAACAACTTGGCTTAGATTTCTCTGGATTTAAATATAGTTCCTCTCTCCTCTTCATTTTAAAACTTCAATCCACAACAGTGGTTCTTGGATGTTAGTGTGTTTAACTCTGTCATTGAAAAGCTAAGTGAAATAAGTCAGACAGAAGACAAATACCATATAACTTCACTTTATGTGGATTCTAAAAAAACAAAGTAAATGAACAAACAAAACAGAAATGATCTCATGGATACAGAAAACAAGTTGATGGTTGCCAGATGGGAATGGAGTTTTGGGGATGGGTGAAAAAACTGAAGGGATTAGTGAAGTACAAATTGGTAGTTACAAAATAGTCACGGGGATGGAAAGAACAACATAGGGAATATAGTCAATAATATTGTAATAACTATGTATGATGTTAGGTGGGTACTAGACTTATTGGGGATCACTTCTTAAGTTATATAAATGTCTAACCATTATGCTATATGCCTGAAAATAATACACGAATGTCAACTGTAATTGAAAAATATTTCTTTTAAAAGAAAAAGATATATTAACTATGTATGCTACCAGATGGGTACTAGATTTATTGGGCTGATCACTTTGTAAGTTATATAAATGTCTAATCATTATGTTGCACACCTGAAACTAATATAATATTGTTTGTGAACTGTAATTGAATTTTTTCTAAAATTATAAAAAAGAAAAGCTATGTGAATAATATACAAAAATCAGTTGTATTTCTATATATCAGCAGTAAACAAATAAAAATGAAATTAAAATACCATTTATAATAGCAATAGAAATTATCAAATACCCCAAGGAAAAATCAAACAAAGGTTGTATAAGACCTGTACACTGGAAATTAAATATTGAGAAAAATAGAAGATTTGAATGTAAAGGAGAGATATACCATGGCCAGGGAGAACAGGACTCAATAGTGTTAAGTAGCTAATTCTTTCCAAATCAATCAAGTAGATTCAATATAGTTCTTAAAGTTGATAAACTAATTCTAAAGTGTATAAGTCAAATGGCAAAGAATAGCCAAGGCAATTTTTTAAGAAAAAATGGAGAATTCCCCTACCACATATCAAGATAGTATGATATTTGTTTAGAAACAATCAGATAGACAATAGGTGACAGAATCGAGACTATTATTAAAAATAATTTTTGGTTTCTAGCTCACCATCATGCATATAAATATCAATTCCAGACAGTTCTAGTTCTAAATATAAAAAGTAAAACAATTAGCTTCTAGGGGAAAAAAATAAAGAACATCTTTATGACCTTGGAGTGGGCAAAAAATATTTTTTTTAAATCACAACACTGAGCAGAAAATTTAAAAAATTTTTTAAATGACAGTTTGGAAAAAAAAAAAGATCAGGAACATCTATTCATCAAAAGACATCATTAAAAAATACACACAAAACAACAATGTGTAGAGAGAAGCTATTTTCAACAAATATTAACAAACTTGTACCCAGAATATATAAATAATTTTACAAATTAATAAAACAGACAACTCAGTAGAAAAATGGGCCAAGACTTGAACAAAAAGATGGTATGCAAATAACCAATTAACATGAAAAGTTGCTCAGCCTCAAAAGTTAAGTAAATGCAAATTAAAATCACAGCTCTATGCCAAGACTACTGGAATGGGTAAATTAAAAAGAAAAACATATGTGGGTCAACACTGCAGATGGAAGAATTAGTTGGGACAACCACTTTAGAAAACTTAGATGATATCTACTTAAGCTGAATATGTCCATACTCTTGTTTTCTACTCCACATAAACTTCAGAATGTTCTCCAAAAGAAATGAATAATAGTATGCTTTGTAATTGCCCCAAGTTGAGAACTATCCAATGCCCATTAACAGGATTTATAAATTGTGGTGTAGTTTTACACTATAATACTATGCAGCACTAAGAATGAACGATTTACAACTTCACATGAAATTATAAGTGAATCTCAGGAGCATAAAGTTGAACACAATAAGCATAGTATATGTTTGACATTTATGTTAATTTCAAACAGGCATATCTTATTAATGTCTCTGGGCTAGAAGTCAAGATATGGTTACCTTGGTGGGTGGGGGACCAGTGACTGGAAATCAGCATGAGGTTCAGGTCTCCTGAATGTTGGCAATGTGTTGATTCTTGGTCTAAGTACTGGTTACACAGGTTCTTTATGAAGTCTTCAAGCTGAAACTTATTAAAAAAACTTTTCTGATTGTTATAATTAAAAGAAAAAGTTTTAAAAAATAAATATTTTAAAAAATTAAAGCTATAAGCTGCCTTCATTCTGTGATGTCTCAAAGTATATCTGTAGCCCAGTAACCCAGGGTTAGGCTAGGAAAATATAGAACCTCTACTACTCAGAGTCAATTATACAAATAGATTGTAAATTTAGCATTATTCTCTATTTTTAGGATGGTTATTATGATGGAATTTTTGTCTTTTTTTAAATTTTATTAAATCTTTACTGTTCAGATTATTACATTTGTTCCTCTTTCTTTCCCCCCATAACTCCCCTCCACCCAGTTCCCACCCCACCCTCTGCCCTTTCCCCTCCCCCACTGTCCTCATCCATAGGTGCACAATTTTTGTCCAGTCTCTTTCCGCACCTCCCACACCCCTTCCCCCCCACGAATAGTGAGTCCATTCACT
>NW_006296625.1:22727-33923 GCF_000327345.1 Myotis davidii | reverse complement strand
AGCCCCGTCCCCAGAGGCTCTGCCTCTCAGAGTCCAGGCAACCGCAGCAAACCTCGGAGAGAAAGCTGCCCTCACATTCCAACCAATGCCAGACAGTCCCGCTTCTCCCGTTTGAGTCTGGGTCCCTAGAGACTCGCCCAGAACTGGAGCTCAGAATCTGAGACTCCCTCCCGACGACAACCGTGCCCTCACCTACCAGCCCGCTCCACGCGCACCTCCTCGCCTTTGTATTTTCCGCGCTGCACCTCCTCTGAGTCTCGTATGCTGTTCTCTTTCCTTCTAGTTGAAGAATTTCCCCTCAGCCAGTCTTCCTGTGATTCTGGGCGATGTCCATTCCGTCTTTTAGTTGTATTTTTGAAGTGGTTGTTCAAGGCAGCTAACTCCGGTGTTTACCTATGCCGCCATCTTGGTTTCCTCTCTCTGTCTTTTTTTTAATGAAAGAATGAATTGTAGTTTTTAGAATTGTCTTAACTTTTTTTTTTTTTTTTTTAATAAAAGAAAAAGGCTTCAGTTTCTGGAGGCTTTAATGTTCGACCCAAACTAAAAAGCCTCGACTCCCTCACACATCATGTCGCATGTGTTAACAAGCTTCATTCAGTGGGCCCTGTGAGGGTGTGGGAAGTGTGTGCAGGCATTTCTTGTTTTCACAGTAACGAAAAATTTTTATGAGGTCTGTGACAGTCCCACACAATAATAAACATAGTTTTGGCCAAAATAATGCCAGTCCCCATCCGTAGATAAACTTACATTCTAAAGGTAATTCACTTTTAGGAAAATTGAACTATATACTCTTTAGAGTCCTTAGTGAAACACATCTCTGTAGTACACTACCTGGGAGCCTGCAAGTCTGACAGAGATAAATAGGATAATCTGAGTGATCTTAAGAACAGTCATAATTAAAGAGTGAAAATTGCCTCAGATTGACTAGAGAAATACTGCGATCTTAGAGTGACTGCCAAACACTTGTAATGCAGAGTTCATCAAAAGCTTTGTCACCAGAAAGCCACGTAAGGTTTTGAAGTGCTTCCTTTTTGGCTCAGAGAGAAAATCCATCCTATTTTAACCTCTAAGTTTCAGAGGGTAAACAGTTATTTCTGCATTTTGCTAATACCCATTAGTTGAGAACCTGACAACATCCAGGACTTCACCATATCACTTAGTTACTGGAAAGCCATGAATTCCTAGATGAGCTAAAAAGCTTCCAGCACCTGAGCTTAGACATCGGAAACAAAGGTCCTTTAAAACCACGTTTGAATTTTAAGTGGGTTTGGTTTTCGTGTTGTTGCTAGCCCGGGCATGTGAGAGTGCTGAAGAGGCCCGGTCTCCCTGTGAGCGCTGAGGAGACATTGTCAGTTACTGTATGGTCACTGCAGTAGTGCTGGGCCACCCCATCCCATCCCACTCCATAAACACACACCTATCTCTGGAACAAGCTAGTGCTGCAATGGCAGTGGGCAAGAGTGGCAAACAATGGGTGTACCAGTATGTCCCCATCTTCAGAAACTTCTAGTTTTGTGGGACTGTACTTGCTACACTAATTGCTAAACTTGTGCTTCAGTGAACCTTTTAAAATTCTATCTAATCCACTCCAGCTCACTCAGTGGATGGAATCTGACTAGATATTTACTGACCTGCCCCTCCCCCCAAAACATATTGAGTAAGTCAGGGCTGGGCAACAGCAAGCATAGCTTCTGTGCTGGCATAATCATTATCATGATAACCACTAATTGTCACTAAGGGGTCTCTGTGTTCCAGAAGCCATGTTAGGGGCCAAAAGCAAATACTTAATTCCCTTACTAGATGCCAGACACTATTCTAAAAATGTTGCTTATATTAATTGATTTTATTTAATATTTGCTTATATTAATTGATTTAATCCTCACAGATAATAGGCACCAAGGTTAATTTTCAGATGAGAGAGAATAAGAAAGCTATCCAAGGTTACCCTAACAAGCCTTAAAATTGGGTCTCCAACCTAGACTTATGTGGTGGCAGAGATCTGCTCCTAACCATTAGTGATATGGGGAAGCACCCTCTAAGTTAGGTGTGATTGCCCCCAACTTTCCAGAGGAGAAAACTGAAGTTGAAAGAGTTAAGAAAATGTAGTAGTCACTGGAGTTGTTTACAAATATTCCAGTTCTCTCTGCTCTGGCAGATGAGAAAGCTGTACTTCTCCACATTCTCTGAGGCAGGCATGGCTGTGTAACTTGATACAGTCAATGAAATGGGAACAGGAGTGCCAGGGAAACGATAAGAGCCCAAATACCATAGACCATGCCCCTGCCCCCAGTACTGGTGAAACACTTACCAAAACGGAGCCTTTGTCACCCTGGATCATTGAGCGACTGTGAGAGCACCCCTCTGCTAGGCTGGTGCTGGACTTACAAAGGATTTTTCTTTTGGTAAACACCTACATTTCAGGGTGAAGATGGAGAAGGGGAGTGTTTGTAACCAACTATTACATAATCTAGCCAAAACTTGAAAATTTTCCTAAATAACTTGCTCAAACTCATGGCTTGTTGGGGCCAGATGTGTGTCTCTAATCCAGGGCTCTCTGACCCAACAGTTCATGGTTTGATAATTTATTATTTCTCTTTGGGTATTGCATGACCTTCAGGAATCTAAACTTTTCCTTGCCTTTTAATTTTATTATGTGTAGTATTGAAAGTGCTTAAAAAGTGCAAACTGATATCTACAGTTAGTCCAAGATTTAGAGTATGTAGAGGAAAAGTGTCATTCTCTGCCTTACCTATTTGGTCTGAAACTTAATATTATGATCTACCTGTCTCTTGAGAATGTTTTCTGCCTTTCTTAATTCTGACATTTAATTTCTGGCAACAGACTGTCAGCAAGCATATTAGCTATAGAAGGCAAATTTGTCCTGAATGTTACTCAAATTTCTGATTGCACTTACTAGTACGTTTTTTTGTAGTGCAAGTTAGTACGACTTCAGCCTTCTGTGGGTTAACTGCCACTCAAACTCTGTGACTCTATAACATAACACCTTCATCCATGGATGTATTGCTCTGTCTGTATGTGGAAACCCCAAATGGTCCAGGTTCTCATTTTTAGACTCAGATCCATCAGCTGAATGCACTAAATTTAGCGAGGCAGCCCTGACCACCATGACAATCAACAGGGAACCACAGGAGATTCTGAACCTCTTCCCTGATGATTCTCCTCCTGAAGCCTCAGTGGATAGAAGTCCCTGGGACCCTGCCTTTTGCATAATTTGAGTTACTGCATGATTTATGGGGAAGTAGGTGTTCATGTAAGATGGCAAGGATAAGGAAGAAACTATACCCCCTAAATTAGCAGTAACCTGTTGGGAAACTTGGGGTTTTCTCTGTCTATTATTTGCTGGCAATAGACTGTTTGATTACTTTAACTCTGTAAAGTTACTTTATCCATGTAATCACCAAATTCCTAACCCTTTATTAAAAAGCTCTCTTGAGCTATTTGAAGTTGTTTACTTTTTTATAATACTGCTTTATTCCAGAAGTTAGAGGAAATTATTATGTATATGTTTAAGCTAGGCAAATATCTGTTAAATGATACTGAGATAACTTGTGGAATAATCTATACAATGAACAGATTGTATAGTTGTTTTTTGTTTCACTTTTTATTTTAAAATAATTGTAGATTTTTAGGAAGTTTCCAGGTACAGAGTGATCCTATATACCTTTCCCCCAGTCTTTTCTATTAGTTACATCTTACAAAGTTATAGTATCCATCAAGACTAGAAAACTGACATTGGTAGTTCTATACCATTTTGTAACATGTATACATTCATGTAACCACTACTGCAGTTAATATACAGACTATCCATCACCATAAAGATCTCTCTTTTTATGGTCACACCCACCATTTCCCTTCACCATCCCTGATTCCTGGCAACCATTAATCTGTTCACTCTGTAATTTTATCATTTCAAAAACATTACATAAAGTATTATTTTTTTAACAAATGAAAATTTTAAAAGTTATTTTCATGTGTTAAATAAAGCATTAGAAATCTAGTAGATCTCGAGCATACCAAGATTATTATTCATACTAAACAGTGATGATTAATAAACAATTTGTTTTGGGATACCATTTTCAGTTTTTTTCTATAATCTACATGTATAATAAATATTTTTTATATATTTTAGAGGATGAAGACTTTCTTTATGACCTGATCAGCATCAGTGTTTTCTGTTGGTGATGGCAGCTATAACAAATAGATGAAGCATACTACACAAGTATGGTTCTAATACGCCCTGGGTTTAATCATAGGGAGCCTTTGGGTTGGTTTTATTTTATGGGAGTGAAATTTGATACAAATACAAATATGACTAACATTCATTAAAAAAATATCTTGACATTCTATTTAAAACAACGTAATAGTTCACTGTATTAAGCCTAAATGGATGTGTAGCATGTAGACGAATTGTACAGAGGATACATTAATGTAAAATATATTCAATGCTGTCTTAATTAGAAATAATCTTTCCATGCCCACCATATGTGATCATTTCTCCAGGTTCAGTGAATAAACCTGTATTAGGTCACAGTCCATTGTTAGGAACATATTGACAGTCAACTGGCCAATGGGATATCATTCTGCCTAAAGAAGAGAAAAAAAAACACTAAGGTAAAATGAAAATGCCAGTACATGCTGAAAAGGAGCTCATAGAAAGCATGTGACATTACCTAGATTGTTGGCACTGAAAATAAATGAAACAATGGTACCTATTAAAAAGAACATGTGTGTATTTTATTCTTTGAGAAACAGGCTAGGGTAGGGGATAGAAAGGCAGGAAAAGAACGTTGATGTAGTCTATTGAAAACTCATTCATCTAAAATCAAAACTAAAAATTGTACACAATCTTCAAATGTTTGGTTACTTTTTAAGATACGTGTGCATTAATATTAAATGGTTAAAGAAGGTTAGATAGATTCTACTCATAACTTGTCTCATAACCTTAAAAATACTGCTTTAAAAATCATCAATTTAGAGGGAAGATGTACATGGCAACAGTTTTGTTTTCAATCCTGCTATACCACTTCTTTATGTTCACTAAATGACGTTGGATTTATGATTCATTTTTAAAGGGAGTAAGAACACAGGATGTTACAGCAGATGAATCGAGGCCCAGGTAAAATCTCTGTAGGCCAAAAGGATGGGCCAGGTTATATACAATAACACTGAATTGGTAGAAAAGGAGGAGTCCACTCTTTGGGATCAGATAGCTAACTGCACAAGGACTGCATGGGAACATGAGACTTGTCATCAGCAAATGCGGAAAAAGACGTAGGGCTTTTCTCACCACTACCTTTGTGAGCCACAAAGTGACATGATGGCCATAAATTAATTAATTAATTAATCAATCAAAAATAAACAGTGCCATATATTATATATATGAAATGTAATGTCCAGAATAGGAGAACAAATTGTTCTACTCTATTTTATGTTGGACAGACTTACCAAGTAGTTCTGTATTCATTCCTGTATGCATAAAGTAGGACATGTCTAAAAAAATGTGGCCGTTAGGTAAAGACTCAAAATGTATTGTTGAGGACTAGAATGCTTTTCTGATTTATGACAACAAAGGAATAGACCAAGGATAGGGGTTTAGATTTGAACCTTGCCCCAACCACAAAGTTGGCATAACTCGGATGAGATAAATACACTAAAGCAGAATTCAACACAATATAAGAAAGAACGTTTTAGCCATATTTGCAGAATCCAAAGATGGACTCATTTGGAGGCAATGAGTCCCTTATCTCTGGAAAATTTAAAGCAGAAATTTCCGTAGCCACTTGTGGATGTGTTACAGCAGTGATCTAAGTAACAAAAACATAACAGACACTTTGATTCTGAGATTTTTTTAAATGTGTATCAGCAATTCCCAGGTATACCACTTACCAACTTCTTGGGCATCACTTAACTTCTCTGGGCCTCAGTTCCTCCTATTCAAAGGACTTAGGGGTAATGGTAACTTATTAAGCTGTTAGAGAGATTAAATGAGGTTGAAGAACAATAGCAGTAGCCTGGTTCCAAATCTCCCCATCACAGTCCCAAAATAGCCATACAATCAACAAGGAGAACAAATAAAACTGCCCAGGACCTATAACTTAAGCATTTCTAGGAAACAGAAAACACTACAACCTTCAAATGACTTAGAAGAACAAAATAAATAAGTTCTAACAACACTTCTAATACCTGCAAACCATCCCAGTGAACCTGTGGGTATGGAGAGTCAGAGTGAGGAGACCAGGAGGAAGTGAAATACAAAAAAATATCAAATACAGGTTGGGATAGCTCATAGCCTGGTTACAGGGAAGAGGCTTGGAAGTGTACAGGCCTGAAGTGGTAGCCTCAGAAAAGCAGTGCTTCTTGGGGAGGAGTAAAGAGAGAGACAAGATTGTAACTCCTTGGATACAAGGTGGTAGAGGGGGAAAATATAAAAGGAGAAATTGAGAGATTTGCTGAATAAGATCAGTTAATTGTGTCAGTGTCAATATTATGATTGTGATAATTGGACTATAGGTTTACAAAATGCTGCCATTATGGGAAGTTGCAAAAAGAGTACATGGAATCTGTATTATTTCGTGCAACTTCATGTGAATCTTCAATTATCTAAAAATGAAATGTTTTATTTTAAAAACTGATTCCAAGGTAAAAAATAGACAAAACTATGTTGTTTAGAAACATATTTAGAAGTAAAACTAAAGAAAGTGCTATCATAGAAATCAGTGCAGGGGTTTCCTTTACAGTGGGAGGAAGAGGTTGTCACCATGAAAAAGTGAGGTGGGGGTTTCTTACCTTCTCTATTGTTACACTCTGTTTGCTTTATAATAATTAAGGTCTTCACTTATTTTTTTTTAAATTTTCAATAAACGGTACTGACCTCCAGGCCATAGACTAAAGAAAACAAACAGGAACAGGAGTAATAAGAAATTATCTCTGTTGGCAGGTGACATGCAGTATACATGGGAAATTCTAGAGAAGTAATGATAAAATTAATTTAAACAGATAAAAGAAAATTAACATTTAAAATAAATAATCAGCTAGAAGATATAATGAATGCACAAACCAAACATTTATAATGGTAACAAAAAAGATAAAATATTTAGGAACAAACCTCAAAAGAAATGTTCAGAATCTATATGAAAAAAACTGTAAAACATTTCTATAAGGCCAAAAAATATACTTGAGAAAATGAAAAGACATCTCTTTTTCTTTATTAACACATATCAACATGTCAGTTTTTCCTAACTTAATTTACAAATATGATCCCAATAAAAATTCCAGTGGGCTTTTTTATAGAGCTAGATAAGTTGGTCTTAAATTTCATATGCAAAATAAACACACAGAGTAAGAGAAATGTAGGGAATGGGGGAGTAGAGGAGCAATGAGGAAGAAGAGGTCAGAAGGATTCAAAGCATGAGAATGGCTGACCTGCTGGTTGTTGTCTTTGAAGATGGAGAAAGGGGGTGGGGTAGCTGAATAAGGAGTAGAGGCAGATTTTAGAAACAGAACAACCACCTTCTGCCAGCAAGGAAATGAGGACAGTTCTATAACCACAGCCAACTAAATTCTACCAACAGAATGAATGACCTTGGCAGCTGATTCATCCCCAGAGTCTCCAAAAAAGAAAGCAGTCTGGGTGACACCTGGATGCCAGCCCTGTGAAACCAGAGCAGAGACCAGCCCGGCGCCAGAAGCCTGACCTACAGAAGCATACAAGTATTACATGCAGACCACCATGAAGAAAACAACGAAGTCTGCTGAGGAGCAGGAAGTGAATTAATGTGGTTGGTTGGGGCCAAAAAAAAAAAAATTAAATTACACTAAATTCATCTATTTTTAAAACATAGATAAGAATAGTCAAGAAGATTTTGAAAGAAGTATAATGAGGGAGACTAGCCTTACCCAGATATTGAAAATTTTCTCAGAGCTCAATAATTAAAATGGGATAGTACTATCTCAAGAACAGGCAAATACATAAATAAAATAAAAAGTCTGCATACAAAGTTATGTAATTATAAGGTCATTATAAGCTAATAAGATAAAATTTTAAATAATACTAGGACAATTGATTATCAGGGGGAAAATAAGTTCTTCATACTGTATAGCAAAATAAATTGTAGCTGCATTAAAGAGTTAAAATGTTTTTTAAAAGCCAAATAGTTGACTATTTATATGATCTGAAAATGGGAGAAAACTACCTAAGCATTAAAGCAATTTTCAAAAATCCACAATATAAAAAAATATAATTAAAACATCACATCAAAATGTGCAAACAAAATATGAGAAAATGTAATTTGGGAAAATATCTGTAAAACTTATGACAGAGTATTAATGTCATAATATATGAGGCACTCTTAAATAATTGAAACAGACTTTAGTAGAAAAATGGGAAAGTTTATTAAATGATAATCACAAAAGAAGACCTTAAAATGACTGGTAAAAATGCTTAAAAGTTTCAACATCAAGAATAATCACAAAGGCTCAAAAAGTTCTCAAACACCAAGGGCAACCTCTTCTCATTAAAAAGTTAAGACTTCATGAGATGGTCCATTGGCTTATCAGAACCACATAAAATCGAGTTAAGTTGATGTGATATATCTTTTGAGCTGCATTTTTAAATGCTTTGAACTATGTCAATAGAGTGTAAAATTCTATTGATCATCTATAATATGAGATTGACCTGAGATTACAAACTATTTTTAGAAGTAATGGAAATAATCACTCTTTTTTAAAGAAAACCCATGTAAATATAATTTTTAAATGCTAATTTATGTCAGAAACAAATGAAACTGTACCATGATTATAAGCATAAGTTCTATAAGATCTGGATTTTTAACCCCTTCCCCAATAATCTTTTTGTTAAAAACGTTTCTTTTTCAGACTAATTTTTTTATTTTGGTTCTATATAGTATTTTTGATGCTGGTTATGAATACAGTTTGTAATTATTTTTTCTTCCCATTTTTGTGGTTAAGAATAGTATTTCCTCAGAAAGTTTCTAGATGAAATTATTTAGAATGGTACGTATGTAGCTGGTTTTTGAAGGTAAAGTTTTAGACGAGTATACTCGTCGACGACTGAAAAAAGAACATTTTGTGAAAACGTGTATACACGTTTCTGCCGGGGAAGGGGTTAAGACATAATGAAGTTTCATGGATCAGTGCTATCAGCAGAAATGATTTTTGAATCACAGATTTGAAGCAGCTGCAGTTGCCCTTAGTTTTGCTTGTTGTGATTTAAACCAGTATGAAGTACTGTGATGGAATCAGGAGTGGTTAATATTCTCTGGCCTTCTGTAGGAGCACTGTACCATAGCCCCAATCCCAACGCAGACACAGAGAGCTGCAATTGCCTTGAGGTTGTTTTGGGACCCATAAATACAAACAATAAAGTTTTATTAATCCAAAGAGCAACTAATGAGATAAAAGGTTTGTTTTCACCTGCAATTTTTTTAAAAGTTCCCTTTATTTTGTACACAAAAGTTAGCATATAATATACTCTTTTGCACTTTCATTGTTTTTCATTGATGATATCTCAGAAATCATTCCAATCACTACAGAGAACGCCTGATTCTGTTTTATAGCTGCACAGGTCTCTTCCACTGTGTGTATGTATCATAGTTTACTCAGTGCCCTACACTTGACAAGGACATACTGTAATATTCTGTGAATAACTTTGTGCGTGACATGGGGATGCCACTCTAACCAACTGAGTTCCTCAGCCAGGGCCTAAAGGGAAATTTTTAAAAATATATATAATGGCTTATCATTACAGAAAGGAACACAGGAAGCACAAGCCAGAAAATAATGAAGTCAGTTACCTACAAGGATTTGGGGAAATTGGGTAGACAGAATATAGGAAGCAGTGACGCATCTCTGATTATACCTTTTATAGTTTGACTTTGAAAACATGCAGATATTCTACATATTCCAAAAATAAAATTAAATCAATAAGAATAAGGAGGTACTAAAATTGAAAACAAACCAAAACACATAAATGTATCATATTTCACATGAAAATCATAGCACACTAAAAAGAGCAAGGGCGGGAGGGAAGGCAGAATGACCAATGTATGGCATTTATAAACATTATTTGACCAAATACCCTCAGTCTTGGGGTGGAGAGAGAGAGGAAGAAATGCAAACAAATCCCAAACCCATCTTGGTATATTGTTCATTGTAATGGCATGGGCCAAGCAGTTCTGAAACTGTTTTAGATCTACTAAAGATTTGAACTAATAGTAAAAGTGTTGCTCTTGTGGAAGCCAGAGTTTTCACTGTGAAAGAAGGAAATACAAATTTGGCATGCTGGAAGGCAAGAAAGAACACTTTGGGAATGGGAACTAGAAGTATTGGTGTGAAATCAAGATTTCTAAAATATACATACGTATATTTTAGAAGTTTATGTGCACATATATATGAATATATGTATATGTATGTGTGTATATTGTTAATCATTTTATATATATAGTTTCCTAGCTCTCTCTCGCTTTACTGAAAGGACCAAAAAGCAAAGACCAGAGTAGCAACAAGCAAACCTAGAACATACCTTGGTTCCCACTAAAAGAACCAAGGCTTCTAGGAGAAATGGCTGATTCCAGGCCTGTGACAAGGTAGTTTAGTTCCTAAGACGATGGGCTGCTTGTGGCATCCAGCGCTTGCCCTCTTCTCTTCAAATGCCACGACGCCAGCCACAGTTTCTTCCCCCTAGTCCAGTGATGGTGAACCTTTTGAGCTCGGCATGTCAGCATTTTGAAAAACCCTAACTTAACTCTGGTGCCGTGTCACATATAGAAATTTTTTGATATTTGCAACCATAGTAAAACAAAGACTCATATTTTTGATATTTATTTTATATATTTAAATGCCATTTAACAAAAAAAAATCAACCAAAAACATGAGTTCACGTGTCACCTCTGACACGTGTGTCATAGGTTCACCATCACTGCCCTAGTCTGTAGTAATATGATTTTCAGTCAATCTTCCTGGGCTGCCATCCTATCTAATAAAAGAGAAACATGGTAATTGGCGTACAACCGCTACCCTTCCCATTGGCTAATCAGGGAGATATGCAAATTAACTGCCAGCCAGGATGGCCGCCGGCAGCCAGGCAGCTTGAAACTAACATGAGGCTTGCTTGCTTCAGTGACGGAGGAAACCAACGTTCCCCACCTGCCTTGCAGA
>NW_006296625.1:14885-22196 GCF_000327345.1 Myotis davidii | reverse complement strand
ATTTTAATAAAATTTCATACATAATTATCTGCTCCTTCAGCTAAAATAAATTGGCATAGTAGTACTTTTTAAATCTTTTTCATAGACCAGTCTCTAAATATTATAAAGTGGATTTCAGCCTGTCCTTCTGAGTCATTTTTTCACATTTTCAATTTTTGTGTTCCAGGCTCACTAATATGTAGAATAGCTGAGGCAAGGAAAAGGGTTGGTTGATATAGCAGGCTTTCTTGTGTTGTTGTGTTCTGTATATCCTATAAAATAAAAGCCTAATATGCTAAGCATCGTAGTTGGCCATTCAACCAATCAAAGCGTAATATGTTAATGCTATGCTAAGGCCACTCAACCGCTCGCTATGACATGCACTGACCACCAGGGGGCAGACAGTCAATCAGTCAACCAGTCGCTATGATGTGCATTGACCACCAAGGGCAGGTGCTCTAACCAGTAGGTTAGCTTGCTGCTGGGGTCCAGCCAATTGGGACTAAGAGAAACGGGCCAGACATGCCCTAGAGCCCTTCTGTATCCCTCCCCAGCCTCAATCCTGCACTGCTGGGGTCCCTCGGCCTGGCCTGCACACACTCGCTATCCAGGACCCCTTGGGGGATGTCGGAGAGCTGGTTTCGGCCCTATCCCACAGACCAGGTGGAGGGATCCCACTGGTGCACAAATTCGTGCACCGGTCCTCTAATCAAGTTTATAATGATCCTCAGGATGTTAAAGAACTTCTACCAGTCCCAAACTGTCTCTTACTTTTATCTTGTGTTTCTATAAACATTTTTCTAAAGGCCTTATAAAGCTCAGATTTTAATTTGTATCCTGGTAAACTTCCCTTATTTGCAGGTTTCACATTTCTACTCCCATATGTTTTCTCTGATGTTATAGGTCTAAAAGGTTTGCCAGAACATAAATGTAAGAAAGATTGGCCACAGCAAATTAAACAGCATACATTGCAGAAGGCATCTAATATCACATGGTAAATATATATAAATATATACACACATATACCATATATGCTGAGAGGGTTTGTAATGAGGGTGTGCTCCAGGACCATTGGCTGACAATACAGCTGTCCTCAGAGCATGGGGTAAATACATCAGACAAATTGCATCATAATACATGGGCCCTTTATCATTTTCCAAGTTTCCATCCGAACTTTCTATTACCAATTCGATTCTGTTGGAGACTACAGCTATGTCAGCAGGTATGCTTTCATCTGGGAGTTGCAGTCTACCTGAGAGAAGGCAAGAAGGTCCTCTCACCCAAAGGCGCTGCCACACAGACTGGCCTTCCAGCTTGAGGTGTTCTGAGCTCCAATCAGAATGTGCTGAACTTTGAGAAGAAAGGGCAAAGCAGTCACCCACCAAATAGAACACGCCTTCCCTTAGAGAAGAGTTGGTGAGGAGGAGGAAAGGCAACTGAACGCTATTCTTCCCATGGCTTCAGAAAAGGCAAGCGTGTTTATTGATGGGGCCCAGGAAAAATTAAGTTGTGTAGTTTTGTTAAGTGCGAGCTCAGTAGTATCTTTTGGCAGCTCCTCTTGCTGCTGCTCCACACTACGAAGCCGTTTTCCCTGTTCTGTATGTGCTTTTATGGCTGCTTCTGCTGATTAATTCTGGCTCAAATGACTGTGTTGTATGTTTGAGGCTCATCCAATATTAATCTTCGTTACATGAACCATATTGTCCCCAGTTTTAATGTTTGCTTAAGTTGCTTTTCTCTGGATGAAAAGAGAAAGGATACTTAAACAATACAGAGAGAACATAGATTTTTTTCTTTTATCTCTTGATTCCTGAATTGCCTGCTACAGTATTTTCAAGTGGCTTATGGAAAGGATTAAAAGTGAAGGGTAAAAAGACAAGTAGAAGCTGTTTCTGTTGTCGGCCTCTGAAGTTCCATGAACAGACTGAAAGTTCAGTTGAGGTCTGTGAAAATATTAGCAGCTGCCAAAGGCCAGCTGCCAGGATTTGGGTCTTTGTGCAAGAACTGAACATCTACCAACAGCTAGAAAATTTTAAAAACCTTGGTAGTGATGGAACATTCCCATGCAAAAAAGAGTGAGAAACATTTCTGAAATGCTTATACATGTACTTGTAAAAAAATATTCTCTACCGATTCCAGGCCTCTATGCATGTAGATAACTGAAATATTAAGGCTTGGAGATGACATTTACTTTCTTATTTTAATGATGCAATTAGTAATAGTGGTTGAAATGAATTTGACCTAATTTAAAACCTTTTACCAAAGGGAAATAATATGCATAATTATTAGTTAAAATTTGAGTTTTCAATAAGCAAATGTTTGCTAGTAAACTTTTAAGGTGATTCTATTTTTAATTCAAAATGTTAACCACATGAAATCTTAGTAAGATGGAATTTTTTCTCAGTAGTAAATTTAATTAATTACATTAACAAAATCATGATTGGCCTTTCTTAATTATTTTATTCTGAATATTTAAATGGAAATATATGTTTGATTCATCTTTTGAAAAAGATATTAGTCAACATAGTAAAAAAATAGGCTTTATAAAATGAATTGAATCCAATGCCAAAAGTTAAAAATATTCTTTATAAAATGAAATTTGCATTTTTAAGGTAAAACAGAAGTGACAAAAATAGGTTTAAGGCAAATACTTGAGATTTTATTTACTAATCAAATGATAAAACTTGTAAATGAATAGAAATGCTTAGTCAATGATAATTTCCTTTTATAAATACAATCCACAGTTTTAATTTAGCTTTATCAGAAATTAGTTTATTGCTTTTATATCTATATGGACAACCTTTCTACTAAATCAAGTACTATCTTAATAGATATTTTACTGTAGTGCCAGAAAAGAAACAGTAGAGGGCACTTTAGTTCTCTAACAAAATAAAACCATCTAAGACCTTTTATAAATCAGTAAAACAGACAATGAGATTTGACCTGGTAAAGGTGAAATAAAAATGTGAAGCAAGCGCCTCTGCTTCTCATTACCTAATAAAGGATATCTCAGGTAGATGGCAGTTTCTTTCCTCAATCATTCCATTAATCAACTGGGTAACATGAAAAACAAATGTTCTCACAGCTGCGAATTTGTAGATCGATCATTTCAAGAGTATTTCACTTTTTGAACTCTCACATTTATGTGGAAATTGATCTATTGAATTTATTTTATTTAAATGAGTAAGTTCTCATTATACAATATTTTAGAGGTAGACTGAGTCTCCTAAATATATAAGAAATAGCATTACATAGCAGTGCATATT
The DNA here is from genome assembly GCF_000327345.1 of Myotis davidii. NCBI lineage: Eukaryota > Metazoa > Chordata > Mammalia > Chiroptera > Vespertilionidae > Myotis > Myotis davidii. The sequence goes on along the minus strand of NW_006296625.1, from coordinate 18,951 downwards.
TCTTGTATTTTGGTTTGATACCTACAACAGTGAGCCTGTGACTTTAGTCATGTTGCTTACTCACAGTTTTCTCCAACATTATCTTTATCATCATCAGCAGCAGCATTTCAAGGACAGGTGCCTGCTTTTTAAGTAACTTCCCCTCTATTCTTGTTGGAAAAAAATAAGAATAATGTGTGAAACCGCAAACAATAGAGAAGACAATGCACAATTAAGTCTAAATTGTGTCATTCAGTGTGCATGGGTTCTCAGCAGATCATTGTGATTCTCTGGGCCTCAGCGTTTACAGTTGATGATGGGCTTCTGTTCTTGGTTATCTGACTAAAACGCTGTCATCCAGTCTTTTCTTTTCTTTTTCCTGCATATAGTTCTGTTAAATTTGGTTATTGAGTGACCAAGCTCTCAAGGTATTTACCATGGTTCTTAACCTTTTGGAGTGCCAAGACCCATTTGAAAATTTGACAGATGATGTTAAAATCCCCCTGAAAAGTGCTCTAATTTATAGCTTACTCAAAATGAGTACGGTTCATTTCAAAGACCTTCAGAAATCAATCCACAGGCTCTCTAGTGACCCACAGACACTGTCAAAATCTCTGATAGAGGCATAAATTATAGCACTCCCACATAATTTGGGAATTATTCCTGGAAATTGTTTGTGTTGTTGTTGGGTTAAGATGGATAGTGAGGAGAGGGAAGTTTGCCATACCAACCAATTTTAGACTTTTTCCCATAAGCAACAGGAAGTAAACTGAAGTGTTTAAACATAGAAGTGAAAGACATGCATTTTAAACTGAAAAGTCAGAAAATATTAAATAAGCAGGAGAAAAAGACAGGAAGCAGGGAGATCATCAGTCAGTCTGTACGCACAATAAACTGGGTGAGGCATAGTGAGAACCTGTTATTTTATTTTTTTAATTTTATTGCTTAAGGTATTACAAATAGTAGTACTCTACGCCCCCCCCGACACACACACACACACACACACACACACACACACACACACACGCACACACTGACCTACCCCTCTGGCACTTGCCCTCATCCTCTCGCCCCCAGTGTCTTGCGTCTGTTGGTTATGCTTATATCCGTGCATATAAGTCCTTCCATTGATCTCTTACCCCACCCCCCAACCCTCCCCTATCTTCCTGCTGTAGTTTGACAGTCTGTTCGATGCTTCTTTGCCTCTGTCTATTTTTGTTCAACAGTTGAGAACCTGTTTTAAAACCTTTCCCACATTAAGGATATTGCCTTGTCTTAGATAGGCCTACTTTGATCCTGTGAAATAATGAGTCGGGAATTTTCAAACACCAAGGGACATTCTGAAACTAGACAAGGGTGTTCTGAAGTTCCATTGGTTTTCTACTCAGGGCAGCAGTGGATACTAGCAGGCATGCTTTTGCATTCTTCTGCCTCAGTGGAGCACGTCAGCAGCCTAAGCAGTCTCAGACCCTCCAAGGAGGGTGGCAGACTCTGGATCAGGCTGACCTGGAGCGCTCTGCACAACATGCACATCCAGTTTCAGGAACAGGTGCTCTGTCCCTCTTCATTACATCCCTCAGGGCAGGAATGAGTGGCAGAAATGAGGGGGCATTCATAATGTTATTTGAGGCTGGGCAATGAGGAGAAGTACCTCTCCATTCTCTAATAGGCAAAAACAACTGTCAAGCAAAATTTCTAGATAGAGACATTTCTCAAAAAACTGTAGTGAAAATTTAATAATGGATGGATAGATAGATAGATAATCTAGATTTGCTCATAGATCTTGCTATTGGCACAAATTGCCAGCTCCCATTTGTTTCCTATAAGAAAGGGGAAAGAATATTAATTAAATGGTGATGATTGGGTACGGAGACATTCTCATTCTTATAAAGGAAAATTTGCCCTAGGGCCCCCAAGAATAGGGCCAGGAACAATGTATCAATGGAATTAAAGAAAATAATTAGATTTAAGCATTAGTTTGTTGATTCTGCTCAAAATTTGTTTTTTAGTTAGATGTAGAAAATGAAACCAATAGTTTCAAACTATCTATAGAACAAAATCCACCTTCCAGGCTCCTGCCATGGTACTGCTCACCTCAGTCCACGCTTAATGACACCCGACTACTAAACACACCTCACACCTGATGTCTCTGTAAGTCTGTGCACATTGTTACCTTGGCCCAGAATAACCTTCCCCATGAGTCTCCATTTGGTGAAATCCTATCCCAACCCCAAAGCCACCTTTTCTTTTAAGCCCTTGTTAACTCCCTCTGCCCACTTCATGCAAATATGTATAAAATCACTCCTCGCTCTGGGCCACTTAGACTTGTGTTCACATGGGTAATGCTTACCAGAGTATCATTTACATCCTTCTTTCCCACTGCAGTGTGAACTCCTCAAAGGAGTATTGTCTAGTTCCTTCTGTCTCCCAAGTTTCTAGCACAATGTGGGCATATAATAAGAAATACGTATTAAAGAAAGAAAGGGAGAGAGAAATTTCAGTAAAAAATTATTGTTATAATAATCCAGACAGAAAGTATCATGTAAGCCCAAATATGAGAAGCGGCATTGGGAATGGAAATTCAAAATTATGAAAATAGGATAGATTAGATGATTAAACAAGGTAGTGAAAGGGAAGAAAGACTTGAAGATGATTCCAACCAAATTTTATGGCCCAAGAGACAGAACATGGACAGAGAATAATGAAAATATAAGAGTAGGATGAAGGGAAGAGTAGGATGTGGAAGTGGAAACTATGGAGTGGATATTAAAGAGAAGAGGACCAATGACTAAATTTGGGGGTTTTCCTCTATTTAAGAAACAAGAAAAGGAAGAGAAGGCAGTGACAGAATCTGGTGAGAGGCCAGGTGAACCAATCCAAGAAAGCACAGTGTTTGAGGAGCCAAGGAAGGAGAATAACTCAAAGGGAGTGGGAGCAAGGGCACAGAACATTGAGCATGAGGCACAGGACTGCTGAAGCCACTGTCATAATAACCAGGAAAGTGGCAGCAGTATGTCAATGGAGCCAGTGAGGCAAAGGCATGAGGAAGGGAGTGTGACCTGCTCTTTAAAATGTTAGTCATAACAGGGATGACAGGTGCTTCCCACACATTCTGTAATTTTTTTCTTTGTGTGACCTACATTGTCTTTTAATTGAATGCTGGCTTAATCAGGTTCATTAAAGCTTCAACTGCCCACGGCTACAAGGATAATTTTTGCTTTTATAACTTAAGAAGTTAAAAATAGAATCTGTGTATAGGCTTGAGTTGGGGTGGCCCAGTAATTTGATTATTCATTTACAGTGTTTTAAAGTATATCATTTAATTCTAATTATGAACCAATAGATTTTTTTTCTAAAAAGATGAACCCAGAAGACCTGAAAGAATCACTTCCAAGAAAGAAAGAAAGAAAGAAAGAAAGAAAGAAAGAAAGAAAGAAAGAAAGAAAGAGAGAAAGAAAAGGCTCTATTAAATCCAGCTGGGATTGTGTATGCTCAACTTCTCCAGAGCTGGGTCCTGAAAGGGGGCCAGGGTTTAATTGCCAGTCCTACCCACTTGAAGTCATTATTTCTCACTTGGCTTTCTCCTCCTGTCACTCTGGATTGCAGGCTGTATTGTTTAATGTAGCAAAGGGAGAATGGAAAGGTCTGCCTTCCTCGCAGTTGAGTACTTTTTATTGTCCCATCCCCTATTTATTACTGAGGGGATCTGTGGGGTTTAAATCATAATCAGTGAGACTTGGGACTGTCTATCCAGTGCCATGCAGTAGGTTGACTTTACTGAATTCAGAATTGAAGACTTGGGTGTTTTAATTTGGTGTTAGCCAATTATAATTTAAATATATTTTCTGAACAGGTTTAAGAAATATAACTCTAGTTAAAATGGAGGCTTTTCAGAGATCAAAGATATTAACTAAATAATACATTCAAGGTCATCTCACTCTTTAGTGACTTCTTGGAAATTACCTTTGATGAATTTCTACAGAGGAAGTGGCTCCTTCCAGGGGAAGAAATAAGAAGCCAAGTTGAAAGAACCTAAAAGGGGCTGTGAAAACAGAGAGGAGGGGCTGCTTCTGGTAACAGCAGAGGA
>NW_006296625.1:14337-14861 GCF_000327345.1 Myotis davidii | reverse complement strand
CCAGTTTTAAGAAAAGCTCTATTTTCTGTGTGATATATTTAATTAGATATAATTTATTTATGTATTTTGTTTATTGCTTATGTGTTAGTGTCTTCCCACTAGAATATAAGTGACAAAGGCGTCAGCATTTTTTGTTCAGTGATATGTCCTAAGCACCTAGATTAGTGTCCTGCACACACTACCTGTCCCAGGACCATATGTTGCATGAGTGAATAAATTATCTAAGAAACCTTCAGTCTCGTGAGCATTTCACTCTGCTCCTGTAAGGACCCAAGTTCTAAGCGTCTCTAGCCAGCAAGGGGGTAGTGTGGGTTGTGGGGTGGGGGCTGGAGGGTACTGACAAGTAGGTAGTAGCATGAGACTAGAAGGTGAGTTGGGCCATGAAGTGTCTCCAAGGAGGTGTGTGGATTTTGTTCTATGGACAGTTTGGAATTATTGGTTTCACTTCCTACATCTAATTAAAAAGCAAGCTTTGAGCAGAATCAACAAACTAATGCTTAAGCCTAATTCTTTTTCTAATTCCT
>NW_006296625.1:8278-14303 GCF_000327345.1 Myotis davidii | reverse complement strand
CTCTCAGCTTTCCCCATCCTCTCCTGCCTCTGTCCCTCTCAGAAACCTCCCTTTCCTTCCACCTGGTGCACTTCGAATACATCTCACTCACACAGAACATAGTCCAGGGAGGGTCGTGCACCTTCTGCTCCACTGGTTAGCAGGGGAATCCTCCGCATGTCTTTTGTGGAAGTAAGGGGGAAAAAACCCAAAACTAGTCACTGATGTTAGGGCTACAAGCTGAGAAAGACCTTGGGTATTAGCATGGCTTCTGTAGGATTCTGGTGAGCTTTCTGGGCTCTACACTTAAACAGCAAGCTGCTGTTTTGATGATGTTGTTGTTTATTGCCCCAGGACAAAAGGTAAAGGTTGTAAAAAGCTGATAGATCTGACCTCTGTGGATAATGTTCCCTCTACCCCATTCCCTATTGAACAATTACAGTATTGTTGGGATATGATATTATATTAGTTTCAGGCACAAAACATTACTTGAATAAAAATAAACTAAACAAAACAAGAAACCAAACATGGCTACAGTATTGTATGAAGATGAGAAACTCGGCCACAAATTTTACATATCCTATTACCTGTCCCTGTGTGATGCTTTGGCTGAGTCATACTGGCCAAAAAGTAGCAGTTATCAAAATGGAAGAAAATAGGAGAAAAAAGAACTTACGCTTCTGCACCTACGAGGACCCTCTTCTGTTTTGTGGGGCCATGGAGACCGCTGGTTAGGTCCCCTTTCCAGAAAGGCTGCCTGGGAAGCCTGTTTGGCTGACAGCTTCCAGTGGCTGCACCTTGAATCTGGCACAGCACTCATGCCTGGGCCGAGCTTCCTATGGGTTAATTTTTTGTTAATTTTTTAAAATCTCAGTGGTAAATGCTTCAACACTCAGCCCAGTCAGTGCTGAAAGGTTATCTGTTGGCAGATCTGGAAAAGCACCTCCTGCAGCTGTTCTCAAGGAGAAGGTTTATGTCAGCACCACTTACACCAACTCTGCTCAGAACATTGGTGTCAGCAGCATAAATGCTGGCATGTCAGCATCTCTTTGTCATACCACCCCCCTCCAAAAATGTGTATAGTTTAATTAGACCAAAAATAGGAAGTGGTTTGTTGATAGCTGGACCTGGAAGTAATGGCTTCCTAAGAGGACATTCCTGCCCACCCTGGAGAATAATCTATGTGTCAATGAAAAGCCAAACCCTCCTGGCCTGTTCCCTGTAGCAAGCTATTCTCAGAAAGTAATAATAATACCCCTGAATTAAGTGGAATATTTATGCTGACTTGGGATGAATAATTTCTCTACACACCCCAAGCTGGCTGTGGTCTGCTACTACCAACTTCTGCCAGGCACTCTGAATTCTTCCCTGTGCGGGTTTTTATGTTGTTTCAGTGCTCAAGTTAAATATGATAAAAAGGCTTCTGCAGAGAGAACCAGAACCAACAGATCAACAGAACAGCCCTGCAGCCCACGATTAGTGAGTCTTTGGAGAGGAGAGCAAGTTCCTCTGAAAGAAGAGGAGATCCGTGAGCAGCCACCTTTGGGACAGATGCAGAATGCTCCCTCTGCCCTGAAATGTTCTTTGGCTCTTACCTTGGTACAAAAAGTTGTGCTCAGTTTCTGTATCCAGTAGTACTGAATGATAATTTTAGAAAGCAGCTTGTGTTCATTCTTAGAGAACTAGAAGAGATAGATGGCTACCTTTTCAGTCACCAAGGGAGAATTGAATCCCCTAAGTTTTAGAAAATATTAAATCATTTGAAATCCATTCTATGAAGAGTCAGGTAGTGGGAATAAATGTCAGAGGAGAGTTTAAATACTTCTGCTCAGATTTTTGAAGCAGAAACCAGAGATTGCTCTATGATGATAACAACCAGATACCATCTTCTGACAAAACAGAGTTGTTATCCAAAGCTAAGTTCCTTCCTGACCACTAGCTGAGTTCCTCACTTATATTTCTTCCTCTACTAGAATCTTCTTTTTATAAAAGGAGCACTCACTACATTCTGACCTAAAACATCTGTTCTGAAACACACACATACACACTGAGCACTGCTCTTCAATGTAGAAGTCTAGTGGGCTGATCAGCAGATGTGAGGCTCTCATCACAATGATTGACCACATGAGAGCTCTTCTTTGGGGCTTTATCTATTTAATATGAAATCTTTACATCAGGACCTTGACATAGACCCAGAAAGGATTATAAATTCTCAGCTTGGGGCTGCCAGTGTCATCAATCAAAAGCAGTTAATGCTCCCCAAAATGCCCATGGGCATAAAATCCCACTGGCTCTAAATTTTTTAAAAAAGTAAAACCATAAAAATCTTTTCTTCCAGTCTGACCAATATCTATTACACATTTTAAAAATGTACTTCAATAGACATAATTCTAGAAAAGCCAGAGTTATGGACATGAGGATCAGAGTAAAATATATTAGGTGTCATATGTTACTTTGTTAACACAGAGTAATAATTTTTACTTGCACTGCATCTTTTTGAAGGATCACAAATTGCTTTACTGCTGTCGCTACAGAGCCCACTATTCAATCTTTCTGAGGAATTATAAAGGACACACAAAAAAACCTCTGAAGATGAAAGAAGTGAAATGCTTTCCCTATCTAATAAAAAGGAAAAAGAAGTGCCACAGGAAATTACAGACTGCTGGACGTATATGAGTACAGAGTACTCATGATCAAACAAGCCATTATAATACTGCATAAGATACGTAGTAGTGAATATAACTTTTTTTAAAGCATCATATTAACTAGGATTCTATAGGTGGTGGTGTTATTAAAGGAATGACATGAACAAAGCTATTTCAATGGCAACAGGTTTCTGAGTCCATTGTGTTAAGCTACATGACGTGGTGCCATAGACAGGGAGAAAGAATGCATGGATCTAGCCTTGTCTCTTCTATGGACTCCTCATGAGACTGAGTAAATCACTCATATTTTTATTTCTTGGGTTCTCCTCCCATAAAATCAAACAATACTTCCTACTTGTCGATATCTCCTGGCTAGCGACCTTGAGCAGCTTAGGACTAAGGCCCAAAATTCCAATGATATTTGTATCTTTCATAGATGCCACCTGAGGTGGCTGCCTGGCTCAAAAGATCACCACCCACTGGGATTAGTCCCTTTGATGCAGAAAGTTTGGGACAGAAAATGGTCATATCCTATTCCGTTTGCCTAGAGCTGAATAGTACAGACATAGACACTTCATTCAAACGGAGCTGGTCAAATTTTCTCAGGCCACCAAATGGAGAGACAGAAAGGCACACAAAGATTTTGAATTGTCTATCTAGAGCATCATAATACATTTTTAAAATTATGAAATAATAGAATAGAATAATTCACTCTCGGCCCCTCCCCACACACATTGGAGTGGCTTCCTCAGAGTGCTGTGGACTAGCCAGGGCCTGCCATGCTATAGAGAGACCACCCCACAACCCCTTTCCCATTTCTCCCCTTTGGGATTCTTCCTTCTATAGTCCTACACCCCCAACCTAGGGTCAACCAGTTTCTCCTGAAGACTTCTGAGACTCATGGAGTCATCCCAGAGCTTCAGGGCTGGACCCCGGTTCCTCTGGGTGGCCTGGTATAGGAGGTACTCTGCTGGCTGACACAGCATTTCCTTTGTGGAATTATATGAGATGGGACTGCCAGGATGATGATGACACACTGGTCTTGGAGCCCTACACACCCATTGGTCCCTGTCAGAGAGCATTGTTAGTGGTAAGAATAAAATTTGCTTTGTGAGACTTGTTTCATGTGTATATTTACATAATTTGCATAGATCATGTATAGACATTATTTACATAAGTTTAACATACACAGATGTTTTTATAAATATAGTTTATATTGTAAGTGTATATTGATATGTATTGATATGTAATAAATATCTTTAAAAATTTTTTTTCCTTTATTGATTAAGGTATTACAAACGTGTCCTTATCCCTCCATTGTCCCCCCACTCCCCCACTCATGCCCTCACCCCCCTGGTGTCTGTGTGCATTGGTTATGCTTATATGCATGCATACAAGTCCTTTGGTTGATCTCTCCCCCTTAGCCTCACCTTCCCATACCTTCCCTCTGAGGTTTGAGCATCTGATCGATACTGCTCCATCTCTGAATCTGTTTTTGTTCATTGATTTATGTTGTTCATTATATTCCACAAATGAGTGCGATCACGTGATATTTATCTTTCTCTGACTGACTTATTTCACTTATCATTATGCTCTCCAGCTCTATCCATGATATTGCAAATGGTAGGAATTCCTTCCTTTTTACAGCAGCATAGTATTCCAGTGTGTAGATGTGCCAAAAGTTTTTTAATCCACTCATCTGCTGATGGGCACTTAGGCTGATTCCAAATCTTAGCTATGGTGAATTGTGCTGCTATGAACATAGGGGTGCATATATCCTTTCTGATTGGTGTTTCTGGTTTCTTGGGATATATTCCTAGAAGTGGGATCATTGGGTCAAATGGAAGTTTCATTTTTAGTTTTTTGAGGAAACTCCATACTGTTCTCCACAGTGGCTGCACCAGTCTGCATTCCCACTAGCAGTGCACGAGGGTTCCTTTTTCTCCACATCCTCGCCAGCATTTGTCATTTGTTGATTTGTTGATGATAGCCATTCTGACAGGAGTGAGATGAGATCGTATCTCATTGTTATTCTGATTTGCATCTCTTGGATGATTAGTGACTTTGAGCATGTTTTCATATGTCTTTTGGCCTTCCTTATGTCCTCTTTTGAAAAGTATCTATTGAGGTCCTTTGCCCATTTTTTTATTGGGTTGTTTGTCTTCCTTTTATTAAGTTCCATGAGTTCCCTGTAAATGTTGGAGATTAAACCCTTGTCGGAGATATCGTTGGCAAATACGTTCTCCCATGCAGTGGGTTTTCTTGTTACTTTGTTGATGGTTTCTTTTGCTGTGCAGAAACTTTTTGTTTTGATGTAGTCCCACTTGTTTATTTTCCCTTTAGTTTCCATTGCTCTAGGAGTGGTACTGGTGAAGAAATTGCTTTGGCATGTCTGCGATTTTGCTGCCTTTGGATTCCTCTAGTATTTTAATGGTTTCCCGTTTTACATTTAAGTCCTTTATCCATTTTGAGTTTATTTTTGTGTATGGTGTAAGTTGGTAGTCTAGTTTCATTTTTTTGCATGTGTCTGACCAAATTTCCCAGTACTACTTATTGAAGAGACTGTCTTGACTCCATTGTATGCTCTTCCCTGTTTTGTCAAATATTAATTGAGCATAATGTCTTGGGTCGATTTTTGGGTTCTCTGTCCTGTTCCATTGATCTATATGTCTGTTCTTATGCCAGTACCAGGCAGTCTTGAGAACCGTGGCTTAGTAATATAGCTTGATATCTGGTATTGTGATCCCTCCAACTTTGTTCTTTCTCAGGATTGCTGTGGCTATTTGGGGTATTTTTTTTTTTATTCCAGATGAATTTTTGGAGAGTTTGTTCTAGATCTTTGAAATATGCCATTGGTATTTTGATGGGAAGTGCATTGAATCTGTAGATTGCTTTGGGTAATATGGGCATTTTAATGATGTTGATTCTACCTATCCATGAACAGGGTATGTTCTTTAATTTGTTTATGTCTTCCTCTATCTCTTTTTTCAATGACCTGTAGTTTTCCGAGTACAGGTCTTTTACTTCCTTAGTTAAGTTTATTCCTAGGTATCTTAATTTTTTTGGTGCGATGGTAAATGGGATTGTTAATCCTGCTAGTTTTTATTGGATCCTTCAGCCCAGTTCACCCACCAGCTGAATACCACTCAGTGTTCACATGGATGCCATGTGACAAAGGAATTACATAGCAGAGCCCTGCTCAAATTCCTGACCCTCAGAATAGTGAAATATGATAAAACTAGAGGCCCGGTGCATGAAATTTGTGCACAGGTAGGGTCCGTAGGCCTGGCTGGCAATCAGAGCTGATCTGTGGAGCGACCAGCAGGGTGATCAAGGGGGGCCCCCTGCTGGCACCCACCTTGGCTGGCCTAGGGCCTGCAGGCTGGGGCAGGCCCCGGCTT
>NW_006296625.1:0-8121 GCF_000327345.1 Myotis davidii | reverse complement strand
TGTTTTAAGGAGACACTTTTCCCTCTCTAGTTCCCTGTGATACATTGTGGGGAGTAATGGGAAGAGATCAACCAAAGGACTTGTATGCATGCATATAAGCTAACCAATGGACAGAAATGTATCAACCTTAAGTAATAATTTTACTTAAGTATAACATGTAAAGTATAACAACCTTAAGTAATAATTTTAAAAAGTAAATTTACAGCAATAATTGATCACATTGTGTCCAATTTATACATTTAAGATAGTTAATTCTGGATTCCTCTCATCTATAGATTCTGTACACAGGTATTACCTTAAAGTTTTTCATTAACCCTACATTTGAATGTATTTAATATTCCTTCATTAACACTGCTTCATATAAAAAAGTCAACACTTAGTGCCAGCCATGTATTAATTTATCAATATATGTTAGCTCTAATTATAATTTATCCAATATGTCTTCAAAGAACATTGAATTTCACAATAGAATACATTTACATAGAATGAGGAGGAACTATCACAATGATCTGTTATAAAGTGTAACTTCTGAGTCCCTATATCCAAAATCTACCCTATGCCATACAGATGTTATAACCATGTTTCAATGTAACTGTTTTTAACCTTGTCATGCTTCAATCATGTCCTTGAAGGGTGAGGCCATTGTAAGAATGAACTAAACTTTTTGAATGGAACCAAAGATACTTACGGAATATCTTAAAATGTGTTTTTTTAATAGTAAATTGTGTTTTAGGAAGTTCAGGGAGAAAGTTTATCATTATTGTGCCTCAGTAAAAAATAATGCCCTTGCTGCACTACCACCTTTACCTAAAAATAGATTAATATATGTAAAACGCTGTTGGTAAATGGCAGTAGCAACACATAATACAAGATAAAATTTACCACAATCCAAACAACTTAAAAAAGGTAGAAACAAAAGTATAAGCTAACAGGGTGTTTATCATTTCATTCACACCAGTCTATGACATTCCATGGTCCATTCATGAGCCTAATAAACAGGATAGACATGTTCTCCCCTTTATAACTGAGTAGAGCTGAAACTCTAGGCTCAAAACAGAGAAGTTGTAAATGGAAACATATTACCTAAATTTTAGCTCACAACCACATCTCTTACCCACAGCCAAACATTATTACCTCAGGGCCCATTTAGAGATCAGAATTTCATCGTGAATGCAAAGATCTCAAAGTGACCTTCACATTTTTTTTCCTCTATCCCAGCTACCATCTTGCACTGGCTTTCTAAATTCAGTCATGTTATTAATAACTGAAATATAAAATGCTGTAATTTAATCATTTTAATTAGATCTTTTAATTCCACATGGAAAATTAAATTAGTTGAGATAAATAAGTAAAAAAATCAGAATTTCAAACAATTTTACATTTGTATCACTCTTAGAAATGTCAAGTATGTCTTAAAATCTTCCTTAATCCAGCCAATCGTATTGGAAGTTAACATGCTGGCCCTGTCAGTGTCTGGTCAAGCCTGAATCAAACTCTGACTCAGGGCTAAAAGGAAAGTTTTAATGCATGATAAGCTGTCAACTATCTCATGATTTCTTCCAGTTTATGGGTGCTCATTATAGCAGTATTCGTCCCTCTTAAAAGTCCATCCATGACTTACTGTCAGATATACTTCCTTCAATTAAAGGTTATTCTCCCCAATAATGTTTCCAAAGCATACTCCTTTTTTTCTTTTAAAAGTGTGGAGTCATTAACAAGCTTGAGAAAATAGACTTGCTCATCACATTCTTTGACAGCTGGCGTCACTTTGCTACTATTTTTTTCTTTGAGACACCACAACCTTTTCATGCTCGTGCTGTCTGTGCATGTTTATGACATCCATCAACGCGAGCTCTGCCTGCTCAGGTAAAGGTATGGTGCCCTAGGGAGAGACATCACCGGCCAAATCCTGTGTAGATTGTGTCAGAGTAAATGATGATGGTGGAAGCTTGTAGAAGAACAGCAGAAACTCTGAGATTCTAGGGTGCTTTATCCAGATCAGAATTTTGTGCAGAGCTCTGGTGTTGAGTATTTTCTTGAATGTTTTCATATTCAACTGAGCAAAAATTTTATCGTTAAGGCCAGATCATTCCATGTTCCCAGTTATGCAATTAGGGTATTATTCAGTTTTTTGTTATCCAGAGTAATATGTACACAATAATCGGTGTTTAATTTTAAACCCATTCAATATTTTTAGGAGTGGATCATATTCTTATAAGAAAATTATATTAAAAATGGGAAAGTGCACAAATTGGCTTCTGACTACCAATAGCTTTTTGTCAGAGAAGGGAACTGTTAGGTTATCTGTTACTTTTTAAAAAATATATTTTTATTGATTACAGAAAGGAGGGGAGAGGGAGAGGGAGATAGAAATATCAATGAAGAGAGAGAATCATTGATTGGCTGCTTCCTGCACACCCACTACTGGGGATTGTGCCCGCAACCTGGGCATGTGCCCTTGACTGGAATCAAACCCAGGACCCTTCATCCACAGGCCGACGCTCTATCCACTGAGCCAAACCGGCTAAGATGGTTATCTGTTACTTTTATTCCAAATTCATACCCTACACATCCATCCTCAACCACTGTCAGTTTGCAGTCATTTTAATATACCATGCTCCAGGTGCATGTGAGCAAGGGGGTATGCGTGAAGGAGAGCCAACTGGCTATAGTGCAACATGTTAACCACTTCAGAGTTAGGCTTTCAGCATTATCTCCAATTGACATTGTACAGTTACATGAATACACTGACAGGATATTCATCATTCAACTGTGTATCATACAGTTTTAAATACACTCATTGCTGGCCCCTATGGCCTAGATGGCTTACTGTGATTCCTTGTAAATATCATTTTGTGTGTGTGTGTTTGTAGTTTTAATTTATTAAATGTAAGCAACTAAAATATATCACAATTTTTCTTAAAATGTTTGGGCATTCTTCCATTTTTAATAATCTAGGACCCTCAGCCATTGGAAGTGGTCACAAGCTCTGTTTTGTTCTTTCACAAATCCCTGCATTGATATTTGCCTTGTGCTTTCTCCCCTTTGCTGTTCTTAAAGAAGCAACTCCAACTGATCTCCTACCCTTGGGCTAAATTAGTAACTCCCTTCTCTTTGCTCTCCTAGTATCGATCTTTATTATGAGCCTTACATTCTACCTTGCCTGATTTTAAACGTGCATGTCTGTCCCTCCATCCACTGTGAGGACTCAGTGACTTCACTAAGCTCATCACCACAGCAACATATGTCCTTCAATCCCTTCCTCAGGGCAGCTGGCACCCAGGACACACAAAATGCTGTGGCTCCTGGGTGTCTGTCAGAACATGTGCATACTTCAGTGGCCTCTTTTGAGTAGTATACTCATCAAGAGTCAGCTCCATTTATTCCCACACCTTTATACCAGCTTTACTAGTTACTGTAAGTATGTAATTGAATTAAATATTAAACAACCATAAAATGAGTACATCATAAGTGAAAGTTTTAATTTTGTAAAATGTATCCGGAAGTCTTTGGGGAAAGTAAAGGCCAATCACACACACGCAGGCGCGCGCACGCGCACACACACACACAGACAAACACACAGCTGTCAAGAACATCATGAGAAATACCACTATAAACATTTGAAGGAGAAATATTAAACATCTAGAAGGATTCTGTAGTACCTTTAAATCTTTGGTCCATTTTAAAGAAATCGCAGTTGAAAAGTACAATGCATGAAGGTCTGTTTACTTTTTCAGAACAAGATAGAGCTCCAACTAGTCCCAAACTAAAAAAAAAGTCATAGCTTTACATCAAAAAATTGGCAAATTAGTTTAAGTTAAAATAAAATGTTTAACAAATAACCTTTTAAAGCTTTCTCTTCTTTAAACCTCTTTTATATATGAACTAACAAATCCTTGATAAAAGATTTTCTATTGAACCTTGGCCTGCTCCTATCCTTTGCCAGTAAAAATGGGTAAAAAACAGGAGCCAGACTGAAACTAAGGAAGGTGGTCCCTCTCTGAGGCTAAAATTGAAATGTGAACTGAGGTGCTGCCTGCAGACATGAGTCACCTTGTGCAAGATGCTGGACAAATCAGGAATGAGAGATGGAGAAAGATGTTGATTTGGATCACTAAGTATTACTCCTAAGACCAGACAGCCACCTTCCATTTTGGGGTTGGTCACACAACAGCATCTTTTGTTTTTGCTTAAGTTCAATTAAGTTGGGTTTCTTTCTTATATAAACAAAAAGAGTCAGATAAAAAATATAAAAGACACCACTATTTTATATATTGTCATTACTATGGAAATTGTTGGTTGACAGCAAATATCAGTGGACATCTCTGTGCCAGACTCTGAGGATATGAACAAACCAGACCCAAGGCCAGGCTTCATGGATCTTATAGACCAGTGCCCCGATGACTGGAATGGACTGCAAATATAAATTTTATATCTCTACTACACTAATATTAACATCATGATTGTATTCATTATGCATTAATGGCTAATAAGTCCAATATAGACATTCAAGAAGGATTATTTTCAAGGAAGTAGCCATAACCCTGTAGATGAATGTCAGTCAGAATAACTACATACCCTAAATCATTTCCTTGTGCTACTGTCAAATTCAGGATTTGGTGTTGCAAGATCTACAACTTAATAAGTATGACGATTTTTTATGTTAGTATGATATCAATGTACAAAGAGGCCTCATTGACTTGATTATTGCTATACAGTGGTATTTGTAGATTTTTATACCTACAAAGGGCCGATGAGTAAGAAAAATTAAGCGATATATTCACAGCCGGACTATGCGTGCAGCAGATACCAGCCATGTATTAAGATACAGAGTAGGTCATGATCAGTTGGGAGTCTCATAGTAGTTTGTTAACTACTAATAACATAGTGATATTTGGATAGAGGAGAGAAAGGTGTCAGTCCAGTCCCTGCTAGTGAGCCAGGAATTGTACACGCCCTGCATACTCTCTGGGGAAGGAGTGTGCAGTCAACACTATGAGTCAGGTGTTTCTTGACATTGGGGACATAACGGCTAAAAATCATGTGAGCTGATGGGAAATCTAGGACTGGAACCTAGCATCCTGAGGTTTTCTAGAGGGTTTTGTTTTTAAATCCATTTAAAATAAAGGATAGGCAGACTCTCAATCTTTAAACATCAAAAAAAGGAGAAAATTTGAAATGTGGTTATTAGCAGCCCAAGGGAAATAAACCTGCATCAAACGAGCTCAGTCTGTGATATCTGCAGTCCCCTTTCTTCTTTGTTCCTCAAAGAGCAGTCACACTGATCTGGAGGGAATTTAATTTTTATCCTTTCTAGCTTAACTCTAGCTTGTTGGAGAGGAAGTTAATACCCTGCCTAAACTTGGGCTTTGTAACGTGGTATCAGAGCATGCCTGATTCATGTCTTATTCAAATACCTTGGATGAAACAAAACATCATTGACTTGGACTTGCTCCTGTAAACCTCAATTTTCAAAAGCTTTTAGTGTCAATTACCTCCCACGACAAAGCAGTCCATGAGCCCCTTGGTAATGCTCAGAGTGTCATATCATCAATCGCAGGCCTGCGATTCACAGTAAAATCTAATTTCTTGTAGTTACTGCTGAGAGTTAGGCTGCCATAATCAATTGAATTCCTAAAGAAAATGAGCATCTCAGAAGCAAACCCGAACTTATTAAAAGGAGCTTCCAATCAAAATTTCCAGCAGCAACGGTGCTTCCTAATTCAGTTCATTCAATACATGCGACTCAGCAGTTTTAAGGATATATTTTCCAGAATATAGTGAGATCTTTCCCCATTAGAGAAAAAAATTGAATAGAAAGCAATTCATACAATATTAATAACTTGCTCCACTTTACAGCTTAGTAATAAAGTTATTTATGCTGCCAGAGGCATTTCATGACATTACCAGTAGAAAGATAGCAGTAGACAGGAAGCCCAGGCCTGTGCCACTTACAAACGGCAGAACTACAGCACCTCCCTGCAAGGCTGCGTAGCAGGGCTGTGGCCAAGGGGAATGACCCTGGGACAAAATCTTTATACAACACACAGAAGAAGTGATCAATCTGAGTCCCATCTTTTGGAAAAATGAATAGCAAACATCGTAATTTAGATCAACATTGCCTACACATAGATCATCTCGTTGCCGCACCACAAATTTATCTCTTTCCCAGATCAAATACGCTCTTTCAAGATTTAAATTACACATCGCACCTAGCTCCTTTTACATTAGCACAAGTTATGTTCTCATCCATGCTACCCCCATACACAGAGGAATGCTTTTTATTTTTGATTATGCACCATTTTATTTTTTATTATTTTTGTATTATGTTTCCTACATTTGATTCTAAGCACCTCGAAAGCAATAATCACATCCAGTGCCTCTCTATCTCCCCATAGCACCTGCCACAGTAGTAAATAAAAGAGCAATTCTAAAGAAATATTTGTAAATAAAGAAATACAGTGCCAGAGTTTTGTCTGATAGATGGTTATAATAGAGCCATTTCCCACGATCAGATCTTGCATGTGCAAACAGAAGGAAGTGGTGGCATAAATAATTCAAAACAGCAGATAATTGGAAAGTCATTTATATTGTAACTTTGAAATGCATTAAAGCCAGCCACAAGCTTATAGCCCGTTTATAGACTAGCCAGGAAACGATGAATGGTGTGCCGGGCTAAGAGAAAAGATGAACGGGCATGGGAAACATTTCTGATATTTTCTCTACCCAACATGTATCCCCCACTTTCTTATAGCTTCCTAATATCCACCTAAGTAATTATCTCCCGCAATGCTTTTGGGAAAGTGAGGCTAGGCATACTGGAGGCTCCTTCAACTAACTTCCTTGTTATTGCCCGGCACAGCTGAGAGGCGGCACATCACTAGCTCTGGGTCAATCGGATCCTCTCTTCATTGCATTTCAGGCCATGTTGTGCAAAGGCAGGAGAAAGAAAAAACGAACCTTGCAGGGCTGGCACATACATGGATGTCTGTCAGAGCCTGCTTCTGACACTTTCTAGAGAGACCTAGGTTCCCTAAATTCCAAACAGGTTTCTTGTGATCTACCCATAGTTCCTATGAATTGACTTTTAATAGAACTTAATAGAATTAGTTTCTGTTATTTGCAAGGAACACACTCTAACAACTATGGTAGGCCAACACTTTCCTAAGAAATGAGGAAATGGACAACCAGAAGAGGGGCACAGTGTACTGTAAGGGTGGAGTCGGAAAGGATGCCATGCATTAGAATCGGGGTCAGAGAAGGCACAGAAAGTGAGGGTAGGCTGCTTGTAGGCACGAAAGAGAAGGAGGAGCAAAGGAGGCCGATTCACAGGGTAAGAAAAGGGGTCGGAATCATAGAAAGAAGCAGTTATGCTTGGTACCCAATTCTGAAGCCTCTGGGTTGGCCTGGCTCCCAGTGGTGATCCAGTTCCCAACCCTATTTCCCAGGACAGTTTATATTCCTCTGGAATTTCATTACTTTTAGAATGACTCTTCCAGAGCTTTCAAAATGAAAATACAGTGTTTAAGATGGGAGCTCTAGGATGGCACTTCCAATGTGAAAGCCCCAGTTCCATCAATTGTTATTTAATTTTTTTCTATAAATTAAGTCTCATAATAGCTACCTTAGAGGGTGTTGATGAGGTTTCAGTAAGATAATCCAAGCCTTGTGCTTCTAATAGTTTCATTCTTCTCTCCATAAAATCCAATGCACACTATACCAAGTGATTTTTCATAGTATGATTGCATCCTGTTTAAAATCTCCAAAGGCACTTAGAGTTAAAAATGGAGCTAAATACCAATGCTTACAATTTCTCATGTCCTTGCTGTTGCCTGCCTTTCCGTTCTCCTTCATTAATCCTCATCACCAGTCGAACTCTAGCACATACACTGGCCTTCTTTCTGTCCTTCAGATGCACCAAGTTTATTCATACCTCAGGATCTTCCTGCCTGCTCTTCCCTCTGCTTCAGGGCTCTTCCTCCAGATCTTTGCATGACTCTCCGTTTCGAATCATTCAGTCTTTTTAAGTGCTGCCTTCTCAGACTTAGCCACCCTTTCCTTAGTAGACACCACACCAGCACTCTTTATTCCTTAATGCTGAGTTATTTTCTCTGATGACTT
>NW_006296624.1:1122177-1124351 GCF_000327345.1 Myotis davidii | reverse complement strand
TTTAATTTGGTGGTACATACATTCAAAATATTATATTCATTATATTTCAGATTGTTAATAATTGTTGTTTTAATAAAAAAATGAGAAGAATCTGACGGTTCATAAAAGTTCATGAAAATAACAGGAGTTCACGTCTTAGCTGATTCAGGGAAATAGAATCAAATAACTAATGAGGCTAAGACAGTCTATCCAAAATCAAACTTAAATATCAAACATCACACTGTACACCTTAAAATTATATATATATATATATGTATATATATATATATATATATGTATATTTGAATTGCAAAATTATAAAATATATATGTATATGTATATGTGTGTGTGTGTGTGTGTGTGTGTGTGTGTATACACACACATATACAAATATATATATTTGTTGGCTATAACTGTTCAGCTTCTTTATTTTTTTAAACGTGGCATTGAAAAATTACCCCTGATTTTTCTTCCTTTTTGTCATAGTAATGGGTATATAGAAATAGGAGGTTCAGACGCAAGTGGACCCAAGAAGTAGAAAACAGAAATCACATACTTTAAATTTGCAAACACCTGGAATCCATTGGGTTCCTGGGGCTGTAATTTGGGAGGCAGAAAAGCCAAGCACTCTGGAGTTGAACGGTTTGGGCTGTAAGTGAGAACGGCCTGGAGTGGCCCCTGAGAGTCTCTGTGGTCAGGGTGACGTCAGGTGGAAGTCCCCAGGGACAGGCCCGCCGGATCGGGAGGCCCAGGAGGAAACGCTGCCGAGGGGCAGCCACCAGCTTCGGGGAAAGCTGACAAAGGGAGAACCCTCCTGTGTTTCCCGCCAGCGTTTTAAATCCTGCCCCACATTTGCACGGCGCTTGGCACTCCCGAAGGAGGGGTGAGGCTGTTTTCCTGGAATGGGTGGCCTTGGGAGGGGTGGGTGGATTTGGGTCAGCCAGGGTTGATGGCCAATATTTGACATATTAAAACAAAATGATCCACTGGTTGCCTGGAAGATGCAGAGGGAAGAGCATGGGAGGCAATTATGTCAGAGGAAACGGGTTGCAAAGTAACGTTTATGTTCACATCCTAAGACCCGTTTATAGAAATGTATGTGTTTTGAGAGCCACATTTGGATTTTTAAAAAGGGTATTTTTTTTAAAAAAATAAATGTAATTTAGATGATGCTGTGCACCTGTAAATATTGGTGTATCTACTAGGAAAAGAAGAAAGTTGTTTTTCTCAAGAAGTAGTGCTGGTTTTCAGAGCCTCTGCATTTATTCATGGTTTTTCTTGGTCATGTTTGAGGGGTCTGGTAGCATTAATGGGCTTTACCCCACATGGAGCTCTGAGCTCATTGGAGCACTGCACACTGATCTCGGGTCAATGTGATGCGTGAAATCAATTTATTTGAATCTCTTTGCCTCTATAGGAATTTGGCAGCGTGCCAGTTGTTTTCATTTAATGTTCTTTGTGTTGAACACAGACGGGCAGGCATGCTTTTGTATTCCTCTCCCTTTTGGTCTCTATCTCTTTCAGCCAATATTTTACTCTCTGGATTTTGAGATGAAGGAAGAATATATTATTTATATGATTCTAATCTGTATGTGCATATATGTAATATACTTCCCTCTGAGGTTTGATGTCTTATTGATGCTTTTTTGTCTCTAGATGTATTTTTGTTCATCAGTTTATGTTGTTCATTATATTTCACAAACGAGTGAGATCATGTGATACTTATCCTTCTCTGACTGGCTTATTTCACTTAGCATAATGCTCTGCAGTTCCATACATGCTGTTGCAAATTGTGAGAGTTTTTTCTTTTTTAAAGCAGTGTAGTTCTCCATTGTGTAGATGTACCATTGCTTTTTAATCCACTCATCTGCTGATGGGCACTTAGGCTGTTATCAATATTAGCTATTGTAAATTGTTCACAATATGGAATTCTTTCAAAAATAAAGAAAAGAAAAACTGAGACTAAAATAAAGAGCTTCCCAGACAAAAAACAAACAAACAAAACAAAACAAAACAACAACAGAAACCTGAAGGAATTTATTATCACAAACCAGCATTACAAGAGATTTTTTAATGAGTCTGCTTGAAGAAGAAGAAGAAGAAGAAGAAGAAGAAGAAGAAGAAGAAGAAGAAGAAGAAGAAGAAGGAGGAGGAGGAGGAGGAGGAGAAGAAGAAGAACCCACTCTCTTCCCGGG
>NW_006296624.1:1119028-1120791 GCF_000327345.1 Myotis davidii | reverse complement strand
AACACACAACCAACATCATTCCCAATGGGCAAAACTTAAAGGTGTTTCCCTAACTGGAACAAGACAGGGATGTCCACTATCATCACTCTTAGTACTTGAAGTCTAAGCCACAGTAAACAGATAAGAAGAAGGTATAAAAGGCATCCAAATTGGAAAGGAAGAGGTAAAATTGTCATAATCTGAAAAGGACATAATAATGTATATGGGAAACGCTATGGACTCCACCAAGAAACTACTAGATCTAATAAATGAATAGAGCAAAGAAGCAGGCTACAAAGTGAATATTCAGAAATTGGTGGCATTTGTATACACCAATAATGAACTACTAGACCGATAAATTAGCCCTGGCAGTTGTGGCTTGGTTGCTTGGAGTGTTGTCCTGTACACCCAAGGTTCACAGGCTCAATTGCAGATCAGGCACATGCCAAGGTTGCAGGTTTGATCCCCAATCAGGACACCTGTGAGAGGCAAATAATTTATGTTTCATTCTCACATTGATGTTTCTCTCTCTTTCTCTCGCTCTTCCTTCCTTCCTCTCCAAAATCAATAAAAGCATGGCCTCAGTGAGGATTAAAAATTAAATAAGTAAAAAAATAAGAAAGAGAAATTAAGAAAATAATAGCATTTACTATTGCAACAAAAATTAAGGTACCTTGGAATAAATTTAACCAGGATGTAAGAGACCTGTACTTAGAAAATTATAAGATACTGAACAAAGAAATTGAAGAAGATGCAAAAAATAAGTGGATGACTATACTGTGTTCATGAATAGGAAGAACTGACATAATTAAAATATCCATATGGCCCAAAGTAGATTTAATGCAATCCCTATTAAAATAGCAATAGCATATGTCACAGAACTAGAATAAATATTCCAAAAATTTATATGAAACTACAAAAAACCCTAAATACCATCAAAAATCTTGAAAAAGAAGAACAAAGTTCGAAGTTTTACACTAACTGATATCAAACTATATTACAGGGCTATAGTAATCAAAACAGCATGCTTTTGGGATGAGAACAGGCATACAGATCAATGGGACAGAGTAGAGAGAAATAAACCCATGCCTTTATGGTCAATTAATATTTGACAAAGAAAACAAGAATATACAATGAGGTTGTGTCTCTTCAATAAATTGTGTTGGAAAAATTAGACAGATACATTCAAAAAATGAAACTAGAACACCAACTTTCATCATACACAAGAATAAACTCAGAATGGATTAAAAACTTAAATGTAAGTCATGAAACCATGAAAATCCTAGAAGAAAACATAGGCAATAAGATGTCAGATATTTCTCATAGCAGTGTGTTTGCTGACATAACTTCTCAGGCAAAAAAAACAAACAAACGAAGAAACAAATGGTACTACATCAAACTAAAAAGCTTTTGACCAGGAAAAGAAACCAGAAACAAAATGAAAAGAGAGCCCTTTGAATGAGAGAACATATTGGCCTATGATACAACTGACATGGGGTTAATTTCCAAAATATATAAATAACTTATATAACTCAACAAAAAGAAGACAACCCAATTAAAAATGGGCAAAATGCCTGAATAGACACTTCTCTAAAGAGGACATACAGATGGCCTATAGACATCAAATGGAAGTTCCATTTTTTGTTTTTTGAGGATACTCCATATTGTTCTCGACAGTGGCTGCACCAGTCTGCATTCCCACCAGCAGTGCACGAGTGTTCCCTTTTCTCTGCATCCTCTCCAGCATTTGCCGTTTGTTGATTTGTTGATGATAGCCATTCTGA
>NW_006296624.1:1117599-1118263 GCF_000327345.1 Myotis davidii | reverse complement strand
AGTCACTATGACACACACTGACCACCAGGGGGCAGACGCTCAATGCAGGAGCTGCCCCTTGGCGGTCAGTGCACTCCCACCAGGGGAGTTCTGCTTAGCCACCAGCCAGGCTGATGGCTGCCAGTAAAGCGGTGGTGGTCCGAGCCTCTCCCGCCTCCTCAGCAGCCCTAAGGATGTCCGACTGCTGCTTAGACCTGCTCCCCGCTGGCAAGTGGACATCCCCTGAGGGCTCCCAGGCTTCCAGAGGGATGTCTGATTGCCAGTTTAGGCCCAATCCCCCAGGGAGTGGGCTTAAGCCAGTAGGTGGACATCCCTGAGGGGTCCCATACTGTGAGAGGCCACAGGCCGGGTTGAGGGACCCTCCCGAGTGCACAAATTTTTGTGCACCAGGCCTCTAGTAGAGTTTTATTTAAAATAAAAAAATTAAATATGGAACTGCCATTTGACCCAGTGATCCCACTTCCAGGAATATATCCTCAGAAACCCAAAACACTAGTCAACAAGAATGTATGTACCCCTATGTCCATTTTAGCATTAGTTATAATAGCCAATATCTGCAAACAGCCCAAGGGCCATATCTATATCTATATCTATATCTATCTATAACTATATCTATCTATCTATCTTATATACATGTATATAGATATATATGTATATGATATAT
>NW_006296624.1:1114203-1117385 GCF_000327345.1 Myotis davidii | reverse complement strand
ATTTATGGAGCAGATTGATTGTCAGAGGGGAGTGAGTTATAGGGCTGGATGAAAGAAGGTGAATGAGTTAAGAAAAAAAAAAGAACCCAGCAATGTAGTGAGACCACATGGTATTTGTCTTCTTCAGACTGGCTTATTTCACTTAGTATAATCTCTAGATCTAGCAATGCTGTTGCAAAAGGTAAGATTTTTTTTTTTATTACAGCCGAATAGTATTCCATTGTGAAAATGTACTACAGCTTTTATATCATGTATATATATGATAGATAGATAGATATAGATATAGATATATGTGATATAGATATAGATATATGTATCTATCACATAGATACATATATCTATATATATGATAGATAGATAGATAGATAGATAGATAGATAGATAGATAGATAGATACAGTGTGAAAATTATGTCTTTTTGAGTTGTACACTTAAAACCTATATGGTTTTGTGAACCAATGTCACCCCAATAAATTCAATAGAAAAATCATGTGTATTACAGACTTCATAACTTCAAAAAATTAAAGGATGCCAAGTAAAACATTATTATGAAAGTATTTAATTGAATAGGAATCCCAATCCAGTTATATGTACAACAGTTTTTGCTTTTCTAATTGTTAAATGCGGCCTTACTTCCCCATTCATCTTCTTGCTTAAATGTATGCAAATAGCACTTAAAGGATTGGAAATTCTTTCAAACAAAATAAAATTTTTTAATAAAACTACAATTTTCTTCTGTAAAATAGCTTTTACTTCCAGCTTTGATGATGTATCTGGAACAGTGTGCTCTTATGCTATGCATAACTAAAATATAAATATTAAACAGCTATTATTAGGAATTGGGCTGTGGGTGTACAGGACTTTTAACCATGAGTGAAGGGAAACTATTGAAATGATCTCTATGAATATTTTTTCTATCTGAAGGCATTTTCTAGATCAGGATGTAGAGAAGAAACCCCAAACAAAACACAGTTGTAGAGACAAATATTTGAATTTGGAGAGTTTTAAATAATGAGAATTTGTGAAACAGGATGATCAAAGAACAGAAAACAGAAAAAAGAAGATTTCAGATATCTGTGGAGGCTCTATTTAAGTCTCTATCTGAACACAAAGACATTCATATGTTCAGAGACTACATAAGACAAAGGGGAAAGAGCAGCTGACATGGAGCTAAAACCCAAAGAATTTCTAGAATTCACAGGGCTGGGAGCTATTCAAGTTTTTCCCAGGCAATATCAAGATGTTCTTGAACACCATCGCATTTAATACATTTCCATAAAATAATGCTTTAATAGTAAACAAACCCTATAGTAAAGGTTAATCAAGAAACAACCAAGCTGATCTCCAAGTAACTTAACTGCCTGCCAACACAATATTCAACTCTTTAGAGAAAGTTAACAAAATTTAGATTCTCACCTACATAGCATTCACAATGTGCAGTGTCTAATCCGACACTACATGATCAGAGAAGAAGAAAAAATGCAGTGAAAAAAGTTTTTTAACAAATGAATCTGGGACAAATGATGCATTAAAAATGAGACACGATAACATTAAAATTAATTGATAAACTGATACACTAGACAGTTCTTCTCAACAAAGTACAGTTGACTGCTCCCAACACTTGCATTCACTAATCTTCTGCGAGTCCTAGCCAATGATATAAAAATTAAATATATTTTATTCACAGAAGACAAGGTCATGGATGTACAGAAACTACACTGAAGTTGCTGAAACTGAAAAGAGAATTTAGTGAGGTGACATGATACAAGGCCAATTTACAAATGAGCCAAGAGAAAGAAAAATAAAAGCATAAAAATGAAAGATTTGTTGCTAAGAATAATTGTAAAAATATGTGCAAATCATTTCTCTCCAAAATCACCTAGAAATTCATGAAATATCAATAAAAATCCTAGGAGGCTTTTTGTACACATTGACAACCCAATTCTTAAGTTTATGTGGAAATGCAATTGCGATAGAATACCCAAAACTATTTTGAATAAGATTGTATGTTAAATCAATGTTATATTCTCACACTACTTCTTAGGTTGGAGGTTCCAATTTGCAACTGTATCGTTTCCATATAAATGAAGAGCAGTGTTTAGTTAAATAAAGAACTGATAACATCTTCTAAGCTCTAGTTGTACCCCCTCCCACCACAAAAAAATCACCTATATCCATTGGAAAGATTAAAATTGAAATGTTTGTCTATGCCAGGACTTGACAAAGATATGGAGCCATGGGAGCTGTCCTACATCACTGACAAAAATATAATATGGTACTTTAAAGAGCTGCTTAGCCATTTTGATAAAGTTATTTTGATAAAGTTAAACATAAGTTCATCAGATGACCCAGCTATTCCACTTCAAGTTATTTACACCAGAGATATTAAGATATATTTCCAAACAAAACGAATACACCCATGTTTATGGAAACATTATTTATAGCCAAAAAGTAGAAACAGTTCAACTTCTAAGATATATAAATGGATAAACATGTGATAAAATATTTATTTAATGGAATCCTACTCAGCCAAAAACATGCATGAATCTAAAAAAAAAGTATGCTGTGCTAGTGAATACAGACACAAAAGATCTATTCTGGATAAACCCATTCATGTGAAATTTTAATGAACACATCTAATCTATAATGACAAAATTGATCAGTGATTGCCTGCATTCAAAAGTGGTAGATCAGAATAACTTCAAATGGGCACAAGGGATGGAACTATTCTGAATCTGAGGATATAAATTTATATAAACTCATTGAATTGGATATTGATTGTCCAATTAATTATGAGCAAATATAACTGGAAAATGTAAAAACAATAAAGAACGAGTGATCTCAGTTTCAAGGTATTCTAAATGCCTCAACCCTGGATTTTATGGACTTGTGCCCAGAGGACCAGGGTTCTAATATAGATTCCACAGTTAATTAGCTTTGTGACCCATTTTTAATTTTCTGATAAACCTCCATAGTGGTGCATAAATTTACATTCCCAAAATGCACCAGGGTTTCCTACTCTCCACATCCTTTCCAAAACTTGTTTGCTGGTTTATTGATGATAGCCAGGTGTGAGGGGATAACTCATTGCAGTTTTAATTTGTAATTCCCTGATGATGAGTGATGTGAGCATCTTTTCATGGACCTGTTTGGCATCTGTATGTCTTCTTTGAAAAATATCTA
>NW_006296624.1:1107325-1114030 GCF_000327345.1 Myotis davidii | reverse complement strand
GTTTTTTTTTTTTTTAATTGGATGGGATTTTTTTATTTTTTGTTTTGCTATTGAGTTGTATGAGTTCTTTATATATTTTAGATATTAACCCCTTATCAGATGTATGATTTACAAATATGTTTTCTCAATTCAGTAACTGCCGTTAGATTTTGTTTATGGTTTACTTTGCTGTGCAGAAGCTTTTTAGTTTGATATAGTCTGACTTGTTTATTTTTCCTTTTGTTGCCTTTGCTTTTGAAGTATTTTTTTTTTAAAAAATGGCAATTGATATACAAACTACCAATGACATATATTAGAGTATAAGAAATTTCTTTAAAACCCAATTACATAAGAACTTAAGCATAATGAATGTTATTTTATAGCAATAATAAAAGTAAATCAATCAATGATTTTGAATTTAGGATATGTTTCAATTCTTGAACATTATTGCAACTTATATCTCGGTGTTAAAAATAATTAATATAGGATGCATTCAGTATATTTTAGGAAGCACTTTGATTCTGAGTCCAATAACTATAAAATAGTGCCTAAGGCATAAAGTTACTGAGATTCTGACATGTCTAAGGCTGAGGGCAATCATATTAAAATAGAGTTAACATATATGAGCAATATTTCTTTCATATTTTGCATAAAATTTTTGTGTGCCTGTAAAGTTTTAATGTGAGCTTTATGATTGATGCCTCATCTCTATTTTTAATATCACAGCTTTTTTACACAAAGTGACCTACTGCTAATATGTTTTATGTCCATAACTACCAATAAACAGTAAGTGCTGCTTCTACAGATGCTCCCTTTACATACATACATACATACATACATACATACATATATACATACATACATAGCCTAGGTGGTGTGTTTATCCACACAATATCACTACATAATGATGGAGTATATGCACAGCTACATTCTATCTGGATATAGATATATAAAACCACAAGAATAACTGGTGCAACCTTATAAATTATAAGCTTTTTATAGCCTAGGGCTAAAATTTTCCTGTCAGGGAGGTTGGTTGGTGAATCTTCCATTTGTCTACAGATATTTTTGCATAATCAGGACAGTGGATATCAATTCAGATTCTTCTTTGCCTAGCAGGCATTTCTGGCCATAGAGAAGACAAGTGTGAGAGGGAATGTCTATATCCTCCCACCCAAAAAAACTAGGTCAGTGTCTGACTAGGGAGGTAGCTCATATGACTTTATTTCTTGATTATGCATCCTACCTACAAGAAGTACCAGGCTACCAGACTTTCTGAATTACAACTGTCACTGAGTTTGTTTTATCTATATCAACTCTATGAGAAGATTAAATATAGATGCCCCAAATCTGGGAGATTTATTTTTTTAAGATTTCTTCACTTTGCCCTGGAAACAATTTTGGGAATATATTGTCATATATACCTAAGAGAAAATATTATTGAATGCATTTGAAATATCCATGTTGTATAATTTCACAGTCACCTGACAATCAAATTTCCAAGGGAAACAGCTGGAACCTCACAGCATCTGTGGTCCCATGTCACCTGTGGGAATTGTGGCAGACACCAAAGCTTTGTAAGTGTCACTTCTCCCAACTCAACATAGACTCACTGACACAATCCTCCCTCTTATAGCCAATAACTATATCATTTTGAAGTACTTCAAGAATATTTCAAAAGCAAAAGAAAATAAAAATAATTCTAGACCATGACCAAGTGTGATTTATTCTATGTATGAAACATGAGAAAATCAATTATGTAATCCACCAATAGATTAAAAATAAAAAATCATGTGATCACGTCAGTTGAAAAAGAGAAAAAAAGCATTTGGGAAAATGCAACAGATTAAGGATAAACACCTTCAGCTAACGAGGAAAACAGGGAGCTTCTTTGATTTGATAAAACATCTACAAATAGCCTATAGCAAATATCATATTTGATGATAAGAAATTAGATGAGTCCCCTTTAAGATTAGAAACAATTCAAGTATGTCCTTACCAATCCTATTTAATATTATAGTAAAGGTACTAGCTAGTGTAATAAGACAAGAAAAGGAAATAAGATGTTACAGATTGGAAACAAAGAAATAAGACTGGATTTAAAAAAAAATGAAACAATTAATTATGATAGAAACCCTAAATTCTACAACTACAAAAAAAAACCCTCCTATAACTGAATATAATTACATTTAGGATACAAATTTTATATACAAAAATACTAAAAAGCAATTGGACTTTGGAATTTTAAAATTTCCCATTTACAATAGCACCCCCAAAATTAAATAAATAGGTATAAATCTAACAAAACATCTACAAGACATATAGACAGAAAGCAAGGATGAAAAAATCAAAGAATGTCTGAATATATGGAAACATATTCCACGTTTATGGGTTGGAACACTCAACATTGTTAAGATATACTTCCCAAATTGATCTATTGATTCACTAAAATTGCAATCAAAATCTCATTAGACTATTTTGTGGACTTTGAAGAAATAATTTTAATTTATATGGAAAGACAAAGACCTAGAATAGCTAACAAAACACTGAAGTGCTCACTTCGGCAGCACATATACTAAAATTGGAACGATACAGAGAAGATTAGCATGGCCCCTGCGCAAGGATGACACACAAATTTGTGAAGCGTCATATATAAATAATACATTCTTAGTATTTAAAAAAAAAAAGAGCCCAGTCAGCCCCCTTTCTCAAAGCAAAAATGCTATTTCAGATAAAAACAGATCAACTTGAGAGCTGACACAAAGAAAGCACTTATTGTGAGACCCCAATGTCCAGGGAACAGGTAAGGGGCAGAGACAGGAATCAGATCAGGGGCAGGAGGTGGAATGAATGCTGCCTTTATAATTATTCAAAGTGTGTGTATACATTTTGGGACACCTTGTATTTTATTTCCAGCATATGCTGGAAGTTGACACATAATTAATGAAAGTTTGTTGAATTAGTTTATTCTTCATGGAATTAAATTGCTCCTACTGTATTTGCAGAGAAAGACTGGCTATTTTGGCTCATGTAGAATGTCACTGCTTTCCTGTGCCAGGTTTTAAAAAAAACTTTTTTTTAAAAAAAAAAAAAAAAAAAAAAAAAACACTGAAAAAGAACTAAGTGATTTCACATGCCCTGATTTCAAGACTTACTATAAAGCTAAAGTAATCAAACTGCATAGTATAGATAAAAGAATAGACAAAAAGTGTAACTGTACAGAATAGAAACCCTAAAAAAATAGAACTACACCAATAGAATAAACTGATCTTTGACAAAGAGGCAAAATCAATTTAATGAAAAATGACACTTGGACATAGATCTTACACCTTTCATGAAAACTAAGTCAAAATAGATCATAGAACTAAAATTCAAAACTATAACACTTATTGGAAAAAATACAATAAAATATACATGACAGTGGGTTTTGTGATGAGTTTTAAATACAACACAAATAGCACTATTTGTGAAAGAAAAAATTGTAAGTTGGACTTTATTGCAATAAGAAGACTTCTGTGAAAAACTCTGTTCCAACAATAAAAAGAAAACCTAGCTTACTCTCTTCACCTTCTGGTACCCATATGATGCAAACTTTGTTATGTTTGATGTTGTCTCAGTGGGTCATTAAACTTTCTTCGATTTAAAAAAATTGTTATTTCTTTTTGATGTTCTGCTTGACGGCTTACTGTTATCTTGTCAACTAAATTTCTGATTGGATCCTCTGCTACATTTAACCTGCTGTTAATTACTTCCAGTGTATTTTTCATTTCATATATTGTATTCACTGGCCCCTAACCACTCTGCCTGCCTGCCTGATCGCCCCTAACCCCTCTGCTTGCCACCTGATTGCCCCTAACCATTTGCCTGCCTGCTTGATTGCCCCTAATGACTCACCTGCCTGCCTCAGCCCCTGACACGCGGCTTCATCCGGAAGGACATCTGGAATGACGTCCAGAAGGTCATTCAGCTGTCCATCTAATTAGCACATTACGCTTTTATTATTATAGATTACCACTGAGGTCACCCACCCATTCCTCCTCTAATTTTTTTGAGCATCCTTTTAACCATTGTTTTAAACTTGGTTTCTGGTATCTTGGTTTCTTCCATTTTATTTAATTCTTTTTAAATTTCTCTCGTTCTTTCATTTGGGGCATATTTCTTTGTCTTCCCAGTTTTGTTCTCTGTGTATTAGGTAGATCTGCTATGAATCCCAAACTTGTTATGATGGTTTTATGAAGTAGGCTTCTTGTTGGGCTCAGTGGCACAATCTTCCAGATCACTTGAGCTCAATGCTCCAGGAATGTTTCTTGTAGGTTTTGTACACTCTCCTGTTTCAGTTGAGTCCTGAATGCTGTTGGCCCTTTCATGGGTTGAGTTAACCCTTCTGCTTGGCTTACTATAAAAATAAACCTTGATTACTGTGCATGAGTCTGTGCATGGCTGCCTCCCCAGGTGGAGTTGTGCCCAGCAGATCCCATTCCCTGCTGAAATACCCTTTTGAGTGTGTCACTTGTATGCCTAGATGAGTCAAGCTCTTGTGTAGTCTGAAGCCCACCACTGGGTGTTTTGGTTCTGGGTCCACTTGAGCAGGGTTCAGGTACAGTTTGATTTCAGACATTGTGTGTAACCAGCCTTGGGTTACCGGTCTGGAGCTACCATGCTATCCACTGTTTGTGGCTGCATCTACTGGGCTTGGGTGTTTGGGGGAGGAGCCAATCTGTGTACAGGGTTGGTTTCCTTAGACCTGGGTAGAGATCTATAAAACGTCTGAGGTTTCCTGAGTTTTGCTTTCACCTATCAGCTACTCTGTCTTCCCCTGAGGTTGCCTAGTCTTCCTCCAGAGCTTTATGAAGAAAGGCTATAGTTTGAGTCCAGTTGTAAATAATGAAAATTAGCATGCAATACTCCTCAGCGAATCTCCTCTTTAAATCACTGAAAACTGAAAATGGGTTTTATTTATCACTCACATGGTTGCTCTAGTCTAGTACTTTCCCATATTACTAGCAATATGTGAGCCAGAGAGGTATTATCTAACAGAAAAATAGAGTTATTGGTGGGGATCTCTCTGGGTTTCCACCTGTTGCTGGAGGAATTGTGCTACTTGTGATGGCATGAGAAAAATAATTTTCTGAGACTTGCACAGGAGAATGAGTGATATTTATTACTATGGACTTAAATCCCAGAATTTCCAAGGTCCCATTTTCCTTCTTCCAAAATGGTAAGCTGTGCCTTTATCAGGGATAGGAAGAAAGCTGTTTCCCAGAGTTTTCACTCCATGTCTGCATAGTTCAATCCAGCATCGGGCTAGTGTAGTTTCTGCTCTCAGCGGCAGTCCATCAGTCCATTGCATGTGGGGTCTGCAGGGTCACGTGGCTGTGGAGGAGACATGGGCAGAAATCAAGCTAGAGAAGCAAGAGATCCAAGAACCAAGAGAGGGAACTCCTTTGTCTAGGGGTTTATGTATTCCCAAATGTTCATGGATGTGGCCTCACCTCCTCTGGCCAATGATCTCTGTTCTCAGGTTTGACTGACAGGCACCTTCCCTCTGTCATCCCAACTCACTGTGCAGGTGCCCATCTCCCCCTTTGTCTAGTCTCTTCTCCCAGTGATCTGTCGGGAAAGGACCGGTGGTTCCCTGGGGAGTGTAAAGTTGCAGCCTTCTGGTGAAGCTACCCAAATGGTCATGCTTATAATGTCTGGCCTTCCATTTGCCCCTTTCCTACTATTAAAACCAGCTAATTACAACAGTAACAATACCAAGCTCTTAACTGAAAGGTTATCTTCCCTTTCCAGATGACAGAGATGACAACACTATTGACCATTCACTGAAAGGCACTATTCTAAGCATTTAACATATATTATTTTGCTTAATGTGCACAAAACCCCTGTGAGCTAAGTTTTATTATTATTTCTATTTTATGGAGGTGATGGCATATGGAGCAGTTAAATAACTTACCCAGAGTCAAGCAGTTACTAAATGGCCAAATACAGGATTCAACCTTAGGAGTCTGACCCCATTACCTCCCATACATAATCGTGGGTGAAATTTAATGATACTGTTTGAAGGACAGCAATTACCCAGAGTAGATGCTGGACTTGTTTCAGGAGCAAAGCCCCAGAGGCCCCTGGCATGCAGGCATTGGCAGTTGCTGGATTGGGAGGAGGCCTTATGGTCCTGGGGAGGGACCTGGGCAGCAGGAGAGAACTTAGGCGGCCTGCAGCAACAGCTTCCTACCAACCTGTACAGCATTCTTCAGTATTAATGACACACACAGCCGTAATGGTAACAAAGTGAATCTGAGTCCTGCAATAGATGCACCTCAAATTAACTTACCCACACAGATTCCATTAAGCATCTAGTAAAACCTGGAAGCAGAAGCCATATTCAGGTCATTAGTGTTGTTCGTTTCCCTGCCTGTATCCTTTTGGTCTTAAGCACATTTGCAGGTGTTTATTTGCAACGTTGAAGTCAATGCCATCTTAAGGAGTTAATTGATTGACTATGAAACATAAGAAGAGAGTATGTCAAGCTCTGGAAAGACCTGATATCTTTTTTTTTTTAACACATACCTGGAAAATATAGTACATGAACCTTATTTAGAAAATTCCAATACCTCAAAATAGCTGAACTTTGATAAAATCACAAAGGAATCAAAGAGTTTCTCAGGTATGACTTATAGTAACACAAAGATATTTAATTTTATAATAAAGTTTTCTGTTTGAAGA
>NW_006296624.1:1106757-1107305 GCF_000327345.1 Myotis davidii | reverse complement strand
CGGGGGGCGGGGGGGGAGGGGATGGATATTCATTTACTGAGAGCAAATTATACCTCCAAGAAGCAAACCAGGTTTTTAGGTAAGTAGCTATTCAAATTAGCTAAGATTTGGTCAACCATTTGATGGCTTTAGCTTAGGAATACATTTGGTGCTGTTATTTTTCTGGTAAAGCCAGTAACATGGAAATGAATACAGAGGGTAAGAAAAGAGAAACAGGAAAAATGAGCTAACAAGAGAAATCCAACATCCACTGTTGCACTGACTATCTGTCTGTGTGTTTTTTCAGATCCCTTTGAAGGTGAAAGGTTTTTGTATTAAAATTTTTTATGACCAGACTATCACGGGGGAGGGAATCTGTGCAATGTTTGGGCATTTCCTGTTTTAAAATATACAAGTGATCTGCTGCCCATCTTTATTACAGCTGTTTCTGTTCCAGAGAGCCTTAATCTGGAGAGTATATGACATAACCTTAAACAACTGGGAATATTTCCAAATGAGCACTGCAAAAAAAAAAAAAATGTGTGCCTGTTCCCCTGAGGTTTTATGGA
>NW_006296624.1:1102179-1102684 GCF_000327345.1 Myotis davidii | reverse complement strand
CCAGCACCAACAGCTTCCTACCAACCTGTACAGCATTCTTCAGTATTAATGACACACACAGCCGTAATGGTAACAAAGTGAATCTGAGTCCTGCAATAGATGCACCTCAAATTAACTTACCCACACAGATTCCATTAAGCATCTAGTAAAACCTGGAAGCAGAAGCCATATTCAGGTCATTAGTGTTGTTCGTTTCCCTGCCTGTATCCTTTTGGTCTTAAGCACATTTGCAGGTGTTTATTTGCAACGTTGAAGTCAATGCCATCTTAAGGAGTTAATTGATTGACTATGAAACATAAGAAGAGAGTATGTCAAGCTCTGGAAAGACCTGATATCTTTTTTTTTTTAACACATACCTGGAAAATATAGTACATGAACCTTATTTAGAAAATTCCAATACCTCAAAATAGCTGAACTTTGATAAAATCACAAAGGAATCAAAGAGTTTCTCAGGTATGACTTATAGTAACACAAAGATATTTAATTTTATAATAAAGTTTTCTGT
>NW_006296624.1:1098236-1102134 GCF_000327345.1 Myotis davidii | reverse complement strand
CGGGTGGCGGGGGGGGAGGGGATTAATATTCATTTACTGAGAGCAAATTATACCTCCAAGAAGCAAACCAGGTTTTTAGGTAAGTAGCTATTCAAATTAGCTAAGATTTGGTCAACCATTTGATGGCTTTAGCTTAGGAATACATTTGGTGCTGTTATTTTTCTGGTAAAGCCAGTAACATGGAAATGAATACAGAGGGTAAGAAAAGAGAAACAGGAAAAATGAGCTAACAAGAGAAATCCAACATCCACTGTTGCACTGACTATCTGTCTGTGTGTTTTTTCAGATCCCTTTGAAGGTGAAAGGTTTTTGTATTAAAATTTTTTATGACCAGACTATCACGGGGGAGGGAATCTGTGCAATGTTTGGGCATTTCCTGTTTTAAAATATACAAGTGATCTGCTGCCCATCTTTATTACAGCTGTTTCTGTTCCAGAGAGCCTTAATCTGGAGAGTATATGACATAACCTTAAACAACTGGGAATATTTCCAAATGAGCACTGCAAAAAAAAAAAAAATGTGTGCCTGTTCCTCTGAGGTGTTATGGCAGTTTCTCCACGTGCAGAGTAAGGCCGTGCTGTGTTGTAGGACATGGGAACTTGGAGGGATCACTCACTCAAAGCCTTTGTGATTATATGACTCAGACTTAGCAATCCTCACCCAATGACCTTCCTGAGTGTACCTTCCTTTTGTTAAAATGCCTGATCACTGCTTCAGAGATGCTAGTAAGTCCAAAAGAGCACTACAAATGAGGAGACGTTCTCTTGTGAGAGATATGCCCTGCCTGTAAACTGGATGTTATGATGGGTGTGCCAGCAGTACTAGCATCTGGTATAACGCATGACGGCCAGGTCTATTTTATATTCAGGGAAGTCAAATGAGCGCTCTAAGTGGCACGCAGCTAAGTACACCCACGTAGTTTCCGAGCCTATCAGCTCTTCAGTGCACACGGAGCCCTTCCAGATTTCGTCTCGGAATCTGGCTGTTGGCCAGAATTCAGACTGATCTGTTTCGCAGTGGGCTGAGTATTCCCAGGTGCCTGCCGACTTTTATGCCTCGTCCTTATTTACAGTTTTTCTTAGGGCTGCTTTGAAGTGTGAACAATCAGGTTGCAGCGTGCTGCAACGTTCTTTCCGCATGAGCCCTTTCTTTCCCTTTCCATGACAGCTCTGCAGCCTTCTCCACCCAGAGGTATTTATCTACCACTATTAAGGTGCACTGTGAAAGGCAAGTTCCTTTACATATATTTTAGAAATAATTTTTATTCTCTTTTTGAGTAAAATAAAAACACGCACAGCCAATATAATTCCTTTTCTAGTACTTTTAAAAAAAGAGCAGAAGGTTAGCAAGGCCCTTAATTAGTAAAATTCACAAAACATCCTGTGGCAGATGACACTCATACAGGATGGAACCCGCAAGTATCTTAAGTACAGTCTGCATTGTGTATTATTTGGAATTTCTAACAAATCTCCTAATATTGATATAACTCACGTTGAGCATTGAATGTTACCTTTTGGGGAAAGGGACGGTCTGTGACAGCATGTGTACAAACCATGTGTAAACATTCATCTTTCTAAGAATTCTGTCATTTTCAGGAAGCCCCAAACTGAGTGCAGATATTAAGTGTTTTTAAGCTCTATATTCTCTCAGAATAAAAAAGCTCTGACTAGAATTGTGTGGAGGGAAGTCAAAATGCAGCCCACCCCCTTCCCCTGCCCCCTCCATCCCCTGAACTTTCTAAACCCCATTCAGAGGTGACCTTCTGCAATCATTAAGGACACAGCCAGTGAGCCCTGCAGCAGGGAAGCTGAGGGGGTGAGACTGACGGCCCTTAGCCCTCTGTAAAAGCAAAGGAAACAGCAGGCTCCTCCCAGAAGCCCAGCAACAATGTTTATTTCAAACATAGAATGAACGTGACATTCCCCCTTAAAAGATGCTTTACACTGAACATATATTTTCAACCCCAGTTTTCGCAGGTGTATGCCAGCCAAATCACACTTAAGATTGTGAGACCGGTTTTCAAACATAGGCATGCTTTAGTAAGCAGGGAGAGTAGGGGTGGTACACGAGTACTGGTAGCCCCGCTAAAAGGCTGTCTCTCTGTGTTGTGCTACTCCGATTTGCAGCTCTAAGGAACTCTGATTTATGGTGCCAAGAGGGCACAGTGTGGATGGCTTCTGTTCCTTTCAGAACTTTTCATCTTTCTTTTTTAAATGTCACAATTTAAATGCTTTTTTGCAGAGTTAGACCTAGATAAATGATGCCTGTGAGGACCGTGGCGGTGATTATGAGCCCACTTACACTTGTGTTGGATGGCACATTAAGCAATAATGCTGATAGCATGCAGTGAGCAGTACCTATAGCATTTCCAGCCTGACCTCAAGCTGAGGTTAATGCAGAAGACAGATAGGAGGGAAGCAGGGGCTGCATTTTGTCATCAGGCTATTACCTAAACAACAGACAAACATCCTCCTACTCACACCACCTCAGAGCAAAGGGAAATGCTGCACATTTTAAGCCAGCCACGACTTAATATTGCTGTTGTCAAATCATCTTTTTACAGCAGACTGACCTGTTTGCAGACCATTTTTAATAGAAAAGAAAGTGTGTGAGACTGAGCTTGAAGAACACAAGTGATTTCCAAATGACATTTCAGATATAAAAGTTCAGTCAGCCAGCATTTCCCTCCTGTGAGGAGGCACGCCGCATACATACACACGCACGTGAGGCACGCCACATACATACACATGCACGCGGGCCCCAGGAACTTCCACGACACTTCTTCATTACCATGAGAACGCTCAGGCCGCCTTGGGGGAATTTTCCAAAGCATCGTTTCTCTTTATTCTCAGGCCCTAAATGACACCCCTACAAATGGCTTTCAAAATGTTATGCCCTAATAAGAGATAGGGTTTGAGTTTTTAAAGTTGTAGAGAAAATGACTTCCAAGTCCATTTCTTTGGCTTCTCTGGCCATTGACACTTACCTCATGTGTCCCCATCATCAAGAGCTAAAACACTGAGTGACCTTTTGGGCAAAACAGTCACAAAACCACATGGGCAGATGTTATAGGAAGAAATGTGGACTCGGTTAACGGTGTGAGAAGATTGTCCGGAATACGTGCCTTTTTATTGTCTTAACACAAACACAGTCTTTGTAGAGTTATTTTGAATGTTTGTTATCCCTTCAAATGACAAAAGGATTCAGTGTAAAATTTGCTTTGCAAACTTTTGTTGTTCTCATATAACACTTCAGGAATATACATTCAACCAAATTCCTGGATGCCACAATGATAGAAGGAAGGAGTGAAACATGGATGGGTTTCATTCTTATTTCTTGCCCAATTTTCTCCTCTGTATCACCAGACCCTGTTTTATGTTGACACCATACTCTTTGGTGAAAATAAAAGCATGATTTTTTTTTTATTATAACAAAATGTAGTAATAAACACCGAGCAGAAGTGTGACCCACAGAAATGTGCCACTAGAAGGTCAGGATTCTTATGAAATGGCAACACTTCATTGTGAAGTTCAAGTGACAATAGGACGGTGTTTGTTCCATTCAA
This sequence comes from Myotis davidii, assembly GCF_000327345.1. Lineage (NCBI taxonomy): Eukaryota > Metazoa > Chordata > Mammalia > Chiroptera > Vespertilionidae > Myotis > Myotis davidii. The sequence continues at coordinate 1,098,569 of NW_006296624.1, read as the reverse complement.
CATGCAAACCTATTTGGTGTAGGATGAGCACTCTTCTGGTGGTGTGTGTTTCTTTACTTCGAAAATATGAGAAACCCGATCAGAATCATATGACATATAAAGAAAACAATATTGTGACAAGTTATCTCTTTCATTAGGAGTCCATTTCCCCCTTCTAGGATGCATTACTCTCTAGTAAAAATTGGAATTAACCCACAAATTAGCACATAGCCTAGCAGCTACATATATTGAAAATAAATTTTGCAGAAAAAATACTCCTGGCTATTTTTAAATTATAGTATTTCATCCAGACAAGAAAGTGCATTTTTTGTTGTGCTTATTTTGTTTTGTTTT
>NW_006296624.1:1079281-1097866 GCF_000327345.1 Myotis davidii | reverse complement strand
TCCAGGCTTTTGCAATGGGAGTCGATTGTATTGAAATAGAGGAACAAAAGGTGGAAGGATTCTTAAGCACTGAGGCAATCTAGTGAAACATACTGGTGGGTGTTCTAGGAGGTTGGCCCATGCGATTAGGTGATTAGGCCATAGGTGCTTGCTAAGTGGCATTTATTTAGGTTCCTACCTTCCCACAGAGACTGGGGGCTTGGCTCCCTATACTTATTGATGGTCACATTTCAAAGGGACAGCTCCAGGTTCTTGAGATACATTCTTAGGTTGTAAAACTGGTAAAAGGCTAGGAAAATATTTACATCTCAAAGGGGCACGGATAGTATTGACAATGACAAGTTTTCTAAAGTAAATGCTCTAAGAAAAGGGGCCTACAGTAAAAAAAATGTTTTTAAAGTTTAGTTAAGTTGCTGAAAACATTAAGGCTGTTTTGCTCAAAAGCCATATTAAAGGAGGGAAACCAAGTGCGTGAGGTTGTAAAACTGGTAAAAGGCTAGGAAAATATGTACATCTCAAAGGGGCACGGATAGTATTGGCAATGATAAGTTTTCTAAAGTAAATGCTGTAAGAAAAGGGGACTACAGTAAAAAAAAAATGTTTTCAAAGTTTAGTTAAGTTGCGGAAAGCATTAAGCTGTTTTGCTCAACTGCCATATTGAAGGAGGGAAACCAAGGGTGTAGGAACCAATCTTAAAGTATTTAAATGCCAGGTTTCCATGCATTTGAATTCCTCTTTCCGCCCCAGCCAGTGTGGCTCAGTGGTTGAGCATTAGCCTGTGAACCAGGAGGTCATGGTTTAATTCCCAGTCAGGGCACATGCCAGGGTTGCAGGCTCAGTCCCCAGTGTGGGGCGTGCAGGAGGCAGCCGATCACTGATTCTCATCATTGATGTTTCTATCTTACTCTCCCTCTCCCTTCCTCTCTGAAATCAATAAAAATATATTTTTTAAAAAGAAAGTCAGCACACTTAACACTATATGTCATTCAGTAGGAGACCCTTGGAACTTATATCCCTGAAAATCTATCAGCAGCGTTCTGTGCTACCTCATCCACATTGCCTGCCTCTCTTGCTTTATTTTTATTAAAGTATCATTGATGTAACATATTTTAATAGTGTCAGGTGTACAGTATAGTGATTTGACATTTATATACCTTACAATATGATCAACAAATTGTCTAGTAACAAAGTTATTACAAGATTATTGACTCTATTCCCTATGCTGTACATTATATCCTCATGGCATTTCTTTTATAACTGGATGTTTGTACCTCCCACCCCCCTTCACCTCTGGCACCTATTTCCCCTTCTTCATCTCCTCTGACAACCATGAGTCTTTTTTCTGTATCTATGAGTCTGTTTCTGTGTTTTTCTTTTTTTAAATTAATTTATTTTCTTTTTTAGGTTCCACATCAATGTGAATTCATACAGTATCTGTCATTCTCTGTATGACCTATTTCACTTAACATTTCATTCTTTTTATGGTTGAATAATATTTCAATCATGCATATGTCTTCTTTATCCATTTGTCTATTGACAGACACTGAGGTTACTTTGATATTTTAAATATTGTAAATAATGCTGCAGCCTTTGAAAGGGATGCACTTTTTTTTTTTCAAATTAGTGTTTTGGATTTTCATTTTTTTTTCAAATGAGTGTTTTGGGTTTCTTTAGATAAATACCCAAAAGTGAAATGCTGGGTCATATGGTAGTTCTATTTTTAAGTTTTTGAAGAACCTTCATACTATTTTCCATAGTAGCAACACCATGTGCAATCCCATCAATACTATAGGAACATCCCTTTTCTCCACATTCTCACCAACATTTGTTATTTGTTGATTTTTTCATAATTGCCATTCCTACAGGTGTGAGGTGATATCTCATTGTGTGTGTTTTTCTTGTAAATATGTTTTTATTGATTTCAGAGAGAGGAAAGGAGAGGGAGAAAGAGATAGAAACATTGATAAGAGAGAAACCTCAGCCCTAGCTTGTTTGGCTCAGTAGATAGAGCATCAGCCTGGGGAATGAAGGGTCCTGGGTTCCATTCTGGTCAAGGCCACATGTCCGGGTTGCAGGTTTGATACCCAAGAGGGGGTGTGTAGGAGGCAGTCAATTAATGATGCGCTCTCATCGTTGATGTTTCTATATTTCTCTCTCTCCCTTCCTCTCTGAAATAAATAAAAATATAATAAATAGAAAAAGAGAAAAACATCCTGCACATCACTACTGGGGATCAAGCCTGCAACAGGGGCATGTGTCCTGACCTGGAATCGAACTGCGACCTCCTGGTGCAGGGGTCGATGCTCAGCCATCTAGCCACAGCAGCCAGGCTCTCATTGTGGTTTCTTTTGATTTGCATTTCTCAGATGATTAGTAATGTTGAACATCTTTTCGTATGTCTGTTGACCATCTGTAAGTCTTCTTTAGAGAAATGTCTATTCAGGTCCTCTGCACATTTTTCACTTTGATAGTTTGCTATGTTAGAGGTTATGTTATTTGAGTTCCTTATATAGTAAAGTTAAAAAATTAATTCAATGAAGTTGCAGGATATAAAGTTAATATATAGAAACCTGTTCTATATACTAATATCAAATTATCAAAAGAGAAATTAAGAAAATCCCATTTATAATTGCATGTATAAGAATAAAATAACTAAAATAATTTGTTCTCCAGTTTTTTCATTTTCTATTGTCAATTACAGTTGATATTTAATATCATTTTATATTAGTTTCAGGTGTATAGCATAGTGGTTAGACATTTATATAATTTATGAAGTGATTCTTCCCAATAATTCTAGTAACCACCTGGTAGCAGGAGGTTGGCCTACTGGCCAAGGGGTGGGGCTACCGGAGGTTGGCTGGCCGCAGGAGGTTGACTGTGGGAGCACACTGACCACCAGGGAGCAGCTCCTGTGTTGAGCATCTGCGCCCTGGTGGTCAGTGCACATCATAGCAACTAGTCAACTGGTTATTCTGGTCATTCTAGTCTTTCGGTTGTAACGGTTGCTTAGGCTTTTATATATATATAGATGGATGCTAGATTTTGTCAGATAATTTTTCTACATCTATTAATATGATCATATAATTTTATCCTATATTTTTGTTACTTGGCATATCATACTAATTAAGTTATGGATGTTGATTAACCTTATGTCACAGAAATAGATTTCATTTGATCATGATATATGATCTTTTCCATGTCTTGCTGAATTTGGTTTGCTAAAAATTTGTTTAGGATATTTGCATCTATGTTCATTATGAATATTGCTCTATAATTTATTTTCTATATAGTGTCTTCATCAGGTTTGGAATCAGGGTAACAGTGGTTCCTTAAAATGAGTTTGAACACCTTCCTTCCTCTTGAATTTCTTGAAATAGTTTGAGAAGGATAAGTGTTAGTTATTCTTTAAAAGTTTGGTAAAGGGTACATGTGAAGCCACTTAGTTCAGGACTTTTGCTTGTTGGGATTTGTTTGATTACTGATTTGATTTCATCAGTGCAGTAAAATGTCAATATAATAGACTAATTCAGGTAAGGGGTGTCCTTTAAAGTTGAAAGTCCAACTATAATAATAAAAGTGTAATATGCAAATTAACTGAATGATCGAACAGCAGAATGACTGTCTGGACGACCTTCTGGATGAGCATGCTATGACACGCACTGGCGCCAGTCCATCCAAGGCAGGTGCGATGTGATTGCTCAGGGGGCCCCGCATTCACCCTATGATTTGCAGGGCTGGCCAGCAATCGCCACGCAGAGGGAGGCCCAAGTCAGCCAAGCGATCACATCCCATGCCTGTCACCCACAGAGGGTGGTGACTGATGGTGGGGGAAGAGGGGCAGCACTGCACAGATGGCAAGCAGTGGCAGCAGCAAGGTCGGGGCCAGCAACTGGCAGCCGGCAGAAGGAAAGCCGGGATAAGCCCTGATAACCGGCCAGGCCTAGGGACCCTACCTGAGGAGTCCTGGATTACAAGAGGGTGCAGGCAGGGCTGAGGGACACACCCCTATGCAAGAATTTTGTGCACTGGGCCTCTAGTCTATCTTATATAATAAAAAATAAACATGTAAATTAACCGTCCCTCTGCCATGCTCACGCCACGCCCACCAGTCACACCTACCAGTCAATCAGGAGCCAGTATGCAAATTAACCCAACTAAGATGGCGGTGGCCACGGAGCTGGAGAGAGCAGGAGGCTTGGGTTGCCCCTGGTGATGGAGGAAGCCAAGCTTCACTCCTGCACTGGCTGGCCCCCCGCTCCGCTCAAGGCTACAAAGTTTCAATTATAGAAGATAAATAAATCCCAGAAAATAAAGAAAAAAGAAAAAAAGGAGAGGCTGGGAGCTTGAGTCATCAGGGGGCATGGCCAGCCTGAAAAAGGCCCTCAGCCCCTCACCCAGGCTGGCCAGGCACCCCAGGGGGGACCCCAACCCTGAAAGGGCTGTGGCCAGCCTGCAAACAGCCATTAGCCACTCATCCAGGTTGGCCAGAAACCCCAGCAGTAACCCCCTCCCTGAAAGGGGGTGTGGCCAATCTGAAAACGGCCCTCAGCCCCTCACCCAGGCTGGCCAGGCACTCCAGCAGGGACCCCAACCCTGAAGGGGGTGTAGTCAGTCTGAAAATGGCCCTCAAACCCTCACCCAGGCTGGACCCCCACCCTGATCTGGGACATCCTTCAGTGCAAACTAGCCAGTCCCCACACATGCACCAGGTATATAATTAAAGGATAATATGCAAATTGACCCTAACAGCAGAACGAATAGGAATGACGGGTCACTATGACACACTGTGACAACCAGGGGGCAGACACTCAATGCAGGAGCTGCCCCCTGGTGGTCAGTGTGCTCCCACAGGGGGAGCTCTGCTCAGCCACAAGCCAGGCTGATGGCTTCCAGCACAGCAGTGATGGCAGGAGTTTCCTGCCTCCTCAGCAGCACTAAGGATGTCCGACTGCAGCTTAGGCCTGCTCCCCGCTGGCAAGTGGACATCCCCCGAGGGCTCCTGGGCTGCCAGAGGGATGTCTGACTGCCAGTTTAGGCCCAATCTCCCAGGGAGCGTGCCTAAGCCAGCAGGTGGACATCCCCTGAGGGGTCCCAAACTGTGAGAGGGCACAGGTTGGGCTGAGTGACCTCCCCCCCCGCCCCCGAGTGCACAAATTTTTGTGTACTGGGCCTCTAGTATATATATAAAGGCCTAAGTGACCATTCAACTTGTTGACCATTAGACTGGTTGATCAGTCGCTATGACATGCACTGACCACCAGGGGGCAGATTCTTAATGCGGAGCTGCCCCCTGGTGGTCAGTATGCTCCCACAGTGGGAGCACAGCTCAGCTGACCAATGGGTGCCAGACTCAGGTCTCATGGCTGGCCACTCCGCCCAGAGACCGCAGCGGAGCAGCAGCAAGTCTACCAAGCAGCATTGGCGGCAGCGGAAGGCACAGTGGGGCCAGGATGAGCAGGAGCGGCAGGCGGGAATGGCAGGCCGCACCAAGGGACCCTACCAGTGCATGAATCCATGCACCGGGTCTCTAGTTATATAGTAAACTAGTTTTCTCAAATGCGTGTTAAAAAATTGATTAATTAGTTAGTTCACCTGTTTTTACTTATGTAGACACATATGTATAATTAGAATTATCTGTGAAAAGTTTAATTTCACGGAAAAGTTTTCTATATGTATTACTGTAATTTAGAATTTATACTGAGTAGATCTAGTAAATGTGTGAATTCACCAGTCACTCTGAGCAGACAAATGCACATGCCTAGGCGTGGCTTAGCATGGAACATGGCCAGCACACCACACAACAACAGAACCATTACTGTGTGCATTGAGGCATGATCATGTGCTACTCGTTCACAGAACATTTATGAGTGGTGACTCTTGAATTTAAATATGTAGACTATAGGTGTAGATATGTAATATGTATTTATGTCGATGAAATTACTCCAATGTTTTCCCCAATATAAATCCTACTTGTTAAAATTTGTTTAAAATGACGGTGAATTGCCTGTCCAGCTTGGCTCAGTGGTTGAGCATCAAGCTATGAACCAGGAGGTCACAGTTTGATTCCCTGTTGGGGCATATGTCCGGGTTGCAAGCTCAATCTCCAGTGTGGGACATGCAGGCGGCAACCAATCAATCATTCTTTCTCATCATTGAAGTTTCTACCTCTCTCTCCCTCTCCCTTCCTCTCTGAGATCAATAAAAATATATATTAAAATAACCTATTAATTTAATTACAAGGAAATCTTGGTTAAAAGCATTGTAGCCCTAACTGGTTTGGCTCAGTGGATAGAGCGTCGGCCTGCGGACTGAAGGGTCCCAGGTTTGATTCTGGCCAAGGGCATGTACCTTGGCTGTGGGCACATCCCCAGTGGGAGGTGTTCAGGAGGCAGCTGATCGATGTTTCTCTCTCATCGATGTTTCTAACTCTCTATCCCTCTCCCTTCCTCTCTGTAAAAAATCAATAAAATATATTTTTAAAAAATAAAAATAAATAAAAGCATTGTAAAATTAACAGGGTGTTATTTTTCACATATAACAAATGGACTAGATATTTTGTCTGTTAAATTCAAATTCCATTAAATCGAGGTCCACAAAATTGAGGGTTTACTGTAATCTGCCTATTAAGATTTTCTGTTTCATCTTGATTCAGTCTTGGAAGATTGTGTTTCTAGGAATTTACCCACATCATCTAGATTGTCCAATTTATTGGCATATAATTGTTTGTAGTATTTTGTATAATCCTTTGTATTTCTGTGGTGTCATTTGTTACTTCTCCTTTTTCACTTCGGATTTTAGTTATTTGGCTCTTCTCTCTTCTTTCTTTGATGTGTCTGATTAAAGGTTTATCAACCCTTTTCATCTTTTCAAAGAACTAGCTCTTTGTTTCACTGACCTTTTGTACTTTTATTAGACTTTTTTTTTCCTTTTTCTTTTGTAAAGAATCGTTTATTGATATTAGAGAGAGTGGGAGAAGAGAGAAACATCAATGTGACAGTGTAGCATTGATTGGCTTCCTCCTACACGCCCCCTAATGGGGATTGAGCCCACATCCAAGGCATGTGTCCTAACCAGGACTCAACTCAGCAACCTTTTGTTGCACAGGACAGTGCCCCAGCACCTGAGTCACACCAGGCAGGGTTCATTTGTTTTTACTCTGATCTTTATTATTTCCTTCCTTCCACTCACTTTGGGATTTGTTTGTTGTTCTTTTTCTATTTTTTAGTAGAAGTTTTGATTGTTAATTTGATGTTTTTCTTCTTTCTTAAGGTAGGCATGTACTGCTATAAATTACACTGTTAGCACTGCTTTTGCTTTGTCACCTATATGTTGTTGTGGTCTCACCCCATAACAAAGAAACAGAATTTCCGGAGGATGAGGCCCAGAAATCAGGATTTTGAAAAGATTCCCAAGTGATTCTAATGTTCAGCCAAGGTTAAGAACCACTGGTTTAGAAGCATATTATTTAGCCTCCGTGTGTGTGTGTGTGTGTGTGTGTGTGTGTGTGTGTGTTTTGTAATTGATTTCTAGTTTCATATCATTGTGGTTGGAGAACATTCCTATATGATATCACTCTTCTTAAAATTACTAAGACATATTTTGTGGCCTAACATGGTCTACTCTGAAAAACATTGTGCACTTGAAAAAAAAAAAAATGTATATTCAGCAGCTTTAGGGTGAAATGCTTTAAAATATCAATTAAATCCACCTGTTCTGATTGTCATTTAAGGAAGCAATTTCAGGTGCTCCAGGCGTGGGTTTGTTGGCTTGTGTGCGCCCTCCTGTTGTAATTTATCCTTGTGTGCTATTGCATGTCAGTGTGTGGATGAGCTTGACCCTCAGGCTGAGGGGTTGTGAGGTCTGGCCACCATCCACGCTTGTAAGCTGTTGTGTGAGGAATCACTGCATGGAGTGGGATTCGCGCCAGCGGGAGTCCTCTCTTGGGTTGACCACTTGTAGAGCCGGAGCTGCTGTCATCGGAAGCTGTCCCCACGTGAGTCGGTTTGGGGGTCTTTTCGAAGGAAGTCCAGTGTAGGTCAGGGTCAGCTGCTGCTTGTGACCAGTCCAAGGCTCCCTGTTAGGAGCTACCACACAAAGCAACCAACATTCAGTAGCTGCCTGGGCCAGGCATGGAAGCTCCTGGGACAGGTCACACTGTGAACCGAGGCTGGCTACCTCCAGTTCCAGCCCGGGGCCATTCCGCAGGAGGCACAGGGGACCCCCACGTCTGCCATTACCTGCTGGCTGCTCGGGCAGTTCATGAGTTGGTGTGACAGGTCTCAGAGGGTCACCAGGGCTTGGCGAGTGATGTTCACCAGGTTGATGCAGATTCAGAATTGGTGCCAGTGCTGTGTCCAGGGTGACTCAGCAAAAGACACATGGCACATCCAGGCCAGATGGTGCCTGCCTGGCATCTGCGGACCTGTGAGAGGTTTCCAGAAAGATTGCCGCACAGGCAAAGGCAGGCTGTCTGACGCTGAAGGAGCCTTTAGGGGCAGAAATAGAATATTGGAAACTGACTATGAGAAATACTAACCATGCTCTGTTAACCATGATTGTTCTTTTCTGGTTAGAGAAAGCACATTTTTACCCTGCTGGAAGGTGTGTGTGTGTGTGTGTGTGTGTGTGTGTGTGTGTGTGTGTGTGTGTGTGAGTGTCTGTGTGTGTGTGTTTTGTTTTGTGTTTTGCTTTTTGTGTGTGTGTGTTTTGTTTAGACTAAATAAATAATTTCATAAAAATTTACAATAGAATACTACTCTTAGATTAAAATTGTTAGTCCTTTAGCACCATAGGAATTTTAAACTTTCATTTAGAAAATTAAAAAGTATAGAATACAGAGGAAACAAAGATGGAAATGAATGTTTTAATTAGTAATGTTGTGGGTTGTTGTTGTTTTTTTAATTAGGAAGGAACATGCCATCATCAAATAAAATTAAAATATTTGAAGTCTTTGAAATAATGATACCAGTTAGACTGTATTTCTAAACTAAATTTCAGAAAGAGTGAACGTAGTGAATAGGTGACCAGCAGAGAAGAGTCCTTGAAAGTAACCCTTGGATAAAATGGACTAGATTGTAACCAATCTATACTTGTCAAACCTGTGAGAACGCAAGGAGGTTTATTTTTTTAAAGATATTTGTAAAGTGTTTTTCAGAGAGCCTGGAACATATTAGACAAACAGTAAACCTGTCCATATCTATCCTTTATCCTTCAGGTGTTCTGCCATGGTATTTGTGTGTGTGTGTGTGTGTGTGTGTGTGTGTGTGTGTGTGTGGTGGAGCCAGTATTCCACAGTACTCTAGTATGTGGAGAGCCTTCCTTTAGTTTCTTGATTTTGTTTGTTTTTTGTTTGTTTGCCCTTAAAAATACAATTTCCACATTAATATTGAACAGTTCCCTCTGGTGATAAGATCCTCCTTGAAAGAATGAGCAGACCTTACAGATCTGAAAATATAGAACACAAGTCAACATCACATACACAAAATAATACCTCAGAAATGAGAAAATGCTGTAAATAGAAAGATATGACTTCATTCAAGACTATTGGAAGTATTCATTTTGCAGAAATTTAGCTCTCCATAATTCTTTTATTTCTTTCACAAATTGGATAATTAATGTGAGTTAGTCATAATCCTCTATGGTTACATTCTCTGTGATTCTTTAATATTGTAACTCTATGGGCTCATTTCTCATTTTTCTCCATACCTCATTTAAGGCTTGAAGTCAGTGGGAATTACCCCAGGCAAGATGAATTAGAGACTATCTGCCTAATCACTTAAGGCAGACTGTCAATTTTTAAAATTCTTAAGTACATCTACACAGTCATTTGAAAATGTGGGTTTTCATAAAAATCCACATCTTACATTTGTAATATATATGGGGAAAATTCTCTTTTATTAAAACTTAAAGCCTCACAGGATCATAGAATTTTTTTAAAAGTATCTTTACTTTATCTTTACTGTTGAAATATTACAGATGCCTCCTCCCCCTTCCCTCCCATTTACCCCTCTAACCCGCACCTGTCCCTCCCACCCAGGCTCACTGCACAATTGTGTATGTCCATGGGTTACGCTTATATGCATATAAATTTGTTGGTTAATCTCTTCCTAATCCCCCCACCCCTTCCCACTGAAATTCATCTGTCTGTTCTGTACTTCCATGTACCTGGATCTATTTTGTTCATCAGTTTATTTTGTTCATTAGATTCCACATATAAGTGAAATCATATGGCACTTGTCTTACTTTGACTGGCTTATTTCACTTAGCATAATACTCTCCAGGACTCGCCATATTGTCTAAAAGGGTAAGAGATCCTTCTTTTTACTGCTGCATAGTATTACACTGTGTAAGTGTACTACAGCTTTTTTATTCTCTCATCTAAAAATGGGCACTTGGGTTGTTTCCAGGTCTTAACTATTGTAAGTAGCAGTGCTATGAATATAGGGGTACATATATACTTTCTGATTGATCTTTCAGGATTCTTAGAATTTTAAAACTATAAGAGTATACAAATTATTCATTTATTAGTCATTTATTAAAAAATTGTCTATTGAGAACTCTATGGGCCAAAAATGTAACCTATTTGTTATTTCAACTTTCTGAGCCCCAGTTCCTCGGAAGTTGAGTGAGTAAGGTGTGCAGGATGAAGTCTATGTACCTCCAACTGCAGTATTTCACATTTCTGGGCTGGTAACTTCTCAAAAGTTGCCTTGCTGTAGTGGCACAACTAACACTACACTCAGAAACTAGAATTTCCTGGTGACTCCCGTCATGTCCTCTGCACTGTAACACATTAAGTTCCTAAGTTAAAAAATAATACGTTTTGCCCTAGCCGGTTTGGCTCAGTGGATAGAACCTTGGCCTGAGGACTGAAGGGTCCTGGGTTTGATTCCAGTTAAGGGCACATTTTCCTGGTTGAGGGCTTGATCCCCAGCAAGGGATGTGCAGGAGACAGCAAATCAATGATTCTCTCTCATCATTGATGTTTCTATCTCTCACTCCCTCTCCCTTCCTCTCTGAAGTCAATAAAAATATTAAAAAAGTAATAATACACTTTAAATTCTGACAATGTTTTCCCATGCCTATAAAAAGCCACTTCTGGTCTTGCAATGCAGCATAGATAGTTACATGTGAGCTATTTTAATTAAGTGGCAAACACTATGAATTATATCTAAAAATTCAAAACTTTAGTACCAGGTTATTGTATGTACAATGCATATTTTCTTCCTTTTCTTTTTACAAATACTACGCCATTTGAATGTCACTCATATACCCCGATGCTTCAAATATAAACTTAGTAGGGTTTGGGCTCAGACCTATCTCAGGGTGATCCAGGGCCCAGGTCAGGTGGCACTCTGCAAACCAACATATTGAATCCTGACTATATTTTTGTAATGGTGACAGCTTGCCTTAAATCCTAATATGCCACTTACTAATCAAGTGTCTGTAAAAGCAACTCTCATAATCTTTCTCCACCTCAAATTTATTGAGATACAATCTATATCTATAAAAGCCTAAGCGACCAGACAATCGAATGACCTGATAGCCAGCCGGTAACTATGACGTGCACTGACCACCAGGGGGCAGACCCTCAACACAGGAGCCGACCCCTGATGGTCAGTGTGCTCCCACAGTGGGAGTGCCACCCAGCTGACCAACGAGCCCCAGATGCCGAGCTCACAGCTGGCAGGTGCAACTGCAGCAGCGCGAGCCTCTCCTGTAGACACTCCCCCTGCTCACCTGAGCGGTGGTGGCCATGGCCGGTCGCAAGCGCAGCAGGGCCGGGATGAGCGGGAGCTGCATGGTGCCCAGCCTGGGCTCAAGCTCCTCCCCTGGCTGCATGCCATTTTGTGCATTACTTTGTACTGTGTAGGATCAACGCAGACAGGGGCTGGAGCCGGAGGAGCTGGTACCTAAGGCTGGGCTGCAGTGGCGCAAAGGTCCACTGATTCCCGCAGGCCAGGGCAAGGGACCCCACTGGTGCACGGATCTGTGCACCAGGCCTCTAGTTTATATATAACACTAGGAGCCCAGTGCACAAAATTCGTGCATGGGTGCCGTTCCTAAGCCTGGTCAGTGATCGAAGCAGTGATCAGGTGTGGAAGGGCAGGTCCCAGCTGAACTCTGAGCCCGGGGCAGCACTTGGGCCCTTGGGGGCCCACACACCCTCCTCTGCCTGAGTCACGCCCCCGAGTCCCCACACAAAGATGCAGTGAGCATGGCTGGATGCTGTGAGCTGGGGTGCAGCGTGGGCCTCTGGGCCACTTAGCAACGCTGCACAGAAGCCAGGTGGGCAGCATGTACTCTCTCCTGGCTGGCCTCACAGACCGGCTCCTGCGTGAACCCACAGGGAGCCCGACCAACCCGCCTCTGCGGTCCCTGCGTCTGCGGCCCAGTTCAACCAGAAGAGGCTGTGCAGGTGTGGGGCGGGCTCCCCACAGGCACCTAGCACCTAAGCAAGAGGGCTTCCCAAGCGTGTGAGACCTGACATCCCTGGCGGGGAGGGTAGCAGGGGCGGTGAGAGCGAGCTCGGCGGACACCCCACATTCTCACTGCACCTCCGTCCCTGTCACCCCCGCCCCCAGGTAGCCGGCAAGAGGTTGTAGCTCCCCACCTAGGTGCTGCGGGAGGTTGGTCGCTGCCACCATCTGCGGGGCAATCAGCGGGGCGATTGGGACCCTGCTCACACCAACCTTGGCCTGGCACCGTCAGCTCACCTGCTCCATCATCCTGCCACGGTCCTGCTGTAGTCCGGGCCATTGAGGCCAGCAGCACCTCCACTGCCGCCCACTGCCAGCACTATGTCGCTGATGCCCACCAGTCAAGGGGACAATTTGCATATTAGGCTTTTATTGTATAGGATTGGTTTGATACACTTACATATTGCAATGAGATTACCACCTGCTGTGTTAGCTAACAGCACCATTGTGTCTCATTTCCTTTCTGTGGTGAGAACGTTTACTACTTACTTCCTTAGCAAGTTCCATATATGTTTGGCATAATCAGTTCTGCATATGTAAAATTGTAATGTTAGGATCAACCCTATATGGTTGGTTGTTGTAGAGATTTAAGAGTTTAGTTTAGGCTGTTTAAAAGAGGCCTTAGTAGCTTTTGTTGTTAATGTTTTATGTATTGAGTATTTTTCCACTGTGCTAGTTACCAAGCCTAGAAATCATGCTGTCATTCTGAAACCCTCACATCCAGCACTTAACATGTCTTTGCAGTTCCACCTCAACAATATCTTATTAATAAAAATTCTGTTTTATGTAGCTCTTACTGTCTTTACACCCAGGTAGAGTTTATTATATACAGTAAGTCCTCACTCAACATTGCAGTTAAGTTCTTGGAAAGTGTGACTCTTAAGCAAAAAGACAGATAAGAAAACTAGTGAAGTTAATTTTAGATTCTAGATTTTAATTTAGATGATTTAATGTTTACTTAGTACTTAGGATGTTCTGGCTACTTTACTACAACTTACGGATACAAAAATGAAGACATGGTCACTGCTTTTAAATAACTTCCAGTCTTTTACAATAGAACCCCACAGAAAAAGTGATGAAGACCTGTATTCTAATTTTATTATGCTACCAACTTTATCAGTCTAGAAATTACTTAAGTAAATATTAGTGTGCCTTCTTTTTTGGATAAATACATCAGGAATTGTAATCTATAATATAAAATGCATGATTCGTCTTTATACAGATTTTTAATAAATTACTATAAAACACTTGTCAGTATTCTTTAAAAATGCTACATGAGACATCAAACTAGATTCCCTCCCCCCAAAAATTCTGATAATTCTAAGTACAGTAAAATTTAATAATGTCCTAACATCAAAAATCTTCAGGAGCCCTGACCAGTTTGGCTCAGTGGCTAGAGCGTCGGCCTGTGGACTGAAGAGTCCCAGGTTCGATTCCGGTCAAGGGCATGTACCTTGGTTGCGGGTACATCCCCAGTAGGAGGTGTGCAGGAGGCAGCGGATCGATGTTTCTCTCTCATGGATGTTTCTAACTCTCTATCTCTCTCCCTTCCTCTCTGTAAAAAATCAATAAAATATATATTTTTAAAAAAATCTTCAGTAAATTGATAATACTCAATAAAGAGTAGGTTGTCTATGGATATACATACCGAGGGTGATCTGCTTAGACCAGCGTCATATTCTACCTAAATATCAAGCTGCAAAGCTATAGAACAGCATGCTAATTTCTAGACTTTAACTTGAAAACATATGTTTAAGAGATGTATGTCTGTTATTTATTCACTCAATAAAGTAGCAAGGTGCCTTGCTTTCAGATAGTATCTACCAATAGTAAATGCTATTTAAGAAATAAGTAAATTGGAGACATATCAGAGGTAAAATTTTAGTGAGTGATATTATTGGAGTAATTATTTCTTAAGAATTGTTTGTTGACTGAAATAATATTATTTTCAAAGTTTTATAATCAGGAACATACCTAACAATTTACCCCGCATATAGTAGAATTTCCAAAATTAATTTGAAAATTTTTACATCTTTAACCATTGAGTATAACTTGAGTTTGAAATATTTTACTCTCTGCAATAGAAATTAGACTGTATTTCATTTATTGTCTAATATGTGAAAATCAGCTTCCCCACACCTCTTATTCCTTCATACACATCCTAGTCATCAATATCAAATTCTCACACTAAAATGCAGAAAATAAATGCTATATATTCAGTCTTTAAAAGTTTGTTGTGGATCCTGGTCAGGAATTAAATGCCATGAATTATGTGGATGCAGAGTGATGATTTATCTCTCTGGCTGTAATTAGTCTCTCTCTTACTCTTTCACTTTTGGGGTCACAGTCATACCTTACATAACCTTTTTTAGGGCTGCATTAGGAATGAATATCATCAGCAAAAAGATAAAATCATTTATATTTTGTTTGCAGTGATGAATCAAATCATGTCCTCTTGTAGTTTTATGCATGTTCATATGTGTCCCAAAGATAATTAATCATCTTGCATTAAGCACCATATGTTTTAACCACATACATAGTAACATGCATCCTGCATTTGTAGGTGCATGCTTGCTCCCTGTCTTTCTTCTGAAGAGAAGTTATGATTCTAACCAAAAGTTCCAGTATTCAAATTAGGGATGTTTTTGTTTAACACTGTATTTCCCACTCTGGGAAATACAAAAGACGTGTTGCGGACAGCTACAGAAACAATGTCGTTTTCTTCATTTAAAAGACTGTGCTCTCCCAGGAGTTCCATCACAAAAGCACAGTTTTATAGCGTCCCCAACACTACTGGCCATGCTAAGCGTAGATGGAAATAGAACCCCTTCTACAGAACAAAATAGCTGGTTTTCAAGGAAGCGTTCCCTTCTGAATGCCTGGCCCTTTGTTTTATGGCTGCACAGGAGCAGTTCCTGAAATTACCCCCGGAGGATCCTCCTATTTTTAATTCCCCTCCAGCAAGTCCACTAGCTGGGCAGTAGCGGGCGTTTGCACTGGGGGTCCTGCTGAGGAATTCCAGGCTCTGGGAATGGCCCAGAACCACACTTCTCCGGAGAAACAACTACAGACACTACAAAGGAGAGAGCGGAGATAGTCTCAGCCATCGAGCTGGTTTCAGGAGACTTGCCCCTCTCACTATTTTACATATGACCGTGCAGTCAAATTGAATAAATGGGAGGTTATATTTCCATAATTATTTTGCAATCAGATGGACGGTACTTTTGAGTCCTTTCTTTTGTCTCTGATATTTACCATTAGAAGGCCATTCTGGAAATACAACTTAACAGGAAATCTATGAGTGCTGAACTTACCCATACTGGCAACAAATCAGAATACCAGAATGCAAATACTGTTTTTTATCTGCACACAGGAAAGCTGAGTACTTTTAATCCCATTAGAAAATGCTGTGATTAATTGCAGGACCTCCCTGATTGTTTGGGTAACAGATGGACATGCCACAATGACATATTTCCCCTATTTATTTACAAACAAAAGAGGACATTTATGTGAGCAGAAATTAAAACACTAGTGGAGTACTAATTCCCTCAGCTTAAATATGTTCACATTAACACAGATCCTTTATTATGTAAAGTAAACATCTTTAATATTGTGCAATGGCTTGGACATATAATCCATAATATTTTATAATTTCCTTTCTGTTGGGTTGATTTCTTCAGTAAGAATTATGTACCTACAACATAATGAGACAAATTTACTAGAGCACAAAAGGTTGTGGGTTTTTTTTTTTTCTGTTTCAGACAAAAATTGCTTCTAAGATAGAAGAAATATATGCATTATTTTTGGGACCATCTTCCTTGTCCTCTGTGGTGATTTTATTGTCAGAAACCTTAAACCATTTGTATTATACCCAAAAGACCTGAAAAACATTGAAATGACAATTGAAGTAAGATGTGCCACCTGCTGTTATAAATATTTTAGGAGGTTTGCCAATGTGATAAACTTTGGTAAATCATATCTGCAAATGAAAACCACTGTTTATTCTGACTGATAGCTGTGTTAGGTGAGAATCAGAACTTGTATTATAGTCAAATACCTTAGAAAATATTAAATGATTCCAAATGTATTTAACTAAAATACATTTGAAAAGTTGTTAACCAAAAAAAAAATAAATAAAAAATCAAGGATATAGTCCACAAAATCCTTAGCTCACAGGGTTAGCCTATATAATAAAACTCTAATATGCAAATCTACCAAACTGCAGAACAACTGGTTGGTATGATGCACACTGACCACCAGGGGGCAGACACTCAACACAGGAGCTGCCCCCTAGTGGTCAGTGAGCTCCCACAGGGAGCGCAGCAATAGTGGGGGAGCCTCTCCCGCCTTCACGGCAGTGCCAAGGATCCCTCAGGGGATGTATGACTGCCAATTTAGGCCTGCAGACATCCCCCAAGGGGTCCTGGAGGGTGCAGGCCAGGCTGAGGGACCTCTTATCCCCAATGCACAAATGTCATGTACTTGGTCTCTAGTATTAAAATGAACTACATTTATTATTTCATTGCACATCCTCTTTCCATTTGAAACTCTGTGTTATGAAGGTATGCCGCAAGAAATAAAATAAATTACACAACTCAAGGAAAAGTTCCAAAGATTACAAACTGACAGCTTGCAGGATAATTTCTCATCCATGTTTAATTAGCCCTTATTACTTTGGTTAACACAGTATAGTTTTGGTGTTGTTTGCTTGGATAGACTACATATGACCATGCCCTAAACCTGCCACCTTATAGAGCTAAAGGGGTTCTGCAGATGGGATGGAATTAAGTACCTTGATGGGGAGGTTATGCAGGGTTATCCACGTGGGCTCCACGTAATCACAAGTTTCCATCTAAGAGGGTCACTGGAGGGGTCAGGACCAGTCAGAAGGGAATGTGGTGACAGAAGCAGAGAGACAGAGACTTGAAAGTGCTACTCTGCTGGCTTTGGATATGCAAGAAGGGGACCATGGCTCAAAGGATGTAGGTGTGCTCTGGGATCTGTAAGGGCCAGAAATGTAATTCTATCCTGGAGCTTCCAGAAGGAGCTTGCTCTGCTGACCCACTACGGGTGTTTGAACTCCAGATAGTAAGAGAATAAATGTGCGCTATTTTAAGTACTAAATTTGTGCTTATTTGCTTAAGCAGCCATAAGAAACCTATAGTACCTGCAGTTAATAATTAGAAGACTTCTTATAAAATTGAAGATATATATCTATAGATATCTATCTTACCTAATAATAGACAAACATGGTAATTGACCATACCTTCGCTACGCCTCTCATTGGCTAATCAGATATGCAAATTAACCGCCAACAAAGATGGCGGCCGGCAGCCTCAGAGCTGCAGCGAGCAGGAGGCTTGCTTGCTCCAGTGATGGAGGAAGCCAAGGTTCCCCACCTGCCGCGGCCCGGCTCTAAGCTACACTCAAAGCAACATAGCTTCAATTATAGAAGCTAAACAAACTCCAGATACCTGATTTCAGCCGGCCTTGGCCACAGAGCTGGAGCAAGCAGGAGACTTTCCCTCCCACCTGCCCTGACGAGCTCTGAGCTCCACTCAGGAAACAAAGTTTCAATTATAGAAGGTAAATAAACTCCAGATACCTGCTTTCAGCCAGCCACGGAGCTGGAGCCTTGGGTTTCCCCTGGCGATGGAGGAAGCCAAGCCTTGGCCAGCTCTGAGCTCCACTCTAGGTTACAAAGTTTCAATTATAGAAGGTAAATAAATCCCAGGAAAAAAAAGAAAAAAAGGAGACTCTGGGAGCTTCTGTCGCCGGGGAGGCTTGGCCAGCCTGAAAACAGCCCTCAGCCTCTCACCCAGACTGGCCAGGCACCCCAGTGGGGACCCCCACCCTAAAGGGAGTGTAGCCAGCCTGAAAACAGCCATCAGCCCCTCACCCAGGCTGGCCAAACCTACATGGAGTGGGCTTGACCAGCTTGAAAACAGCCATCAGCCCCTCACCCAGGCTGGCCAGGCACCCCAGTGGCATCCCAGTGGGGACCCCCCCCCTAAAGGGAGTGTAGCCAGTCTGAAAACAGCCATCGGCCCCTCACCCAGGCTGGCCAGGCACCCCAGTGGCATCCCAGTGGGAACCCCCATCCTGA
>NW_006296624.1:1055852-1079201 GCF_000327345.1 Myotis davidii | reverse complement strand
GACTCCCAGGCTGCCAGAGGGATGTCTGATTGCCATCTTAGGCCCAATCCCCCAGGGAGTGGGCCTAATCCAGCAGGTGGTCATCCCCTGAGGGGTCCCAGACAGCGAGAGGGCACAGGCCAGGCTGAGGAACCCCCCCCACCAAGTGCACAAATTTTTGTGCACTGGGCCTCTAGTATATATATAAATATATATCTATAGATATATAACTATATCTATATATATTGCTCCTCTTAAAAACTGGATGACCTGGCAACAATTGGAGTATGACTACTTCCTTGGAGTATTCAATCACTGGTTACAGCTGATCCCTTTAGAAGTCACATGCTCTCTGAATTGCTGAGATACTATTTCTTTTCTTTTTCCCCTTAAATTTAGCATCAGGTAGATATTGGAGTTTGTGACCTCTTACAATAGGGTCTTGAATTTTACATTTTACTTAACATTCCTTTTCCACTTCCTGAAATTTCATTCCCGTTTGTTTAGTCACCTCCACCATCCACTGATTTTTGTCTTTACTTTAAACTTTCAACTTGCAGGTTGTTTGGGAATCTTCATGATTCCCAAATTTACATCACAAGCCCTCATCTCATTTTTATCAATATTTACAACCACATTTAGGGCATATTTTCCTTAAACTTACGATTTCCAAAAGTGAACCAATTCTCTGGATTGGCAAGCCTCTTGGTCTCCCCATATTTTTTAAAAATTGTTTTCCTCCCTTTTATTCTTATCACTCCTTGTTTAGGCCCCGGTTGTCTTGTGCCTGGACTATGCAATATCCTATTAATCGGTAGCCTGACAATCAGTCTTTCCTCACCCAGATTTATTCTCCACATTTCTGCCAGATTCACATTCTAAAATTCAAATGCAATCATCTAATTCTCATATGTGAAAAAATCTTAAACAACCACCTGCATCCCTAGAATAAATTTAGAATTTTGACTCTCACACTGAATGTAATGTTTTAACCTGGCCCTACTCTAACTCTTCACACTCCTTTTTCATCACTTCTATTCAACTCCCAGTCACACCAAAGGGCTATTTTCCTAGGGATATGTCTTCTACTTTTCCACTGACTTGAATTTTTTTTTTTTTTTAGCTTTTGCCTAAATAACATTCTACTTAGAATTCTCCTCATTTTCAAAGCACAACTTCAGTTTCACTTCCTCAGAAATTCTTTTGTCTATTTTCCAATAACTCTCTTTACATGTCTCCAAAATAGTAAGCAGTACTGTTTTTATACAGCTCTCTCTACCAAGAGTACATTGTAAGCCAAATGTCTTGAGGGCACACATAATGCTTCATTCATTTTGGCTGGCACCCTCCTAAAGCTTGCCTCCTAAAATCAGTGTGTTAGAGGTAAACCTAAGGAGCAAACACCCGAGCGTTACTGTTTGCTTACACTGTCTATGCCCCAGTTTCTTTAATTTTAAAATAAGGAGCTCTGTAATATTATAGTACAGAGTACACGTCTATCGTAATCTTTATAAAGTATTTACAGGAGGGCCTGCCGCATAGAAAGGGCTATAATGCATTAAAGTGAATAAATGTTTGCTGAGTTACATTGGATTATTATCACATATACATCAGGATTTTTAAAAAATCGGAATAAAGATGTTTAATAGTACCAAAAATGAAATAAGGTGTGCATGAGAAAGTATGAAATTATTCAGAAAAAGTAAACTAGTACAAGACATTATTGTCATGAGACAAGAAGAATAGAAATATCAGGGCATTTCTTATCTCGTTCCCCTGATGCTAGTTCTGAGCACATGGTTACCTCCAAAAAAATAAAATAATAAAATAATCCTTTGGCTGAATTAAGTCCATGGGACCACAACACAAAATGAGAAATTATCCTTTTAATTAGCTTCAGTAAGGCTCAATTAAATTATTTTCTGAGAATTAATAATAATGGGAGAATTTTATAGGTCTTCCTTTGAAAAGAGACATTTAAGTTCCTTTAAAAGTCAAAACTATTACATGAAAATATTTGACCAGAATAGAGAATTCTCTAGATAACCATAATTTAAAAAAAATAAAATTAAGAAATCTAATATTGGCATGATGCTTCTAAATCACTAATATCATCATATGATTTGCCCAGTAGTCATTCTGTGCAAAGCCCTTTTAGACCAGAGTTGAAATTGAATCTGCAAAAGGAAGAATACAGGAAGCATTGTATTTTGCAGTACTTACAGTTGGATGGGTAAACCTTCAAGGATAAGGAATCATCAGATTTGTGGAGATAAGAGTAGGAGAGGAGGCACCAGAACGAGAATCATGAATAGATTTTTGTTTGACTTTACTTTATACTCAAAGTGTGATCCACGGCCTGTTACCTAAACTTCTTTGATTCTCAGAATTCTTGTCTGAGGTTTCATTGAGAACTTATGACTTTTAGCTCTAACCATCATTGCTTCTATGTAAAATAAATGGTACGTACATCTATAGTCTTATGGTGATATTCTTACCATTTTCAAAAATAAATAGACGATATTTTGAAATGTGTTAATGAATCTCTTTACTCTTTCCTGTTGGGTTTATGGCATCCATTTCCTTCATAGGATTCTAGGATTTGTATGAAA
Source organism: Myotis davidii (assembly GCF_000327345.1). Classification (NCBI taxonomy): domain Eukaryota; kingdom Metazoa; phylum Chordata; class Mammalia; order Chiroptera; family Vespertilionidae; genus Myotis; species Myotis davidii. The sequence continues at coordinate 1,076,610 of NW_006296624.1, read as the reverse complement.
ATAGTATTCCATTTTCAAAGTTCAAAATGAGATATTTTCATAAGGCAACATACCAGCAAGCCATGTTATTATATTTTTAAAAAATATTTTATTGATTTTTTACAGAGAAGAAGGAAGAGGGATAGAGAGTCAGAAACATCGATGAGAGAGAAACATCGAACAGCTGCCTCCTGCACACTCCCCACTGGGGATGTGCCCACAGCCATGGTACATGCCCTTGACCGGAATCGAATCTGGGACCTTTCAGTTCACAGGCGGACGCTCTATCCATTGAGCCAAACCGGTGAGGGCCATGTTATTATCTTAGAAGATTTACTGAATTCTCTCAGCTACCATTTATCATGATAAGGGCTGAGCCTGTGGACTTTTCCATACACAGTTCTCTCATAATACAAAAAAGTGCTCATTTTGACTATAACATCTGGCTCTGAGGCTTGCTGTTCTGAGCTAAAGGGAGATGTGATGTAGAGGCTTAGGAAAATCCCCATCATTTGGGCACCAGGGTGATGAAGAGTTCATGACCTGATATCTGTTCTCTCTTGGTTTCATCAGAAATTGCTGCTTCTTATTGCTGACTCAACATATCTACCACCTGGCCATAAATTCACAAAATGGGCATGGTTTTGCCCTAGGCAGATGGCCCCATAATGCATGGCTAGAGGGCTACCTTTATACCTATTTGCTGCTACATATTTTGGCAATCTCTCTGGACAGGTATATTCAGCTTCCTCGCAGGCACACAGGTGCTTCTAGATCCTTTGTCCATCATAGGAAGAGCCACTAAGAAGTATTTTCTTAAATTCGTTCTCTCTCTCTCTCTCTCTCTCTCTCTCTCTCTCTCTCTCTCTCTCATCCAACAATGCTGGCCACCTCTTTCCATGTGACACACCTATCTATCTAGCTTTATCTTTATTTTTTTTTTCTTTCCTCTTCTCTTTAGTGAGGTGCTTACTTCAGTAATACCCTTCTTCTTGACTAGTACCATGGATTAGTTTTAGTAGTGTACAGGGAATTGAAGAAAAAAAAAACTTGCTAATAAGTACATACAGAGTTATTTTTAAAACATTACATACATTATACAAACTAGTGGCCATGACTTTGATTCTCTATGAAATTTTAGCACAGGCTATAAAGTGTATATTTCATACACACTTAAAATTAAATCCAGGGAATGGAACAAGCATAGTGTATTTTGACTTCTGAAATATATCCATTTCTCCCAATAAACACTTATTTTTTAAAAGGCAAAGCAAGTATGTTAGTTATTTGTACATTATTAAGTTCAGTTTTTTGAATGATCATATGCAAAAACACACCAGTTATTATTTTATACATTTGGAGAGAACTTACTCATAGTATACCACAGATCCTCTTTATTCATTGGATCTATTAATAACACAGAAACAACGTTAGTAATAATAATAGCTGCCATTTGTTCAGCTCGTAATATGGACAGGAGAGTTACTATGCTATAAAGGCCACAACTAATCCATGAGACTAGTCAGGAAGAAGAAGTGGTGGATCTAGCCAGGTAGCTCCTTTCTTACCAGCAACTAACATTTGTTGGGTAAGAAGTCAGACCAGATTCTTTTGGTAGATATAATAATAATCTCCTTTATCAACATTTATAGGAAAACCTGGGAATACAGATCCCAAGTTTAATCAGAAATGTGAAGAATAGATGGCCTTACTTGGGTCTATAGTCTATGCCGCATATAAGACTGCAACTATTCATAAAGTATAACATTGATTCTCATTTCTCTATTGTATGTATTCTCCTCTGAAACTCTCTGAAGAGGGAAGTATAAATATTAAAAGGGCAAAATTTTACTATTTTTGATCCCAAGTTATAATACTATCAAAACACTTTTGAAATATTACTCCTAAATTCTAACAGTACAGCAGGACTATTGAAAGTGACATGATAAATGTAAATTATTTCAATTAAGTTTAAAATATAAACTTCAATTTCAATATATCAATATAGAAATATTAAAATTAGGAATAATACCAATTGACTTAAAAACAGCTTGGAGATTTTAGCTGAATCTAAGATAGAACTGAGTCAAATGCTTGTCAATTCAATCAGTACAATATTAAATGGATAGAAATATGGTACCTTAGTTAAGGTAAATGTCTCCACTGTTATCTTTAAAAATCTACATTTAACTTTTTGCTTTAAATTTTAAGCATATTTTTCACTAATAGCAATATGATAAAACCCCATTTCTCAAACTAAATTTGTTCTGGAAGGCTGTTCGAAAACCGAATCATTTTTCCCACTAGAAATAATGTAAATTGAATTAATCTGTTCCAGACCCCAAATGATTCCATGTTTTACCCTTTCTTATATATAATACATGCCGATTGTATTGTTTAATCTATAAATAAACACTTTAAAACAAAAAGGAGATAAAATGTAAATAAAAATTTAACAAAAAGGAAAGGAAATGTACAGTAAAAAATGAAAATTTAACAATTATAAGCAGCAACAAAAGAAAAAAAAACAAAACAAATATTCACAGCACAATATCCTGAGATTTTAACAGTGGTAAACTGACTCATGTTCAGGCATTCTCTCCTTTGATTGTCACCTGAGAGATGCATGATCATACGGGTATCAGCATGAAAGGGTTGTCAGGTTGAGAAGCAAATGGTTCGAGATGGAAGATGTTCGAGAAACGAGGTTCCACTGTACATGAAAAAAAGGCTTACTTAGTTTATAACAGCTTAGAAATCAATTTATGAGTATATAGTGAGGGGATTAGGACCATTTTTCCTACGGGAAAAAGAGATATGAGAACATCAAGGCAAAAATTTGAATGGAAGACATTTAAAAATAATTTAGTTAATATAACTCCCAAAGATCAGTGGGTAGCATTTTAATCAAGCAGAATTTTTTTAGGATAAAGAATGTTATAATTGGAGACCCTAAAAATAGAGTGAGCAATTGCTAAGTTATGATTTCTCTGCAACTCTCTTATATAGTGGATCTCAGGAGAATAAAATTATGCTTATATATATGACATTAGTTTATTATATATTTTACTGACACAAGAATGTGTAGAACATAATTTGCAAGTGACTACAAATAGATAATTAGATTTGTAACTTCTATATAGCCAATTAATTTTCATACCTTTTTTTGTATTTGCCAAACAGTTGTATCTATAGTCAACCCATGGTTGCAATTGTTGAATAGAAGTAGTTCCAACTAACTAATTTCATTTACATTAATAAATAAGAAAAAAGTGAAACAATAAGCACATGTTCATTCAGATCTATTCATTATTTCACAACTTCACTTATTCATCAATGATGTGAATGATGACTTAGCTACATTGGATCATCGTCTTAGAATACTAGAAAAATATTTCTTTAACTTCTTTGTGCTATTCACAAAGTAACAGCTACATTTATGTCACATCTTAAATTTAATTGCAGTTTTTCCATTTTCTTTATTACTTTCTCAAAACCATAAAACACACAAAACAATAAACCAGCACTGATTAGTGGTGTTTACCTATTTCCAAGGTGTAAATACTCCGACCATAGCCAATTTTAAGCTACAACATAAAGTCATCTCATAGAAAGAGATGTGTAGTACCACTATGTTTTATTATTTTTATATTTTATTTTTCAATTACAATTGACATTCAATTTTTTATTAGTTTCAGGTGTACAGCATAGTTGACTATTACATAACTTATGAAGTAATTCCCCTGATCATGCTAGTACTCAGCTGGCACCATCAGAGTTATGACAATACTAGAGGCCCGGTGCACAAAATTTATGTATGGAGGGGGCGGGGGTCCCTCAGCCCAGCCGGCACCCTCATCAATCCGGGACCCCTTGGGAAATGTCTGACTGCCTCTCGCAATCCGGGACTGCTGACTCCTAACCGCTCACCTGCCTGCCTGCCTGATCACCCCAAACTTCTCTGCCTGCCAGCCTAATCACCCCTAATTGCTACCCTGCTGGTCTGATCGCCCCTAACTGCCTCTGCCTTGCCATGCACCTGGGACCCAGGAGTCTCTCCTCTGGTCCATCGCAAGCACCTAGGACCTGGGCCGGCTTTGCCCAGGCCAGCTGCAGCCACAGGGGACTGTGGGTGGGTGGCTTTGCCTGGGCCACAGCCGCAGGCACCTGGGACCATGGGACAGGCATCTTGTCCCTCTCCTAGGCCGCAGCCACAGGCGCTGGTGCCCGGGACTGCAGGGACCATAGTGCTGGCGGTTTGTCCCTCTCCCAGGCTGTAGCTTGGCTGGTCCCCATTCCTCTCTCCCAGTATTGAGTATCTGAGCCATTATGGCATGAGGGCATGGCAACCATTTGCATATTAGCTCTTTATTATATAGGATTATTGACTATATTCCCTATGTTTTACTTTATATCACCATGACTATTTTGTAAAGACCAATTTGTTCTTAATCCCTCTATATTTTCCATCTGCCCTCCCCCCCGTTCCCCGCCGCCACAACCTCCCTCCAATCTGGCAACCCTCCGTTTGTTCTATCTTTGAGTCTATTTATGTTTTTGCTTGTGTATTTTGTTCTTTTGGTTCCACAAATCAGTGAAATACTATGGCATGTGCCATCCTCTGACTTATTTCCCTGAGGATAAGCCCCTCGAGGTTCAACAGTGTTGTTGAGAATGATTAGATTTCATTCTTTTTCTCCACTCCTCTGACAAGCACTTGGGTAGCATCTATATCTTAGCTATTGTAACTAATACTGCAGTGAACATAGAGATGGGTACATTTTTTTTTTGAATAAGTGTCTTTAATTTTTAAATATGTATACCCATAAGTAGAATTGCTGGGCATAAGGTACTTCTATTTTTTATCCTTTAAAGACTGTCAATACTGTTTTCCATGATATTTAAACAAATTTGCAATGCCACCAACAGGGCATCAGGGTTCCTTTTTCTCCACTTTCTTGACAACAGTTGTTCTTCATTGTTTTATTTATGACTAGAGGCCCAATGCACAAAATTCGTGCAAGGGCCTCAGTCCCTGCTGCTGCCATGGCTGCCTCTGCCTCAGCCCCCACCACTGCAGCTTCAGCAGATTATTTGTTCTAGCCATGTAATGCCATTGGCATTTTGATAGGGATCATATTGAGTCTATAGATTACTTTGGATAGTGTGGCTAATATAAGATGTTAATTATTAATATCCATAATAATGGTATGTGCCTTCAGTTCATTGTATCTTCTTTAATTCTTTTTTTTCAATGTCTTGTAATTTTTAGAGTATAGGTCTTTTACCTCTTTGGTTGAATTTATTCCTTGGTATTTTATTTTGTTTTTGATGCAATTATAAATGGAATTGTTTTTTCTTAATTTCTCTTTATGATAGTATTGGTGTATTTTTTGCTTACTTTCTCTTTATGAAATTTTGTTATTGTTGTATAAACATGCAACTAATTTCTGGATATTATTTTTTTATTCTTCTCTTTTACTGAATTTATTTATTAGTGCATCATTTTTTAGTGGAATCTTTAGGGTTCTCTCTATATAGTATTATGTCATCTATAAATAAAGACAGTTGTAATTCTCCTTTCCTATTTGGATGCCTTTTATTTCTTCTTGTCTGATTGCCATGGCTAGGACTTCCAATATATGCTAAATAAGAGTGATGAAAGTGGACATCCCTGTCTTGATACTATTTAAGAAAAAGTTTTTTTTAGCTTTTCCCATTGAGTATGATGTCTGCTGTGGGATTGTCATAAATGGCTTTATTACTTTGAGGTATGTGAGATATTCCAACTTTGTTGAGAGTTTTTGTCATAAATGGATTCTTTTTTATCAATGCTTTTCTGCACCTATTGATATAATCATATGATTTTTATCCATTATTTTATTTATGTAGTATATCATATTAATTGATTTCCTGATATTGAACCAACATTGTTTCCCACTTGATCATGGTGTATGATTTTTTTAATGTACTGCCGAATTTGTTGTAGTAATATTTTGTTGAGAATATTTGCATTTATGTTCATCAGGGATATTAGCTAATAGTTTTCTTTCTTTGTAGGGTCTTTTTCTGGTTTTGAAAATATGATAATACTGACCTCATAAAATAAGCTTGGGAATATCCCTCCTCTTGAATTTTTTGAAATACTTTGAGAAGGATAAGTCTTAGTTCTTCTTTGAATGTTTCATAACATCAGTTTAGGACTTTTGTTTGTTGGGAATTTTTTTGATTACTGCTTCAATTTTGTTTGTTGTAATTTATCTGCTTAGATTTCCTGTTTCTTTCTGATTCTGTTTTGAATGATTGAAGGTTTCTAAGGATTTATCTATTTCTTCTAAATTGTCTATATTCTCAACATATAGGTGCTTGTTATTTAGCCTTCATGTGTTCATATATGTTTTTTTGTAATTAATTTTTAATTTCATATAATTGTGGTTGGAGCAGATTCTTGACATGATTTCAGTCTTAAATTTACTGAGATTTTTTTTTTGCGGCCTAATATGTGTCTATCCTAGAAAATGTTCCATGTGCACTTGAAAAAAATGTTTATTAGGCTGCTTTGGGTTAATATGCTTTCGAAATACTAATTAAATCTACCCACTCTAATGTGTCATTTAAGGCTGCTATTTCATTTTTTTTTTTCTGTCTCGAAGATCTATACATTGATGTCAATGGAGTGTTAAAAAATCCTCTACTTTTAATGTATTACTATCAATCTCTCAATACCCATCAATATTTGTTTTATATACTTAGGATCTCCTATGTTGGGTACATAAATGTTTACAAGGTTTACATCCTCTTGTTGGACTGAGTCATATATTTTTATGTAATGTCCTTCTTTGTCTCTTATTATGGCCCTTGTTTTAAAGTTTATTTTGTCTGATATAAGTATTGCTACACTACCTTTTTTAAATTTTTATTTTCAAAACTTATCTTTTCATATCCCTTTACTTTTAGTCTATCTGTGTCTTTTGAATTGAAGTGGGTTTCTTGTAGACAAAATATATACGGTCTTGTTTTCTGTTCTGCTACTTGATGCATTTTGATTAGAGCATTTAATTCATTTATATTTAAAGTGGTTTTGATAGGTGCATAGTTATTTATTTTATCATTTGTATTTATGTTTCTTTTTTTTCCTTCTTCTTCTTAAAGAAGTCCTTTAAAAGTTCTTATAATAATTGTTTGGTGGTGATGAACTCCTTTAACTTTTTCTGCTCTGGAAAGCTCTTTATCTCTTCTTCAATTTTAAATGATAGCCTTGCTGGGTAGAGTAGTTCTGGTTATAGGTCCTTACTTTTCATCACTTTGAATATTTTGTGACAATTGCTTCTGGACTGAAAAGTTTCAGTTGATGACACAATTTTATAGGAGCTCCATTTGTAGGTAACTATCTTTCTCGCTGCTTTAAAAAAAAATCCTCTCTTTGTCTTTAATCTTTGCCTTTTTAATTATGATGTGTTTTGGTGTGAGCCTTTTTGGGTTCATCTTGCACATGCTGCTGTACTTCATATTGTCCCAGAAGTTCCTTAAACTATATACCTTTCTTTTTCTTTTTTTTTTCCTCTTTAGATTAGGGTATTTTTTCCATCTTGTCTTCCAAATTGCTAATTTGACTCTCTGCTTCATATCATCTGCTGTTTATTCCTTGTAGTGTATTCTTCATTTCAGTTATTTTATTCTTCTTTTTTGACCAATTTTTTAAATTTATTCTATGTCTTTTTTTTAATTGATTTCAGAGAGGAAGGGAGAGGGAGAGAGACATAGAAACATCAATGATGAGAGAACCATTGATTGGCTGTCTCCTGCACTCCCCGCACTGGGGATTGAGCCTGCAACGCAGGCATATGCCCTGACCAGAAACTGAACTGGTGACCTCCTGGTTCATAGGTCAGCACTCAACCACTTAGCCATGTCGTTTGGGCACTATGACCTTTTGTATGCTTACTATCTCTTTGTTGAAAGTCTCACTAAGTTCTCTGAGCATCCTTTTAACAAGTGTTTTAAATTCTAGTGGATTGTTTGCCTTTATTTGGGGGTGGGGGTATTTCTCATTTTCTTTTATTTGAGATAATGTTTCTTTGTATTTCTATTTTGTCTGTTCTCTGTGTTAGTTTCTATGTACTAAGTAGATCTGCCCATGTCTCCCAATCTTGGTAGGGTGGTGTTATGAAGTTGGTGTCCTCTGGTGCCACTGGTGCAATCTCTCTGATCACTTGAGCTAAGTACTCCAGGAGTGTTCCTTGGGTGGATTGTGTGTGCCTTCCTGTAGCAATTAAGCCTTAATTGCTATTGGCATGTCAATTTTTGAGATTGACTCAGACTGGCTGGCTGTACTTGCCACGGTCACAGAATATGAGCTACAGTTTGAGGGCTGACACCTTGGAGTAGATTTTACCCCAACAGGATCTGGTGCCTGCTGTTACCTCCCTTTGAGTATAGTACTTATGGAGCCTATTGAGCTATGCAGCGTTATGGTTTGAAGCCAGCCACCTGGTGTTACAGACCTGGTGTTATAGTTCTGGGGCCTCTTGGGGCGGACTCTGGTGCAGGTCAGTGACCTTTCCTGTGACAGGCCTGGGGCTACTTGACAGGAAGCTATCTGTGGTTGGTAGTTGCTTGTACCAATATGGGAGGGGTTCAGGTATGATTTGAGGTCTTCTGCCCACAGCACTTAGCCTCGGGTAGGTCAGCAGAAGGCTCCTGTAACCCTGAGAACTGCCACTGCCTATCAGTTGTCTGTAATACTCTGCCACTGAAAGAGCCTCGGGCACTATGTTAGATGTGTGAGGTAGGACCTCAGGAAGTCACCAGGTGGGTGAGATGTGTTCACCAGGTTAATATAGATTCAGATTCAGCACCAGTGTTTACTTTGAGGCCACTCAAAAAACTATCAGAGTACAGAGAGGATGGCCACCACGTACCTGGTGCCTGTGCACCTTTATGGTGACATGATGTCTCAGGGAATCATGAGGGTGAAGCTAGCAGAGTTCACCAGGCTAGTGCAGATTGAGATTAGTCTCTATGGGAGGCAGATCTCAATACAGGAAAGGTAACACCTATGTCTGTCAAAGATGCAGGAAGATTACCCTCGTCCTGAAGTCACACAATTCTGTTTCTCCCTGTGTGTCTCTGTCACCCACAGGGTTGACCAGAATTTCTCAAGTGTGTTTTGTTTTGTTTTGTTTTGTTTTGTTTTGTTTCTAGAAAGACTCCAATGTGGGCCCAGGCTGGTTGTCTGACAGAGCCCCTGGCTGTGGGCAGGCTGTACAGGGCAAAATCTCAAGGAATGGTCAGGGTGGAGCTACGAGAGTTCACCAGCTAAAGCCAGTTAAGATATGACCTTCTGTGTGGAGGGTATTACACAGATAAGGTGGTGCCTGTTGACCATGCAGGAAGAGAGCCATCACCTGAAGCCATACAGCTCATGTTCTACCTGTGTGTCTCTGACACTCCCCACATTCACCTGCTTTACCAGAATTCCTTGAGAGTTTTCAAGAAAGACTGTAACAAGGGCCCAGGCTGGTTCCACCTAGAGAGCCTTGGGCTGTGCCTGGGTAGTGTAGGGCCAGGTCTCAAGGAGTACTCAGGTTGGAGCTAGTGATGTTTACAAGGCCAATGATGTATGGGGAAAGGGTTTAATACCGGAAAGATGGTGCTGTGGGTCATGCAGGAGTAGGGCTCAACATAGGGACATTAGCCCTCCAGCCCTCGCCCAGAAGCCAGGCAACTCAGTCTTTCTCTGTATGTGTCTGACACCCTCTGAGCCAACATCCTTCTTTGGAGCCCAGGGTGAATGCCTGCAAGCAAGAACTTGTGCACTGGCTCTTTAAGAGTATGCCTAGGTTGTCAGAGCCTTTTGTCTCACCTAGGCAGACTGAATTCCTCTGGCTTTTATAGCCAGATGTTGCATGGGCTCCTCTTCCTGTCACTGGTTTTCTAAGCTGGCCCTGATAGCCTTTGCTATTCAGGGGGGACCTCTGCAGCTGAGAAATTTCTCCAGATTGTCATCCACTATATGTGGCTGCAGGGCCCGCCCTTTTAAGTCTCCATCCCTCCTGCTAGTCTCCACCTCACCTTTTGTTTCTATGCTTAATGAGAGGACTTCTGTTCAGCTAGTCTTCAAATGGTTATCCAGGTCGATTTAGTTGTAATTTTTTTTTAAATATATTTTATTGATTTTTTACAGAGAGGAAGGGAGAGAGATAGAGAGTTAGAAACATCGATGAGAGAGAAACATCGATCAGCTGCCTCCTGCACAGCTTCCAGTGGAGATGTGCCCGCAACCCAGGTACATGCCCTCGACCGGAATCGAACCTGGAACCCTTCAGTCCACAGGCCGACGCTCTATCCACTGAGCCAAACCGGTTTCGGCTAGTTGTAATTTTGATGTGGTCATGTGAGAATGTGCATGTATGTGCAGCGTCCACTTACTTCCGCATCTAAACTCCCATTATACAATATTTTTATCATATTTTATTATTATTATTATTATTATTTTCTAAAGTTTTACATATGTCTTCTTTTTCCCCAATTGACCACCTCCCTCCCAGTCATTGTCACCCCAGGCAAGCCCCACCACCACTGTGTCTGTGTCCAATGGTTATGCTAATATGCATGCAAACATGTCCTTTGGTTGCATTTTAACAAGACGTGCAAATAAACTGAAGAGCATATGCATTAGTAAATGTAGTAAAATAATTAGGATGTGATGACTTTTGAGTATTTGCTACTTTTATTTTTAACTTATTTAATCATGAGTTTATGTAATTCAAGTTTTAATGAGAATATATTTAACAATTGGCTTGCAAACTACTGAATATTTAACTCTGATAAGCCAGAGCAAGTGAGTTCAGCATGCCACTGGGATTGTGGCACTCTGTGTACATAAACCTTTAGCCATATGCATACTAAAACACAGGCTTCAATAGAAAACACTGCAATTCACATTTAGGAGAAGCAATTTACCTATTTCTGAGCGCAGAAAAAGTAGTTTAAAAATGTAGTACATTTTATATTTGAAAATCCCTATTATTGGATTTATCCACTAGCCTTATTAATTAATTCATATTATTTGTTGTTGTTTTTTATCCCACATACACATCATGACATCAAAGAATTTTAAGTGTAAGATTTAGGAAAATATTCTGTGTTCAGACTTACATACTTTAAATATTGTAAAAGAAAAAAAATATGAAAACTTCTCTATACCCTAGAGTACCATTGCCAAAGACGACCTTACCTTCTAATCTGAAATGTTCATATTAATTTAAGAAAAGTCACATTCATAAGTTCAGTAAACCCATTTGTACTGTTCCAAACAAAATACAAAAAAGACAAAAAGAAATAACCTACCCAATTAATAAATAGAAATAACATTCTATTTTCTTAATTGGGGGTTTCCTTTGCCCCAAATATTAAAAATGTGATTTAACCAACAATATCTATTTTTAATTAAGGCCCTGCATTTTGTTATTTTTCATTTCCTGTAATTAGGATATATATATATATGAAATATGACTGAAGTTGTGATAAATCCAAAAAAGATTTATAAACCTGTCCTGGAAATAAATGTAAACTTGGTCATATATATTTTGGTGATATGCAGAACAACTATGTTTACTTTTAAACTAGATATTTGGTGTAATGTAGACTCAGACAGACACACAAAAATTCAAATCAGATCATATAGATTCATGCAATAGACCACAAAAAATACATGAGAATTAGATTAATAATGCCTATTCTATTTTAAGTATTTGATAAGTTGTATTTAAGGTTATTTACTGAATATAATTACTTATATGTTCATAATAAAATAAGTTGTTTATTTTTAAAAGAGCTAAATATGACTATATAATATTAAAATGCTATTTTTTTCCAAATGGTACTAAATTCAAATTTTATTGTCTTACTTTGGAATCATCCTACCACTAGCTTCAGCATTACATCTAATAATTTAAGGAAATAATACTGAAAGTCCACAAGAAGCCAAAATTAAATTCACTTTAACCTTATGTTTACATGAAATCTACTTTTCTTATATTTTATATCTGTATTTCCATCTTTTTTAAAAAAAAAAACTAATATATCAAAAATATGGGAACTTGAAGAATTAACCTACATTTATATACTTTCATTCTAATTTGTCAGACATTTCAGCTTGTGTTTTCCCCAGCTACTTTTAGTTTTTTCTTTTATATTGGCTCATCTGTACTGGATTTTGAAAATATTGACAGCTATTAAAACGATTAGTTAATGCCCTTATTAAGATCCAAGAAGTCATTGAAATACAAAGAAAAAAATAGAATTATTTTCATTTCTACTCAACTTATTGAGAAACATGAAATTTCAGCTGAGATTTATATCTTAAGTAGTATTTTACTTATCTATCCCTGTTATTTGTTTGTTTGTGTGTGATAGTATTTTGAACTACTTCAACTTGTTGTTTTTAAAGCTTGTTTCTTTAAGAATATCTGAAGGACTAATTGTTTAGATTTGTCAAGTGTGGAACCATACTGCACATTTCTTACAAATGTTAAGAGTCCCTACCATTTCTCCCCTAGCAAATAAATTTTATATGTAGCTTCAAATTATATTATTTTTCCATAAGAATATTTGCCACATATATTAATTTTATATGAATTAACTAACAAAAGCCCCCCTTTTTTAAAAAGTGAACTCTTAAATCATCTAAAAATAAATACTCATAAACATATACATGTATATTATGCATCTGTAAATGTATATGTATGTATACACTCATATATATGTACACAGACACATACACACGTGTCTAGTATTTGAAGTACGTTTAAGTTAATTTCTAATTCTTAAAAGGTTTTCACCCCTTGGAGAATATTTTTATATCCTATTTTATTCTGCACTATTATTAGAATTTGATGCATGAGCCTCTTAAGTATTGCTTTCAACTTTTTAAGAACCTTTGGTGTCTCCAGATTTGAGTTACTTTATTATACAATTTATTGAAGGCTAATAATTATTAGGACATGTGGTAGGCACTTATCACATGTAACATCACACTACTGACTCTATGTACAAGCTACAATAGGGCAAATGGTACAATTAGAGGCACATTCTTTGGTGCATAACAATAGAAGCCTAGTGACACTGCCAGATTAAGAAAAGGCTAAAACATCTTTAAAAGTACTCATTACCACCAGTCAAAATGTGCATATTTGACCTTTATAGTAATCAGAGAATCTCAGCTTTTGCAGGAGGCGGCTAAATAATCGTTATTTTTCATACACAGTTTTCCTTGAAGTGACCTAAGGTTAACATGGTTGATCCTGAAGTAGGCACAGACATTGAATCAACTCATCAGCAGTCACAGTGAAAGGCCACTATCTTCATTGCCTAGGTTACAATAACAAGATAAAAAGGGTGGTGCAGATTGTTCTCTGCAAGAGACTTAAATGCTGAACTTAAATGTTGGCTACTCTACACTTTTGGAAGGTTACAAGATTGCTTGAAAACGTCTCCCTGAGGTGCAGATTCACTCTGTGGCATAATTATGCAGACTACATAAAAAAGAATTGCTTAGTTTATTACTTTGTTGTCTTATTATATTAAAGCCTCATGCTAAATGCAGAAATATCTTACTCTTGATCTTTCTTCTTCCTTATATGTCTACTATTAACCCTACTTATTTTCATTTTACTATAGTAACAGTTATAATGAAGAATCTGAAAATTAAATTAATTGTTATCTTCAAATAAGATAAAATCCACACAATACCTAGAGCTGATGCAGCAATGCTAACATTTGGGCGTGGGAGAAGGGTTCTTTATCATGTGGAATACATTAAAATCCTCTCTCAATAACCCCTCCTCTCTCAAATGTTATGCCTGAAGATCTAGAAATCTGTAGCTACAATAGATGTATTTCTTGAATAATGGGCACTTAAAATCAAATAAAACTAATTTGGAGTTGGATAGCTCACCATTCTCCAATTTTTGTAGCAAAACATTGTACCAAGAAACTATAAGATAATTGTCGTAGATGTTATTTCTCTGGTGGCTTTCGAGCAGGATAATGTTCCTTGTAGAAACAGAATAATTTAACAGTCATCAAAATTAGAGCAGGGAAATAAAAAATTTTAGGAAGGGTAGCCAAAGAGATTCTTTAAAGACATAAAACCCAAAGTTTTCCAATATTCGTGGGTTGGTTGGCACTTAAAGTGAGTCATTTATAATTCTCCCTAATGCATACAATATAAATCAATGTGTACCCAGAAAAGCTGGCTACTCTCTGTACTTCAAAGTCATTGCATTTGCTCTGAGACCTAGAAAGCGCTTGAAGATTTATTATGACGCGTGGAATATATAAGCATTAAGGCATGACAGGGAGCGTGGTTATCATAAGATAATCACACCCCTGGGTCATTCTAAAGCAAGAGGTGCGGTGGTGCACCCCTCAGTCCCTCTGGGCTGTGATTTCAATACAGTAAGCGCACTCCGTGCCATTACCTGATTGCTTTTATAGAAAGTCATTTCTGGGAAGGAAACTTTATATTTTTTTAAGTTTGCTTAACGAATAAAAAGTTGGCAGTTTACAACATTAACAGTAGCTTCAGCTAAGGCGGGTAGGTTATGTATACTAATCCGCCCCCTTTAACAACTGCCTAGGCCAGTCATGGTCATCACTTTAAGATAGAACCCATTCAGTGATTTTGTGTTCAAATGACTCCACCGTAGGGGGTTGGGGGAGGGAGGGAAGTGTGATATTATCACAAAAAATATAATACCTAGGAACAACCATTAAAAGAAACAAATTGTGTCAAAAGTTATTTTTTTCCAAAGTCATAGGCTAAGAAAAGATTAACCAAAGTTAAGACTTGCTTAGCCAAAATACAGCCTAAAATAGTTGACAGACCAAGCACTGGGCAGTGAAATTACTAGTATTCATATTTTCCCCATTTAGCTTCCCACCCAAATTCAGGTGACAGCTTAATTTAGGGTGCTAGATTTGCCACCAAATCTTACCATTGTCATTAAGATTACAGCCTAAAGGCCCTATTTTTTTTTTATAAGTGTACAGATTCTTGTCTTTACACTAATCCGTTTTGCTTTATTCAGCACTCTGCCACCTAAAGACAGACCTAATCTCAGGTAATAGCCCTCATCTATCCTCCAAACAGTAATTACATTATGGCAAACATTTAAAACATTTATCTTCATAAAAATTTTGTGTGAAAGATAATAAGTACATATTATTATTCCCATTTTATAGAAGGATAAGGCATAGAAAACTTAAGTTATGTGGATAATTCAGTTAACCCTAATGCTGATACCCTAATTCTAAAAATGAACACATTTTTAAAAAGAGCATTTACAGGAAGTTATGATGGAAATATATCTTAACCTCTTTTAGTTTTAGTTTCCTTCTCTGTGAAATAGCAGTGTTAAGGTAAATAGTTTACTTAGTGCATCTTAAACGTGCCATTTAGAAAATAATTTCTTGTATTGTAGTATTAACTTTCATGGTAGTGTTAACTTCAAGCAGTTGGCTCCATTATCAGACACTAAATATTCAGATATTAGTTTGAAAAACACAGGGCATGTTGTTAATGAGAAAAGAAAATAGGTGAGAGCATAAACCATTCATTGAAAAATGAGAGCAATCTGACTTTGACATTTGTTACATTATTGTTGTTTTATCGGATTTGACAGATGAAGTGGTAACTGGTGTCATTTTTATCATTTAATGATTAGAAAAGATGACCTACTTGAACAATAATCTGGATAAGGAGATATGTCTATAGAACTGTGGCTCCATAGTAAAAGCCCAAATGAATTTCAGGATGATTTATAGGAAAATGCAAATGCAACTCTACTGGTAAAATAACTTGGAAGGCATACTCTATCATTAGATATCAATTATTATATTTCATATTGACTTTGAAAGAAACTCATGCCAAACAGACGGAGTTGGTCAGCTCTTCATATTTTCATGAAGAAAAGTTAGATGTGATTTTTTGTTGCATTTGGAGGGAAGGATGACTTCTTTGCCAAGATTAGTCCTCATTATTCCGAAGGAGGAAAAAAACTTTTTGAAGAGGGAAATAGAGGCGCATCTCTACATCGGTCCTTTTGGCTTTCTTAGAAAATGACAGACATAGTTGGTCAATTAATCATCACTATTTGTGACCTATTTACTACACAAATGTTCTGCCCACTGTCGGTGTCTTGGCATACACAGTGTGCAATTGTGGGCCGTGTAACTTTATACCTGACTTCAAGGCATTGGCAAAACTTCACAAGGAGCTGTTTATTCTCCCCTGAGTCCCCACTAGCACCACAAGCATTCTCTTTTGAATTATGTCCTCATTCTCAGGTTATAAAATATTCCTCCATTAATATGTTTACAGAGAATTCCAAAACCTTCTAGAACACGAACTGTGCCCAATGCTAAGTGGTTCTGGATTTGGATCCTTCAACCCACCCTCTCACCATTGCTAGGTTATCCGCATCACAGTTTTTGGCTAAGTGGTTCTGGATTTGGATCCTTCAACCCATCCTCTCACCATTGCTAGGTTATCTTCATCACAGTTTTTGTTTGTTTGCTTGTTTGTTTGTTTGTTTTTAAGCATAGCTTGTCACAGAACAATTCTATGTATTCCTAGTTTCTCACACCAAGCCAAAGGCTGCCTTTGTTACACTTCCCAATTTCATGAACCTATAGTGCTATACCTCTGAGTTGGGGATACTCCACTCCTTCATCAGGAAAAAGAGAAACAAAGAAGGGATCCAAACTCTGGAACAGGGAGACCCAAGAGGGCAGCAGAATAGGTGGAAGATATACTCACCTCTTCAAAAACCTACTGGAATTACAACTACATTATGTAACAATCAACCTGAATAACAAACTGAATGCTAGCTGAACAGCAATCTTATAACCAAGGATTTTCTGAAGAAGACACATAGAAACTGATAGGGATGCAGAGACGTGGAAAGGGCTGGCACCGCACCCACAGGCAACAGCTGAGAGTTGGAGTGGATAGCTCAGCTGCAAAGGTCCCCACTGGGGTGAGAGGCCTTCCACCCCCACTTGGCTCCCCAAACCGGAGACCGGTGCTATGAAGATAAGAGCTCATCACATCTCTCTGTAAAAATCAGTGTGCATTCCATGCACCAGAGTGAGACTTGAGTCTACAAAAAACACAGCTGCCCTCTTAAAAGGCAACTCACAAAATATCATTCACAGGCAATCACTCTGAGCGCTGGCAGAGGGACAGTGGTCCAGCATGGACTGAAGCAAAAAAAAATAAATAAAAGGTTGTATGGTTTTAAGGAGGGGCTACAGGGACAAACACCTATCACAGACTATCTTTCCTGGGTTGAGCACTCCCCTTAATGCCACATCAGGCTGGGGGGACGTGTTAGCCCATTCTCTGACTCCCTGGGACCCCACCTTGCCAAGCTCACACCCTGCAGAGGAGCCTGCTGGCTCCTGGCTGCAGCCAGCCTGGGCCCATGGTACACACTTTCTTGGAAGGCACTCAAGGAAATCCATTTTCCGCCACGTGCCCAAACGGATGCCGCCATTTTTGTGCAAAGCCCTCCCTCCACATGGCCAAATCCTAATCAGTTTCAGTCTGATGACCGCTATTGGCTTCACCCAGACAAGTCCATGAGAGCACACTCTACCACAAAGGTCTTCAGGCCTCAGGTGGGTGGGGGCTCACCATGATGTACTCTGAGACTTTTGCTGAGTGGCAACAATCTATAAACCTGATGAATATCGTTCGCCTACCTCCTGGTAACTCATTGAAAATGTACCTCATGCAACTTGAGAATCACCAGAATCTATTTCAGTGACTGAGCCTAATAAGCAGCCAAAGGAGGAAGTGAACACTGGGACGCTTTGGGTTTTTAACTGACCTGCCCCTAGGCTCAGTGCTGGTGGTCAGAGTCAAAAAGTTTGCCCACCCCTGCTAGCCTCAGTGCTGGTGGTCGCCTGCCTTGGTATGCAGCTTGCCCCAGTCCCCCACACACCAAGGCTCAACAGAGGAAGCCACAAACTGTGGCTAGATTTATAGTTCCTAATAGGAAGCCCAGGGAAAGTCACCTGATATTGACCTGCACCTTAGTCTCTCCCAAGAGGCCCCAGAAACAAACACCTAGTGTCTGGCTTCAGAGTATATCATAGAATGACTTGATTAACTCAAAAAGCAACACACCCAAAGGGAGATCTTGGCAGGCACCAGAACAAGTTGGTGCAAATTTGGCTTCATTCAGATCAGCTCTCACACAGCGGCTCACATGCTATGGTTGGGATCAATTTTCATCATCAGCCAGCCTGACAGCCAACCCCACCCATGGACAAATCAACAACAATGGATTCTAAACTACAACAGAAGTGCTCACCGAACCCACCCACACAAGGGACTTTCCTGGAGCAACTAGCTCAGGGGATTAAAGACTGCGCCTGAATCCCACAGGACACCTGCTATATAAGGCCACCCTATCAAGACTTAAAGACATAGCCATTCTTCCTAAACATATAAACAAATACAGAGAGCCAGCCAAAATGGGGAGACAAAGCAACATGCCCCAAATGAAAGAAAAAGAGAAATCTCCAGAAAAATAATAAATAAAATGGAGGCAAGCAATCAACTAGATATTGAGTTCGAACCAATGGCTATAAGGAATTTAGTGAGAAATACAACAAAAGGATAGCAAACATAAAAAAGGACTTAGAAACCATAACAAAAGCAGTCATAAATGAAGAATACAATGTCTGAAATAAAGACAACACCAGAAGGAATCAACATTGCACAAAGCAGTAACTGAGTCACTGCCAGAGGGCAGGGGGGTTGTTACCCACATCTACTAGGGCTCAGGAATCTGGAGAAGGGGCTGCGAGTAAATTAAATAAACTAGACATGACATATAAATTTGGAAGGCATTTTGGGGGGAGCCAGGGAGGCTTAGCTTTGGTTAAGTTCTTTCGAATCTCTGGACCCCTTGCTTTTTATTAACACATTTTGCCCTATAGCAAAGCAGATACACATATCAAAGGAACGTTTGGTAAACAGTTAAAGATTTCAGGATGGGGGACCTGCCCTCAGCTATCTGGCAGCAGGCAATAATGTGTGCAGATCTTCAGGTTTGGGGGAAATGCCTTCAGCTATTCCAGCAGCAGGTAATATGATTCAGCCCCTGCTGAAGCCCCAAGGTTCATCAACCTTTGGATGAACTTCTTACATTTATGACCGGCTAGAATGAGCCTCCAGCAAATCACCAATTTAGAAGACCAGGTAGCAAAAAACACCCTATCTGAGCAGTAAGAAAATAAAAAGAGAATTTTAAAAATGGGCAGATTTTAATATATCTCGCATACATCATGTAATATGGCAACAGCCACATAATATGAGTACCAGAAGGAGAAAAGAGAGAACAAGGGCTTAAGAAACTATTTGAAGAAATAATGACTGAAAACTTTTCTAACCTGCTGAAGGAAAAAGGCACTCGGGTCTAGGAAGCACAGGGTCACAAACAAAATGAACCCAAAGAAGCTCGTGCCAAGACACATCATAATAAATATAGCAAAGATTAAAAGCAAAGTAAGAATCTTAAAAGCATCAAAGGAAAGATAATTAACTACAAAATAGCTTCCAAAAGACTGTCATCTGATTTCTCAACAGAAACATTTCAGGCCAGATGATATTGGCACAAGATGTTCAAAGTGAAAAAAAGCAAGTATTTGCAACCAAGACTATTGTACCCAGCAAGGTTATCATTTGAAATTGAAGGAAAAATAGAGCTTACCAAGAAAAAAGTAATGAAGTATATTACCACCAAAACAGAATTACAAGAAATTTTAAAGGGACTTTTTTTCAAAAACAAAAAGAAAAAAAAGAGAGAGAAATAATTATAAAGAACAAAACGGTAATAAATACATACCCATCAATAATCACTTTAAAAGTCAATGAGTTAAATGATCCAATCAAAATGCATAGGGTAGCAGCATGGATAAGAAAACAAAACCCTACATAAAAATAAAAAGCTTCTGGACAGCGAAAGAAACCATCAACAAAACAATAAGAAAACCCACTGCATGGGAAAACATATTTGCTAATGCCATATCTGATAAGGGCCTAATCTCCAAAATTCTCCAAAGGCTCCTAGTCTACCCAAGGTTGCAGGTTCAATCTCATGTTAGGGCACATATGAAAGCCACTGCTGAATGCATAAATAAGTGGAACAGCAAACTGGTTTCTCTCTCATTCTAAAAAAAAAAATCAATACCTTGAAAAATAGGTGCAGACATAGACAGGGACTGACAAATTCATATTGTAAAAGGGCACCAACAGGAGGTCGTGTGACAATTTTTAGCCCATTTTACAATCAACCTATCACAACTGAATATCCTAGTTACATCCAATTGTACCTAAATGGCTGCAATTTCACAGCTTTATTAAATGTTATTTTCAGCTCCAGCCCACGGGGAGGCTGCTGGAATGACTATTATCAAATCAACAAACGACAAGTGCTGGAGAGGTTGTGGGGGAAAAGGGGACACTTGTGACTGCTGGTGGGAATGCAGACTGGTACAGCCACTATGAAAGACAGTATGGAGTTTCCTCAATAAACTGAAAATGGAACTCCCATTTGACCCTGTGATCCCATTTCTAGGAATATATCCCAAGAAACCAGAAACAACAATCAGAAAGGATATATGCACCCCTATGTTCATAGCAGCACAATTCACCATGGCTAAGATCTGGAAACAGCCTAAGTGCCCATCAGCAGATGAA
>NW_006296624.1:1050644-1055220 GCF_000327345.1 Myotis davidii | reverse complement strand
AAAAAGATACCCTGAGACAAGTGAAAATGAAAACAACATGCCAAAATATATGGGGGGAAAAGTGAAAGCAGTCTTAAAAAGGAAATTTATAGCACTGAACGCATATCTTAAGAAATAAGATACATCTTAAATAATCTAACCTTACTTGAAGAAACTGGAAAACAGTAAAACAAACAAATAAAAACAAAGACCCAAGTGAGTAGAAGCAAGAAAAATATAAAAATAAAAATGACAGAGAGACTTCAAATATCAATACAACCAATGCTTTGAAAAGATTAATAATATTGATAAATCTTTAACCATACTCATCAAGATAAAGGAGAGAACGAAATATATAAAACCAGAATGAAAGTGAAGTAATTGCTGACAAAACAGACATACAAAAATTATAAGAAAATATTACAAACAACATTATGACCTATGTGGGTTCATCTTGGTTGGGACTCTGTGCTTTCTGAACTTGTATGTCTATTTTCTTCACCAAGTTAGGTAAACATTCTGTCATTATTTTTCCAATAGGTTTTCAATTTCTTGCTTTTTTTTCTTCTCCTTCTGGTACTCCCATGATTCAAATGTTAGTATGATTGAAGTACTCCCAAAGGCTTCTTAAATACACTAATTTTTTAAATCTTTTTTTGTTGTTGTTTCTGTTCAGATTGGGTGTTTTTCTTCCTTATAAGCCCATGTCTAATGACTCAGGATCTAAGTCATCTTTCACAGCCAGAGATTTTTTGTTTCTGTTCGGATTGGGTGTTTTTTGCTTCCTTATATTTCAAATTGTTGATTTGATTCTCAGCTTCATCTATTCTACTGTTAATTTCCTGTAAATTATTCTTCATTTCAGTAAGTGTATCCTTCATTTCTGACTGGTCCTCTTTCATGCTGTTGAGGTTCTCACTAAGTTCATTGAGCATCCTTATACCCAGTGTTTTGAATTCTGCATCTAGTTGATTGCATGTCTCAATTTTATTTAGTTAGTTTTCTGGAGTTTTGCTCTGTTCTTTTATTTGGAACATTTTTCTTTGTCTTCTCCTTTTGGCAGCCTCCATGTATTTGTTTCAGTGTAATAGGTAGACTTGCTATGTCTTCTAAGCTTGGTAGAATGGCCTAATATTGTATCCCAATGGCACAGCCTCCTTGATCATCCTAGCTGGGCACTTGAGGTATACCCCTGTGTTGGCTGACTATACCTTCCTCTTGTAGTTGAGCCTTGATTGCTGTTGGCACACCAATTAGAGGGATTGAGCCCCAGGCTGATCAGCTGCAATGACTGGCTATGACCACTGACCACAGACATCTGACCATTGTGGAGATTAGCTGTGCAGAGGACCACCCCACAGTGTAAATCTTACTTCAGGAGATCTGATACCCACTTTTATCCCCTTGAGTGTGTCATTTGTGGAGGTGGTTGGGTGGTGGTATTTTGACATGGCCTCAAGTTTTCTACTGGGTGCATTGTGTCTGGAGTCTCCTGAGAGGTGCATGTCAAGGTCAGCCACCCCCTGTGTTCTGCCTGGGGCCACTAGGCATGAGCTACAAAGTGATCTTCAGATGGCTGCTATATGTGTTGGGCTTGGAAATGCTCAGGCAAGGCCAAGCTGTGAATCAAGGCCAGC
This sequence comes from Myotis davidii, assembly GCF_000327345.1. Lineage (NCBI taxonomy): Eukaryota > Metazoa > Chordata > Mammalia > Chiroptera > Vespertilionidae > Myotis > Myotis davidii. The sequence continues at coordinate 1,053,604 of NW_006296624.1, read as the reverse complement.
TCCTTCTACTGCTCAGCCTGGAGCCACTTAGTGAGAGGTAATAGGGATCGCTAAGGCCAGATACTGTTTGTTTGAAAGATTTTTGGAAAATCTGAAGCACCAGCCAATAGAGGCCATTCATATGGAAAAGCCACTGGAAATAGCTTGGGTGGGCCCAAAAGTTGGGTGGCCAGATTGATGGAGATTCAGATATGGTGCCTGCCTGTGTGCTCTGTGTAGGAGGGCTCAGAAAAGGTATAATGGCTTCTGCCTGCCCTTATGTCTGGAAGAAAGCTGACCCCTAGCTCTTGCCCTGATGCTGGACAATTCATTGTAAAATGAGTATTGAGTAGCACCTAATACTTTTTACTTAATTTATTCCTTGGAAAAATTGCCAAATTCCCTATTTTATACATAGATATGATATAATACGCAGGTCTCTGTACAATCAATTAACCAAATTGTGTGGTTGCCTACTTCCACTTTCTTACCAACAGAACCTCAGCTTTGATTAGGTTTCTCCCCACATCTCCAATTCCAGCAGTAGATCCTGACTAGTCTAGGCCAGTCATTGAATTCCTGACCCTTTTGCCCATGGCTGATTTAGAATTGAGTCTGTAAGCCAATTCTGGTCACAGATAGGCGTAGGCTTCTGGGAGACCTCTGGCAAAGGCTTCCTCTCTCCTAAGAAAGAGGCAAACAGAGATGCAGTATCTTCCTCTGTCTGGACATGGCAGAGTCCAGAGTGAATTCCTGGAATTGCTGTAGCCAGCAGAGGCCTTTGGTCCAGCCACAGCAGCAAGGCTTGGCTCCTCTGCTCTGGCTGCTCCCAGCCCTTCCTTTTTCCCCCCCACCTCCTCAAGTGGAGGCCAGGGCTGGCTGAAAGCCTGGGTTGCCCCCAGTGACCCAGGCCCCCAGCCACTCCTTGAGCGGAGTCCAGGGCCGGTGGGAAGCTTGGCTTCCTCCATTGCCAGGAGCAGCTCAAGCCTCCTGCTCACTCCAGCTCCGTGGAGATTATCTTCAGTCATCTTCAGTCTTCACTCCATGCCTGCATATGCAAATTAACTGCGATCTTTGTTGGGTTAATTTGCATGGTCGCTCTGATTGGCTGGTGGGTGTAGTGGAGTGGCGGAGTGATGGAATGATGGTTAATTTGCATGTTTCTCTTTATTAGTGTAGATGGTTTGCAAATATTTTCTCCAATTCCATAGAATGTGTTTACACTCTTTTCTGTGCAGAAGCTTTTTTAATTGATATAGTTTCACTTATCTATTTAACTTTTTTGGCCTGTGTTTTTAATGTCATATCCAAGAAATCAGTACCAAGACCAACATCATGAAGCTTCCCCCTGTAAATTTTCTAGGAATTTTACATTTGTTAGCCTTATGTATTAGACTTTAATTCATAGTGAATTGACTTTTGTGTATGGTAGAAGGTAAGTGTTTAATTGCATTCTTTTGTATGTAGATATACAGTCTTCCCAGCATCATTCTTTGAAGAGAATATTCTTAACCCATTTTGTATTCTTGACACCCTTATGGAAGATCAGCTGACCATAAATGCATGGATTGATTTATTGGCTATTTTATTCCATTGTGGGTCTTTATGCCAGTACCATATTATTGCATTTACTAGATCTTTATATTTTGAATTCAGAAAGTGTGATGGCTCCAGTTTTGTTCTCTTTTCCTCAAAATTATATTGGCTAATTAGGATATTTTGTGGTTCCATGTAAATTTTAGGATTGTTTATTCTATTTCTGTAAAAAATGCCAATGGGATTTTGATAGAGATTGCTTTGAATCTGTAGGTTACTTTGGGAAGTATAGTTATTTTAACAATGTTAAGTTTTCCAATATATAATACTAGAGGCCTGGTGCATGAATTTGTGCACAAGTGGGGTCCCTAGGCCTGGCCAGCAACTAAGGCTGATCAGAGACATCATGCCCACTCCCAACTGGGGCAGAGCCGATCGGGGCCTACTGGAGGGGGGAGGGATGAGGGGAGAGACCACAGGAGGTTGTTTGGCCAGCCGGGGAAAGAAACTGGCCAGGGGGAGGAACTGTGGGAGATTGGTTGGCCGACCACGGGAGTTTGGCTGTGGGAGTGCACTGACCACCAGGGGGAAGCTCCTGCGTTGAGCATCTGCTCCCTGGTGGTCAGTGAGCATCATAGCAACTGGTCAACCGGTCATTTCATCGCAATGGTTACTTAAGCTTTTACATATATAGACTTGAGGCGCGTGCACAAAATTCATGGACAGGGGGTGATGTCCCTCAGCCTGGCCTGTGCCCTCTCACAATCCGGGGCCTCCCTCTGTGGGGTGATTGATCACAGGGCACCCAGATCGATCACCCCACAGAGGGATGCCCTGCCCATCCACCGCAGGACTGCCAGCCGGGTGGTGTGAGACTCCCTCTGTGGCCACCCCAATTGATTGCTGTGCAGAGGAAGATCCTGCCCACTGACTCCGCAATTGATCACCCAGAAGAGGGAGGCCCTGCCTACCCATCCAGGGTTCTGAGATTGATCGCTATGCAGAGGGTGGCCTGGGTGGCCCTGTTTGGGGCAATTGCAAGGCACCTCCACCTCCCATTGATTGCCCCGCCAGCTGATGGCCTGGGCCTTGCTCTTCAGGGCAATCAATCGTGGGGCAATGGTGGGGCCCCCCGACCAATTGCATCATACCCACCTTGGCTGCCCTGGAACCAGTGTGTGTCATAGCGTGGTCATCTGGAAGGTCATCGGGAAGGTCATCCGGATGGCCATTCTGCTGTTTGGTCGTTTGGTCAATTTGCATATTACACTTTTTTTAAATATATTTTTTATTGATTAAGATATTTAGAGAGGGAGAGGGATAGAGAGTTAGAAACATCGATGAGATTATCAGCTGCCTCCTGCACACTCCTACTGGGGATGTGCCTGCAACCAAGGTACATGCCCTTGGCCGGAATCAAACCTGCGACCCTTGAGTACACAGAC
>NW_006296624.1:1049066-1049544 GCF_000327345.1 Myotis davidii | reverse complement strand
CCACTTCCTTTTTTTTTTGGAGTTTGGAAGTGCCCTGATAAGGCTCAGCTGTGAAGGATGCAAGCGCTGTGGGGCCTTGGGCCTTCTCTTAGAATTTCTGGGTCTGTCTGACCCGGCGGCAGTTAGGTAATTACAGGTTGCCAATGGCCGGGGCATTCATATGCAAAAGCCTCTGCGGCAGCCTGGGTGGGCGGGGTCTCAGGGAATCCGCAGGCCGAGCAAGCGGCTATGGCGGAGCCTCAGCCCTGCCCTAAGGAGACGCGCGTCTCAGTGTCCCGGTAACGGCTGCAAGTACCTCTGAGGGAAAGCCGCCCTCAAGATCGCCCGCTGCCAGACAGTCCAGTTTCTCCCTGTATGAGCCCTGGCTCCCCAGAGACTTCCCTGTACTGGAGTTCAGAGCCGTCGGGAGCTTGTGACTCCCTCCAGATTCAAAATGACAGCCGCGTCCTCAGGTGCCAGACCCTTTCCGCGCTTGAGC
>NW_006296624.1:1047422-1049055 GCF_000327345.1 Myotis davidii | reverse complement strand
GTTGTGACTCCCTCCGGATTCAAAAAGACAGCCGCGTCCTCAGGTGCCAGCCCCTTTCCTCGCGCGCGAGCCTCCATACCTCTGCACTTTACTTCCGCAGCTCCTCTGGCTCTCAGTGTGCTTTTTTTTCCTTCTAGTTGTAGAATTTACACTCAGCCAGCCTTCCTGTAGTTCTGGATGATGTCCGTTTTGTGTTTTTGATGTATTTTTCAATTGTTGTGGGAGGCAGCAATTTCCCGGTGTTTATCTATGCCGCCATCTTAGTTTCTCTCTGCATATTACACTTTTATTATTATAGATGTGATGCTTGTATCTTTAATTTCTTTTATAAATGCATGTAGTTTTCAGTGTACAAATATTACCCTTTCTTACTGAAGTTTATTTATAACTATTTTATTATTTTTAATGCTATCACAAATTTTATTGTATTCCTAATTTTCTTTTCAGGTAGTTTATTTTTAGTGTATAGAAACACCACTGGATTTTACATGTTAATTTTTTTCCCTGCAACTTTACTGATTTCATTTATTAGTTCTGACAGTTTTTGTGTGTGTAGTTTTTAGAGTTTTTCTATATATATAAAGTCATGTGATGTGCATAGGAACAATATTTCTTTCTTTCCAATGAGAATGACATTTATTGTTTTATTATTTATTTGAATAATTGCTCTGGCTAGGACGTCCAGTACCATGTAAAATAAAATTAATAAGCGTGGCCTTAGAGGGAAAGCTTTCAGTTTATGTCTTAAAATTTGGGAGACTGATTACTCCAAACCTCCTCTTCTTATTTTAGTTTTTCTAGTTCCCTTGTTTTCCATAAAAATATTAAAATGATTTTTTGTATGTCTATACAAAGTCTTACTTGGATTTTGATAGGAACAATGTTAAACCTATATATCAGTTTGGGGATAATTTATATCTTTATTATATTTAAACACCTACTCTGTTCATAACACTCTGGAAGATTCTATGAAGCTGCATAATCATGATGTGACTTTATCATAAGCTAAGTTTAAAGTCTAATTGTGGCAATTACACACTCAAATAAAAAGACAAAACAACATAGGAGATAATTTTAAACATGCCAGGATACTTCAAGATCCAGGGTAAGTTCCAGGTACTGGATTCAGATAATTAAAAATTCTCTTAGTTCAGCTTATTTCTTTGTGGTTTTGCTGCTTTCTCTTCTTTGCATGAATATACCACATTTTTTTTTCTCTTATGCAGTTCATTTGTGTTGGTCATTCCTTAAAAAACTTTGCTCATAGTCTCTGCATAGGTGGCTCTTCTTGCATTTGATTCTCAATTCAAACACTAATTCTTCAATGAGTTTCTTTCTAAACACCCAATCTAACTAATTCTACTGGTCACCATACATGAATCTGTTTTATTTATTTTACTAGAGGCCTGGTGCACAAAAATTTGTGAACTCGGGGGGGAGGGGGAGTCCCTCAGCCCAGACTGTGCCCTCTCGCAGTCTGAGACCCCTAGGGAGATAACGACCTACTGGCTTAGGCATGCTCCCGGATGGCAGAGGGTAGGCCCAATCCCTAGGTGCAGTCCCTGGTCCGGCTCAGAGCAGGGCCAATTGGGGAGTTGGGGCTCCACCCCCTGTCACACTCACGGCAGGGACG
>NW_006296624.1:1044247-1046708 GCF_000327345.1 Myotis davidii | reverse complement strand
CCTCATGTTAGCTTCAAGCTGCCTGGCTGCCAGCCGCCATCTTGGCTGGCAGTTAATTTGCATATCGCCCTGATTAGCCAAGGGGAAGGGTAACGGAAGTATAGCTAATTACCATGTTTCTCTTTTATTAGATAGGATAGCCCTTATTACAACCTTTTAAAAAGAGTAGAAGTATGTTTGCTGTCTCACAAAAATTACTCACTAGAACAGAGTTCTTTGAGAGCAGGGACCATGTGGGTTTTGTTCACTACTGTATTCTCTCTGTCTAGCACAGGGCCTGATTCTCAGTGGTTGCATCATTCTTGTTGAATGAATGACGGAGTACTTTTTGTTTAGGCAGAGAAGACAGAAAGCGATTGGAAGAGATTATGACTAAATTAAAACTTGGAAAGTAAAAGTAATATTTGAGCTCCAGTGATCAAAGCAACACAAGGAAGAAAAGAAAAATCTAATGGGACCTTTATGCTTGATTGTGGAGGGCTTCCAACTAGGTGATTTTATTTTTGCCCGAAGGTAATGGGGATGCTTTTTAATGTGGTTTACATAATAATATACTCTTTTATAAAATTTAAGAGAAAGCAATACAGCAAATTAGAGTGGAGTTTGAGGAGCTCAAGTAGAAGCAAGATACCAGTTGGGAATAATAATTGTGATTATGCTGTTGTGAGGCGAGAAAACCCAGGATGCGGTGGTGTCAGTCATCACAGAAAGAAGGCTCTCTTGGAGAAAATCTGAAATCTTTAGTGTTTTTCAGCGGGGCCTGTTTAACAAACTCACCAATTAAAACAATGGTACTGATCAATTTGAACCATGATTTGCTGACTCTTTTGTGTCATCTTTTTCCCCCCCAAATATGTTCCTTCTGTCATTCTACCTCACAGTTCATGAGTCTGGTTCCTTCTGGCCTAGTTGAATAAAATGTCATTTTTATGTTAGTAAGATTGTTTTCTCATTTTAGAACTGTAGAGATCATATGGTGAACTGATCTAGAAAATGATTTTGGTGAAATAGAAACAAATTATGTGAACTTTATTTACTTCTTAACACTACTCTGTCATATTGCAAATGATTTGTACATTTAGTCCTTAAAATGAAAAGTAATGACCACTGGAGTCCCTGGTCTCTGTCCCAGATTTTGTGGTGTGTTGTTCATTTTCCTCAGTGTGTACTCCTGCAGTGGTCTATGGCAGTCTTACCAAGTCACACCAGCCTAGGACAGCAACAGAGGACTTTTATTGTGAAGGGCCGCTCCTAGCTCATCTGTTTAACTCACACCCCACACAAAAATTTCAAAACCATCAACTGGCATCAAAATTTCTAGGCCAGAGTATTTTTTGCTGTGAATAATTGCCATGATTTCCACGGGCTGTTCTGTATTCTTTTCATTCCATCCATAACCCTGGCAGAATACTGCTCTTTAAAACTAACTACCAAAAAAGCAGTTGCTTGTAGGAAAACCAAATCATGCTGACACTCTACTTAGTACATTTCTCCTAGAGTTCATTTCAGAGTCTGACAATTAGAAGAAACAAGGAAGGGCTTTGTTTTGTTTTTCCAGACTATTTCAAGGAACACACTAGTTACTGCCTGCCAGCAGGGTTGTTTGTGTAAAGAAAAATATTTCCACTCATGTTACAGCTGCATTGTAATGGAAAATTGCTCCAGGTGCCAAATCCACCAAGAACATTAACATCACCAAAGAAGACCTCTGCATTAAACTAGTGTCCTCTTTTTTTTTTTTTTTTTCTTACTTGCATTGTTTCAGCCACAAGTTATGAAGTGTAACGAACTTGGAAGAAGGACTAAAGTAGCCAAGGCCAATCTATCCCCACTCTAGGTTGACAGGCAATAGATGCTTTCTGAAATGTAAGGTAAATATTTTCACATGGCGATGAAGCAAAGCAATTCTTTCAGAATTTGGCTCAGCAGCCTCAGATTCACACCTTTGCACTAAGTCCTGCTCTATATTAGTGTTTGTGATGATGATTAAAGTAGGCTTGAATGTTAAAAAGACAGAGACAGAGCAGCTTCTAGGCCTGTTTTGACGTCTCTTACTATTAATTCTTATAAGGTCATATGAGAGATATTATTACTTGTACACATTACTGTTAGTTAAATTACAGTGTACCTCTCATTCAATGTCACACTACAGAAAGCTGAAAACTTCTAAGAGACAAGAAAATTATTATGTAAGGACTTGCCTGGAAAAAACTAATCCCCCCAAAATGAATGATTCCTCTTCACTGTGCATGAAAGACATCATATTATTAGTCTAATACATAAGTAACAGAAATGATTATTTCATATCTATACGTAGCTATGCTGGATAGATGAACCCCTACAAACATGTTTATGAATTGATGGACATAATGTAATTATAAAACATGCATTATGGTTGAATTGTACAAAAGTGTAGAAATTACCTACATGGTCAGTTTAAGGAAAAAACCCCCATTTTCAT
>NW_006296624.1:1028303-1044220 GCF_000327345.1 Myotis davidii | reverse complement strand
ATAAATTAAAATCTTCTTGTTCAAGTAAAGAGAATGGAAATCAAGGCCTTCTATACAGAATTAGAATGGTCTGGAAAGAGCAGACAGTGTCGTGTAATTCAACTAAATTTGTTCACCACCTTACATGTTAATATGTGAGACCATGTCATTTTTCTTTGATTTACAGTGGAACTGGTTTATTTATTTTTTTTATTGTTGAAAATACTATAGATATCCCTTTGTTCTCACCCATTGACCTCCCCCACCCCACTCCCGCCTGTTTTATATCAGGAACATTTTATGTTACAGACCACAGCCACGCAAGCTTCATTAAAATCAGTAGTTAGCAATTATCAAATTAACTAAGTAATGAGTGAAGGATATGATGTGTTTAGCTTTAACCCTCATTCAACGCTGTGTAGATGAACCAAGCGTTCATCTTTATTTATTCATATTTTGGGTTCAGTGGGACAGGCAGTCAAAGTAAACATGAATCCTCAAAAACGACATTATAAAATATACTAAGTGACACAGTCAAGATGTCTCTTCCCTCTCTGGAACATATCTAAGTTTCACAAACTGTTTGAAATTATCAATTCAATGATGCCCTTAAAAGGGTTAGCTTTAGCCTAGATTTAAAATACATGCAAGACATATGTCTCTTCTGCTGCGAGAACTACAGAAAGCTTCGTTTTACATCAGTGAGACGACTGAAACTGCTTAGATTATTATTCTCTATATGCATCTCACATTTCTACAACTTCGGGGTATTTTTAAACACTTTCTACTTAATGTACAATTTACTTAGCACATGGCACTCATATGTCTAGCTGTAAAATAACTTGTTGTAATTTAAGCAAACATGTTTTAAATAAAAGCTAGCTAAGGCTTCTAATCTCTTATGTATTGAGTGGAATGAAAGCTTCCATAAAAATGGGTTTCCCAGGCAGCCAAAGGCCTTCGAGGCTCCTCTTAAGAAATATATTAACCTATGAATTACCTTTGTGCATTTCTATAAATCTGACTGACCACTGTCACCAATGCTGTGATGTCATTGATAAATTAGATTGAAAACAGAACAGAAAAACATTCCATCTATTTTTTTCTATAAAACCTCGTTTTGTTACTTCAAATATTAACCATCAATGTAACAACAATTTCCCAACAGCTGTTTTTTTAAATGGATTTAATGAGTTATAATCAGCATACTGCATATACTTAAAGGCACAATTTGGTAAGTTTTGATTATGTGTACTTATAAAAACATCATTGCAGTCAAGTGGATAAACATATTCATCATCCCCAAAACTTTCCTCCTGTCCCTTTCTTCATAATTCCTCTCTCTCACCCTCTCTGGAGCCCCAACCCTGTCCCCAGGGATCAAAGTAGCAAATTATTTGCCAAGGATGCCTCTTGGATGGCATAAATAAAGGTTTTGTGTGTTGTTGTTTTTTCACAAGTATCTGTTTTCTTCACTATATGTGACTTTGCATTTTTAGAATTTTATAGCAATGGGATCACTATAGTATGTACTATCTTTTGGATAGCTTGTTTCACTTCACATAACAACTTAGAGATATATTCATATTGTAGCATACATCACCATTTTATTATTTTTATTGCTGTGTAACATTCTACTTTATGGATGTACCATAGGTCGTTTATCCATTTGCCTATGGTTGGACATCTGGGTCTTTTCCGGTTTGGAGCTGCTACATAAAACTGCTATATGCACTCATGTATAAGTCTTTCTATAGACATATGCTTCTACTTTGTTTGTGTAATTGCTTAAACATGGAATAGCTGGGTCACATGCAAGATGTGCGTAACTGTTTAAGGAACTGCCAGGCTATTTTCAAAAGTGATTGAAACATTTTACATTCCTGTCAGGAGTGTGAGAGAGATTCCATTTTTCTGCATCCTCACTCGGTATGGTCAGCTTTTTGGTTATTCTGTGTCTCACTCGAAGCAGTAGCTAGGTGTCATCAGTCCTACCACTGAGTACTAACCCAAGAGAAAGTATCCATTCACTGTCCAGAAGTAGCTCTTGCCGTAATCATTACCCAGTAAACAAAACCCATGTCCACCCTTCAATAAGTACTGAACCGGAATACAAAGTGCTACAAACTCTTTGCATTGCAAACACCAGAATTGGGCTGGTTTGTGGAGAAAGCAAGCTACATAATCTCTGAAGATTGGCATCTTTCACAATGTCAGGAATTCTGGCTACCATCTTCCCCTACAGAGAGACTTTCTCTAAGCCATTGCTTTTAATTTTCTCTTGAATTTTTCCCCTTTCGAATAATTCCTTGTCCTGAAAATGGTTATTAATCAACATGGACACACTTAAAAACCCATTTTTAGCCCAGTTGCTGTGGCTCAGTGGTTGAGCACTGACTATGAACACAGAGGTCACTGTACAATTCCCAGTCAAGGTGCATGCCCAGGTTACAGGCTTGATCCCCAGTAGGGGGTGTTTAGGAGGCTGCTGATAGATGATTCTCTCTTATCATTGATGTTTCTATCTCTCCCTCTCTAAAATCATTTAAAATTTTTTTAAAAAAACATTCGTAGTCTTTATTATATGTAAAGTTGTCTCAAGATTTTAGATAATGCTACATAAATAGTAGTATAATAAAGGCACCTTTGGTTGGGGGGTTCCTTATTACTTGTACACATTACTGTTAGTTAAATTACAGTGTACCTCTCATTCAATGTCACACTACAGAAAGCTGAAAACTTCTAAGAGACAAGAAAATTATTATGTGAGGACTTGCCTGGAAAAAACTAATCCCCCAAAAATGAATGATTTATCTTCACTGTGCATGAAGAGGTACACACACACACATACCCAGGATTGTAAACTCAGTACTGGGTAATTTGGCATAAACACTGTGATAGCAGCATTTTATCATTAATTGATAAAATAATCAAAATATTTATTGGTCAAATGCTAATTTAGAAAATATTATAAACCTAAAAGACCAAAAATAAAACCTTGCATATTTGCAATTGTGCTTACTCATCATTTATTACTGCCCTACTTTTTCTACACATAGAGAAAAGTGTCAAGGAAAAAAATAGTCTCAAGAATGATGATAAAACCATGGATTTTAAACTTGTCAAGAATTTTAAGTTACTTTAAAAAGGGCAGAATATTTCATGAATAGAACAAGTCTGAAACCCTTGATAATATCCAAGAAAGTTTTCTGCATGAATTTGGAGACAATTACATCAAGAATTTAGATGAAGAAAATAATAATAAACCTGTAGAATAAAAATAAGAGCCTAAACTATGGTGGAAACTATGTAAGCGTTATGAAAAGAATCACACCCACACAGAACTTTTTAATGTTGGCATTTTGGATATGTCAAACCCAATTTCAAAAGAGTATAGATACAGAGATATAGAAGTATGGAATATACTATCAAACCTCAGAGGGAAGGGGGGGGAGGGTTGGTGGATGGGAAGAGACCAACCAAAGAACTTATATGCCCATATGCATAACGCATGGACCAAGACAATGGATGGGGCTGGAAAAGGTCAAGGGGAGGAAAAGGGGGCCATATGTAATACTTTCAACAAAAAGATTAAAAAAAAGAAAGAATACACCCTAAAAATATGTATAGCATATAAAGGCAACTTTTCAAGAAAATAGGTTGTAGATATTTCACAAGTTTCTTCATGGAATTGTATTACTCAGCAAGGATAAGTCCAAAAATTTTTGAAGCAAATTATTCATCAGAAAGAAATTACTTCAAAGTTAGTAATGGCAGAAATGAAATGGTAAAGAAGGAAAGACAGAAAAACATTGAAAGTGATAATGAACCAGGAAGCAAAACATAAACTCCTATCAAACTTATTTTAAAAAAGGGGGGCCTTAAAATAAGTGAATCTAATTCTTGGCCTCTTTGTAATAGCACTTTTATTAGTTCCAAACTTTATCTTGATGTTACAGAAGCATAAAACAAGAGACAGCCTGTTTGTAGTCTAAGGAAGGAGGAGGAAAGATCATCAGACACTAGATAACCAACATCCTGATGGGAAGTAAGTCAAGTGTCAGCAGGGACACTTCCTCATTTCATTTGAAGAAAGGAGGGAAAAGTGACCTATCTATTCTAAGTGCCCCTTCATCTTCAGTGCAGTGCCTGCCAACATGCTGCAAAGTAAAAGGAGATGGTGACCACATGAAACCATCTGATTTCTGACCATCTGAGAGCAGTTTCCATCGAAGAGACAGAATGGCTGTAGGATCGTCATAAGAAAACTTTGCCTGCCTTGCGGCATAGCTCAGTGGTTAAGCGTAGACCTGTGAACCAGGAGGTCATGGTTTGATTCCGACCTGGCACATGCCAGGGTTGTAACCTCAATCTCTGGTGTGGGTGTGGGGTGTGCAGGAGGCAGCCAATCAATGATTCCACTCATCATTGATCTTTCTATCTATCTCTTCCTCTCCCTTCCTCACTGAAATCAATAAAAATATATTTTAATAAAAGAAATCTTCAAATTCCTGTGCACACCAAGTTCTTTCTGTTGCTGAGCAAATAAAAAATGCAACTGCAATCCTTGAAATAATACTTTAAATCCTTTAATACTTTATATTTCTGAAAAGGGGCACTTAGCTTCAGAAAGATCAGGAACCCTGACCAACTGATGTTTACTTCATTGATTCATCCACATACACTAATGGAGGGACTACTTACTAATAGCCTCTGGGCCTGCGCCGGGGATAGGGGTGTGTGAGGGTGTGTGGAGAATTGGACACAACCCCTGCCCCCTGGGGACTCTGGTCTACTCTGATGAACTATCAAGCCTCTGAACAGAAATTTTGCCAGCAAATCCTGTAATCTAACTTAAGAATTAAAATCCCAGCATACTCCACTACTTTCTCTATAGTTCCTCTCTACACATAAGTCAAAAAAGCTTTATTCTTGAGATACATGAATTCTGCTTCTTGTGATTAAGAGTGATCTAATGGTTGCATTAAGTGAAAATATCCCAACAGTTCTTATAAGCTTGCTATTGGGTGACAGAGACAAATTTTTGTTGTAATTGCTACTTTTGCTTTCACACATTTATTTTATACTAGAGGCCTGGTGCACAAAAATTTGTGCACTTGGGGCGGTCCCTCAGCCCAGCCTATGGCCTCTTGCAGTCTGGGACCCCTCAGAGGATGTCCACCTGCTGGCTTAGGCCCGCTCCCTGGAGGATCAGGCCCAAGCTGGCAGTCAGACATCCCTCTGGAAGCCCGGCAGCCCTTGGGGGATGTCCACTTACCAGAAGGGAGCAGACCTAAGCTGAGGTCGGACATCCTTATGGATGCTGAGGAGGAGGGAGAGGCTCTCGCCACCACCGCTGTACAGGCAACCATCAGCCTGGTTTGTGGTTGAGCAGAGCTCCTCCATGTGGGAGCGCACTGACCACCAGGGGATAGCTCCTGCATTGAATGTCTGCCCCTGGTGGTCAGTATGTGTCATAGTGCCCAGCCGTTCCCAGTCATTCTGCTGTTAGGGTCAGTTTGCATATTACCCTTTTATTATATAGGATAGAGGCCTGGTGCATGGGTGGAGGCCAGCTGGTTTGCCCTGAAGGGTGTCCTGGATCAGGGTGGGGCGCCTGGCCAGCCTGGGTGAGGGGCTGATGGCTGTTTTCAGACTGACTTAGCCCCCCAGCGACCGAAGCTCCCAGGCTTTCTTTTTTTGTTTTTGTTTTTATTCGCTCCAGCTCAGTGGCCATGGCAACTGGAAGAAGGTATCCGGGGTTTATTTACCTTCTATAATTGAAACTTTGTTGCTTTGAGTGGAGCTCAGAGCCAGCTGGGAAGCTTGGCTTCCTCCATCATTGGGGCAACCAAGCCTCCTGCTTGCTCCAGCTCCGTGGCTGCTGGCCGCCATCTTGGTAAGGTTAATTTGGATATAGTTGCTCTGATTGGCTGGTGGGTGTGGCTTAAGGCATAGTGAAGGTACAGTCAATTTGCATGTTTGTCTATTATTATGTAAGATAATTTCTGCCTTATTGCTGCCTTATAGGAGACATGATTTGAACTGCAGAACACTAAGATCAATTTTGTTACATGAAAGTAGACTGACAGATGCTAAATAGCAGTATCTTCTTCTCACTCCTGATAGGGTGTCATTGGTAAATGAGAACCAAATATGCTTTCAAAAACTCGAATATAAGCAATTCTAAAGTGACCCTCAGAAATGTCTCTAATTTTAACCTAGACAGGACATTTCTAGTTAACCTCAACGCCTTATGTGTCAGTTAAACCTTCTTCCTCTGACCACATGGCCTTCAAACAGCAAATCATTCACCATATTTATTGTGTCCTTAAAAACGACATTTACTGTGACTGCATAAAATGGAATATATTTACTGCGTCTCATGACAAATGCAATAATTAGTATCTCTCTAAAATACTAAATCACGTGAGATTGGTTATCTTAGAATTCAAGCATATTCCTTTACCAGTTGAGTTTTTCAATTTCAGAGAAAGGGGATTTAGCCTTTTCATAATGCAACAAAATAGAACCTAGCAATTCAATGTATAGGTAGCTTAATTTCTAGAAGACACTTTTTGAAATTCTGTGTATAATGTTGGAACTTGGGAACAGAAATTTAATACTTTATTAAATTTGAAGTAAACTGTAGTTTTAAAAAGGTTCACTTTCACCGTATAAATTAAAAACAACAATGCAAACAAGTCTTTTTTTAAACCACCTCATCAGTTCACATAAATTATTAAGACAACCAGGGTCCTAAAGAAAAAAATAATTTACTCCAAAAATAATTTACATGAATTAAAAATAGGGATGATTCTTACATTAACCATGTGGAATGTTATTTTTGAACAACAAAGAGACTATTACAGTGTAAGCACAAATAATTCTAGGAAAACTGTTTGCTCATATAGCTGTCTTTTAAAGTCACCAGAATGAGTGTTTTGGAGTTGATTGTTATTGTCATTCCTAAGAAGGAGCCTGACATTTTATCAATATCATAGTATTTTCAAGGAACATAGAAAATAGCAGAGTGACACTTCCAAGGATCTTTGTTAAAGCAGAGAATTAAACTGACAATTAACCCATCAATAACATAAGCTCCTATCAGATTTGGTTCAGCAAAAGTACTCTGAATGTTTTTCATAAAGTATAGATTCAGAGCAGATGTATACATATCTTCATAATTTACGATTTTAGAGACGTACTTTTCATCATAAAATTATAAAATCTTATGGCAGGGCTTTTATTTTATGCAAATTTGCAGAATTTGATTAGTTCCTGAGGCAGTTTTACCTGGGTGTTCAGAGGAATAGCAATGGGAAGTGAAAAAGAATATTTCATCATTGAAGTGTATTTTCCCTTGGGGGACACCACCACTTGATTTTGACATTTATTTGTCCTGTGCTGTAAAGGACAAAACTACAATTACACTTTTTTTTTACTACTGTGTAGTGGCCATGGTATCAGAAAAATTTAATTCAAAGAGAATATGTTTGCACACAAAACAAGTTCTAAAACTGAACGTATTAAATAAAAGTCCATTTAAAATCATAATGCATTAAAAAACACTATTTGACTAATGCCCAGTGTTGAGTGTGTATAGAAAGCATCCATGAGAACCCAACCCAAAGAAACAGAATTGCATCTATTGCATGGTATTGTTGTCTTGGCTCTTTGTAGCCAAAAAGAAAAGAAAAAAAGAAGAAAATGTTCAATACTTGATTACTATGTTCCTGTTAGCTTTATTTTATTTTTTGAATCCTGAAATAAAAGTGTTGCCTGATAATTAATTTGGTTACTATACTATAGTATTGAATAAATATTTGCCAAAATGCAGTTCGTTGCATTTTAAGTGTTTTGCAATCTATTTTAAACCTGAAATCTAAATTACTTTCCTTTCCTCTGTCATAAAATAATTTACAACCACATGCATAGTTGCACTCATCATTTTCAAAACTGGACTTTTGTCATATTAAAATAAGTTAGGAAATATATTTGATTTGTCTATTTAGCAAAATACAAATTCCTTGGCAATGATTACCCAAAGTAAGAAGTATAGGGAAAAAAACTGAGTATAACCAATGAGAGCTATAAATATTCGTAAAGGAGATAGTTCTTATTCCTTAATTATCCTCATGTCAAGCAATTATAAACATTCAGTAAAGAGCCAACAAATTGAAACTTTCCTGACCATATGGTTTTCAAGCATTTTAAAAGCTATTTCTTCCCACATCTTTGATTCTCTTTAATGCATGTCTTTAACCAAAGAAAATAGCTACAAAGTGCATTTTTCTTTAGATAGCCAAATAAAGCAAAAATTATCTGGATCCCAAGCACCTAGAATTGATGCCTTTCTGTGGATTTCAGGAAAATTTCTTTTTCCCTTATATTTTATTTATGCTCATTGTGTGTTTGTTTATTAACGTTATAAATCTAAATATAAATAATTAGTATGTAGCTTGAACATGAAAAAGTGGCTATGATATAATTAGGGCCAAAGATAAAACTTAAACCATAATATGTGCCAATAGTAAAGATAACCTGATAAAAATCCTCTCTAATTAAGGCAATCTTGAGTCAGGCATGATGTAGGATTAGGTTTAGGACTAGGGTTATAAAATACAGTTCCAAAAATTTAACCAAAAATAATCCTCTTTCCAAAAGCGAGCTATTCTAATAATTTAAAGCTTTTAAATCTTTTCCATTACTTTGAAGGGATAGAAAATTAAAATTATTTTTAAAGAGGCCAAATGTTGAACCATAAATCCCTTTCTCTGCCCCTTAAAAGATCCCTTTTTTGGTTTTAATTGGAAATATTTGTGTCAGAATTCAAAATCATTAATATAATTTTAAAAATCATTTTAGGTAATGAATTAATCAGAAAACCAGGCAAGTGTTTCTTTTCTTCCTTTGATTTTTCACCCTTCTGAAGAAGTAAGCCACTCTACCATGCATTTTCTAGAATGGCTCTGAAGAGGGACAACCAAAGAAATAAAAAGTAGGGCACAAATAGTCCAGATTCTTATAAATAAATTTATAAATGGATGATGAAAGCTTTCTTAAATTAATTCATGTCACTAAATACAACTATTACATCATGCTTTCCATCACAGAATCAGTCCTCTTTTTGCTACAGCAGATTTGTATTGTGTTGTTTTTAGGATAATTAAGATGACGTGGTTCATTTTCTAGGAGATATCCTATTTAATAAAGAGCTACTATGCTAATTAGACCAAACAGCAGAATGACTGTTTGAGGATAAAAATCCTCTCTAATTAAGGCAACCATCCGGACGAAGCTGGGGCTGCGAGGGACCAGGCAGCTGGAGCTGTGTGGTCCGAGCCCCTTGCATGGATTTCGTGCATCAGGCCTCTAGTGTTTAATACGTATAGATATTGACTTCTGCTAATGAAACAAAAGAGTAAACAATGTTACAAGAGTCAAGTGAGATTATAAATACGACAAATTTTTATCAATAGGCAAGTAAAATACTAATGTAAGAGGTTGTTTATGATAAATTTAAGAGATCTAAAAGATGTGGAGGAGAGGTTGGAAGTCAAGCAGGAATCAAATCCGTGCCACACAAGCTGTAAACTTCTTATGAGCATGTCACACCCTCTTCAGTGTGTCAAAGCATGCATTGTAGTGATAACCAACCCATGGCCACTCAGAGCTCTTCAGAACATCATGCTTATGAGACCCTTGAAACAAGCCTAAAGCAAAAACAAACAAATTGCCATTTAAAATTGTATTGATGTTATGACTATACAAATCTTAGTAATACCTTATCCCTTAGAAAACTGAGAAATATTATGTAGAGAAACATGCCTGCATTATAACAAACTAGAATGATGAGCAAAAGACACAGAATCTGTCATTGATGTCTTAAGAAATAACATGATTGTGGTCCTTCGCACCATGCTGCTTTTTGTCATTAGAGCATTTCATCTTGGATCAGATTTGCCACAGTGGACATGGGAGGTACTCAATTCTGGCTGAAGAGAACTGATCAAGTGTACAAACTCCCTTCATTCCTGAGCAGGTGCTATGTAAAGTGTTTACTTACGAGCCAGGCAAGTTCCTTCAGGAAATCATGCACATTCCGTACTAATCCTGGTTCCAGCCCAGGTTAGGCCTGGTGATGTGGCCCAGACTTGCAGAGGCAAAGGTCACTGCAACAGTGGCCCTGTATGAACACAGTGAATGCCTGTCCGCACAGGACACAGGTGACTGCATCAACCCCAGGGGCAGTCAACCAGGTATGAGTCAGGGGCGGGTCTGTACCTAAGTGAGATGCCATTCCTAGCTACAGCTTTAAAATATCTGACACACAGGAGAGCCAAGATGGCAGTGTCGATAAACGCCTGTATTTGCCACCGCCCACAACCACATCAAAATTACAACTAAAATACAGAACAGCCATCCTTCAGAACCACCTGAAGGATGGTTGAATGGAAGTCCTACTTAGAGAAGTAAAGAAGAAATTACATGAGACTGGTGAGAGGCGTGGAGGCGTGGAATGGGTTGGTCTGACACTCATGTGTGGCGTGTTTTTAATCAGGAGGGATATCTCTGCTGTGGAGGCCTCATGTGAGAAGCAAGGGGTCCCAGTCCCACACCAGCCCCCAAGCCCAGAGTTCCAGAGCTGTAAAAACCAGCAGTGATTGTGGCTGAGTGACACGGAGGCTGCTGGAGACCCAGGTGAAAGGGCTGGATCATGAAATTATATGGTCCTTCTCTGTCTAAGCTCCAGCACTGGGTGGCAGCATTGAGAGAACTAGGGACATACTGAGAGGAACCAGATTGTCTGGCATCACAGCAAGCTCATGGGTGATTACTCCTGACGGGGGTCCTCACAGGGGTCATTGTTTCTCTGCTGGGATCCCCAGTGTCATAGAGCTCACTGGCAGCCATATCTAAGTTTCCAATGTCAGCATCGCTCACATTGTTCACCCTGGTGATTCCCTGAGATTCTGCCCTATCTGACTTACAGCCCCACCAAAGCTGTTTGCAATGGCTTTTCCATATGCATGAACTGTCCTGAATCAGGCTTCAGACTTTCCTAAAATATCTCAGATAAGCAGCAGCTGATGTCAGGGTGCCCCATAGGTATAAAGAAGAGGCCCAAGACCTGGCACTAGCACCAGGTTGCTTCACAGGTTGGCTTCGCCTGGGCACTTCCATGCCCTATAAAATAGCAGCCTTTAGAGCAGTAGCTGACATTGCACCTCCAGGGAGGCCTCAGAGCCAGTGTACCCGGTGGACAGCTTCAGACCATACCAGATTACAACTGTACACATCCACAAGTGACACATTTAAGAGACAGACTCATTGGCACCAAAGCCCCGCTGAACCAAGTCTTGCTCTATGGGGGTGTCTCCTGCATAGCAGCTCCCACTGTAGTCACAGCTGGTCCTCACAGCCAATTGGCCTGGAGTTCATCTCCTTCCTGTGATTCCAACAGCAATCGAGGCTCAACTACAACAAGATTGTGCACACAGCCAACAGCAGTGGACTTAGAGTGCTGAGCTGAGATGACTGAGAGGCTGAGCCACTGGCCCTACATGATACCTACTACACAAGGCCATTCTATCAATTCCAAGAGAAATAGTAGCTCTACCTAATACATAGATACAAACACAGGGAAGCAGCCAAAAGGTGGAGACAAAGAAACATGTCACAAATGAAAGAGGGGAAGAAATCTCCAGATAAATGAAATGAAAGCAAACAAACTACTAGATACAGAGTTCAAAACAATGGTTATAAGTTTGCTCAAGGATCTTAATGAGTGCTTCAAGGGACTTAGACTTTCAAGGATCTTAGTGAAAATTCAAAGACATGAAAAAAGACCAATCAGACATTAAGCAGACAGTAACTGAAATAAAGAATAATTTACAGGGGTTGAACTGTATAGGATTCCAAGAATCAAAACAACTATTTGGAATATGAGGAAGCAAAAACACCTAATAAGAAGAGCAAAAAAAAAAAAAGAATACAAAAATATGAAGATAGTGTAAGGAGGCTCTGGGAAAACAAGTGTACCAACATTCACATTATTGGGCTGCTAAAAGGAGAAGAGAAAGAGCAAGATATTATAAACCTATTTGAAGAAATAATGACAGAAAAGTTCCCTACCTGGTGAAAGAAATAGACTTACAAGTTCAGGAAGCCCAGAGAATCCCAAGCAAGAGGGACCCAAAGAGGCCCACACCAAGACACAGCCTAATTAAAATGCCAAGGGATAAAGACAAAGAGATAATCTTAAAAGCAGCAAGAGAAAAACAGTTAGTTATCTACAAGAGTTCTTAACAGAAACTTTTGCAGGCCAGAAGAATGGCAAAAAATGTTCAAAGTGATAAATAACAATGACCTACAACCAAGCTTACTCTACCCAGCAGAGCTATCATTTAGAATTGGTCAAATAACAAGCTTCATAGACAAGAAAAAGATAAAAGAGTTCATCACCACCAAACCAGTATTACAAGAAATGTTGAAGAGTATTTTTTAAGAAGAGGAAGAATAAGAATAAAAGAAGAATAAGAGGAAGAGGAAGAAGAAGAAGAAGAAGAAGAAGAAGAAGAAGAAGAAGAAGAAGAAGAAGCTCAACAATAAAGATTTTTTAAAACTATCTGATATACAATCTGCATACCCAACTAAAGACTAAAGGAAAAAATTAGAAGTATATTCCATTAAAAGTGTTGAGACAACTGAGAGTGAAGTACATTGTCTTTAAAAATTTTAAATGATTTGAATTTCAAAGAAATAAAAAACTACTGATTTTTCAAGAAATAATTTTCTTGTGAAAATACAGAAAATTTTTCAATTTCACCCATTCCATTCACTAGTTCCACTGTATCAAAAAAACCTAATCCATCAATTATAACAAAAATATGTTTTCCAGGTAACTAATTATGAAATGCTTTCTCTTCATATTAAAAACAAGCACTTAAATTTAAATGTTCTTTTCCTCCATATTCTCCTTGAGATACATTATAAGGCATGTACAGAAAAGTGAAGAGAATTTGTTAGCTTAAAATATTAAACATGAGTGGCTCTTCCTTTTTTTAAGTCTTTAGTGTTAAAGCAGTCCAAAGATATCATGTATTTGTTTGTTCTGCATGACATTATGATGAAATGATTGAAATAATGTTAGATATTGCAAATGAGGGTTTTGTAAAATTTAAAAGTTTGGTATAATTTTTAAAAATATTTGTTGAGTTCCAATAAGGTGAGAGGCCTCATAAAGTATTTAAATGTGGTTGCTGCCCTTGTTTCCTATCTACTTTTTTGCTGTTGTTGTTAACAGGTCTGGCTTAGCTCCTGAAGCTTTGAAAAAGACTTTAAAGCCTCTAAAATTTTACAAATCTGGAGCAAGAAGCATATATTAGTTCTTCAAAGCATATTGATATATTTTTTAATCATGGATTTTAGCTTTCATGTGATAAAAGTTGGTGATTTCCTTACCATGTCTTGTTAAGGCTTAAGTTCCTCATTTACATATCTGATGTCTCTCAAGAGACAGACAAGCTTCAAGTTAATTATCTATGTAGCTGTAAGAACTCTTGTTTCCTGCTTAAGAACTCTCCAAAAGAAAACTAATAGTGATTAAATGTTACACTATCACCAAAAGTAATCAAGATACACAATAAGAGCCACTAAACAGACACTTACATTTAATAAAAACCTCAACTTTTTGCAAGATAAATGCAATATAAATCAATTAAATCTTTTAAAGTAATTTTCAGAGAAAACAGCCAGTGGAAAACAAACAGCCACCACCTCTGCTCTAGAGAAAGTGATTAGGCACTGCTGGAGACTGGAGGAAATTACTGTAAAATTCTGGAGATAGATCCATTGAACTCAGATTTGTAATAGAGCTCTAATTAAAGAAATTCTAATGTCTTCTCCACTGAACATGTGTTTGTGTGTATGTGCATGTACATATATATGGATGTAAGTGTAGATATTATATATATATTTATAATACATACACATATACACAATATGTTGTTCATAGACAAACATAGTTTATTTATACAAAGACAAGATAATATATGTGAAGAGAAATTATAATCTTTGAATTTGAAAGTCTATTAAAAAGTTTCCAAGTCCATCCATTCTGTCTTTAAGGGGGTGGTGTGAGGGTTGGATGGAGGGGACAAAGAGGGGGAAAAATGGGAGATGTCTTTAATACAGTCAACAATTAAAAAAAAACAGTTTCATGGAATGATAACAAGAAACAAGGGCAAGCATAAGATAGACTTGCATTGCAGTTGGGAAATTAAAACCACAGCTATCAGGTGAGTTAATTAATCTGGGTATCGTTCAGTAAATGAAAGTGTGCCATCCATTTCACAAGGGCCCATTGTGTCTTGCGTGTGAAACAAATTTACCCTGTTTGATTAAGGATTACTGATTGCCTTCCATTTATAATATGTATCCTATAATTAAGTCACAATGAGTTCAAATGAAATGGGGATGGTCTCTTCCACAAAGAAGACAACAAGCTCATTCTAAGAAGACCTTGGGGGTCATTCAAGAAGCAATTAAATATTCTCCAGGGTGCATTGAAAGGAAAAGAGCCTGGTGGGCTGAACTGTCTTGTCTTATATTCTAGCCTTTTCAATATTCTCCTGCTTTTAAGGAGACAAATGAAACCATGTCATAAAATAACTCAAGACACTTAAAACAATGCTGTCTGTTCTTATACTAAGGAAAACATCAGCCAAAAAATATATACCACACAGAAGGTAGAGAGACCCATGAGCTGAGGTGCCATGCTATGTCAGAATCCATTTAAGCAGCGTCTACACAAATCAATGGCCTCTGGAATAGTGTGCATGACCTTTGAGAATTCTACATTATTTTTTGTATACAAGTTGCAAATAAGCAGGATAAAAATTTTTAGGCAAATAAAATGAAATGAAAAGGACCAAGATCAGCAACTGTGTTGTGGCCACAGATAATTTGTTTTTATATTTTTACAAATGCTCTTAAAACTGGGCACTATATAAGAACAATTGTACACGACACTTGTTAAAAAATGGCAAGAAAGACTTTATTAAGATTCTTGCATTATTATATTTCTGGGTGAAGGTACAGAGAGAGTATTTACAATTGCAAGTTTTTTTTAAGTAAATTCTCTAATAAACTGAGGCCAGGAATAAACCTGGCTAAAGTTGAAGCAAGCTTTAGAGTACCTTGGTCTGTACACAGTTCTGAATGTTGTAAGGCCTCACACAGAGTGGGGAGCACTCTTGCTTGAACTATCCCCTTTATAAATGCAACTGCTTTGGGGGGGGGGGGAACTAAGATGGTGGCATAGAGAAACACTGGGAAATTGCTGGCAGCAGGCAGAACTCTGAACTTGAGGGTGGCTTTCCCTCAGAGGTGCTTGCAGCAATTATCAGGAGACTGAGATGCTTGGCCCCTTAGGGAAGGGCTGAGGACCAACCATAGCTGCTTGCTCCGCCCTTTGATTCCCTGAGACCCTGCCCCACCCAGGCTGTGGCAGAGGCTTTTGCATATGAATGCCCTGGCCCTTTGCAACCTGAAAATTACCTAACAAATTGCAGCTGGGCCAGACAGACCCAGAACTTCCAAGAGAAGGCCTAAGGCCCCACAGTGGCTTGCATTGCTTCACAGCTGGGCCTCATCAGGGCACCTCCCAACTCCCAAAAAGGAAGGGGAATCTGCAATTCTCTTCATAGCTCTTGCTGTGTAACCTCAGAAAGAGACTAAATTAGCACCTCCTTAGATCCAAGAGCCAGTGTACCCAGTGGTCAGAGGGGGACCATCCAGATTACAACTCCTCAGATCCATAAGGGACACACTCAGGGCTTAGACTCAGTGAGCACCAAAGCCCCACTGAAGTAAGTCTTGCCCCAGAAGGGTGTCTTCAGCACAGAAGTTCTCCCACTGCAGACACAGCTGAT
>NW_006296624.1:1016585-1027163 GCF_000327345.1 Myotis davidii | reverse complement strand
AAACTGATGAACAAGGACTGATCCAGAGACGGAGAGGCATTGATTGGACTGTCGGGCTTTGGAGCGAGGGGAAGGGAGGGTGGGGGTAAGGGAGAAAGATCAACCAAAGGTCTTATATGCAAGCATATAGGCCTAACCAATGGACATGGACAACGGGGGGGTGAAGGCATGAGCGTGGCGGGGGGGGGGGGTAAAAGGTAACATGGGGAGAAGGACGCATATGTAATATCTTAATCAATAAAAAATACATTTAAAAAAAAGAAAAACAAATAAATAAATGCAACTGCTTGGGAAACACATGCCCTAAAATATACTAGTCTGTAACAAATTAAAGTAAAAAATTTTTTATTACTGTAATGACTAAAATATCATAATCACATTAGTTTTACACATACAAATTAGTTTTATTTACTTATAAATAAAATTGTCAAAATGTTATCAGCATGAGCACATTTGTACATAGAAACCACATGTTATGGTGGAAAAATAAATGACAAAAGGAATTTAAAGAAATTCACTCAAAACTCAACCACATATGTCATTTGTTCCATTGACTTGGGAAGATTATTTGCCGTATCTGAGCTTTATTTTCCTCAACCTTAAGAAAGAACCTGCTCTGCCTATCTCACTACAGATGCGAGAATGCCTCCATCCCACAAATAACAACAAAAACCACAAACATGAAAAATGTGTAATGAAAGGTAATACCAGAGAGAAAAGTAAGAGCCAGGTCAGAATGGACCTAAAAGCTATATTTAAGAGATTTCTTCTGGAACATAAAACAATGGAACATAAAACAAAATCCCTGGAAGGATTTTGAAACAGGAAAATTGAATGATATAATTGTTTTGCAAGCTGTCACACTATGAGCAGTGCAGGGATAGGTTAGTTGAGAGCAATACTACAGAAAAGAGTATGTAGGACCTGGGGGCAGAACTAAGTGCGGTAGGTATTGAACTTTATAGAATTTGGAAGATCTGTATAAGACAAAGAATACAGCGTTCTAAGACCAGGACATTTGAAAGACCTGTGGAACTATAGAATCCTAAAGCAAAATTGTCATTAGCTCACCAATATATTGCCCTCTAAGGAGGCTGTTGAAATAACAGTATGGACCTGATGGTGGTCCAGAGTACTAAAAGTGGGAATGGGGAGACTGCACAGAATAAAGAGACAGTAAGGGGGCTGAATCAGTAAGACATAATGCACAATTAAGTCAAGGGTAAGGGAGAAGCTCTCAAGGAAGAGGCCTGGGTTTCTAGCTGAGTGGACTCAAGCCTCTAGGCACCAGGATTACCTCAAGCAAGAGGGAACACCTCTTCTTTTATAATAGGAGGGTTGAGAAGGAAGCTTGAGTGCTGATGTACGAGTGAGGATTTGTTGGCTAGTTAAAGGGTTCAAACATACAGTGATGAATCTGTTGTGAAGGGAATTGTAATACAAGAGGGCACCATGTCAGAAAACAGGGAGAAGACAGAAATGTCAGTGCTACATGGTAGACAAGAAAGATGAGGACCCTACAAATGTCTTTTGTACTGAACCACCTCATCCTTGTAAAAGGGCAGATTCACATGGTGGTAAAAGGGCAAGTGAGATGATAGAGAGTGTGAATGGAGAAGTGAATACAGCATGGAATGGTTGTAGACACCTCTGGAGAATTCTGCCAGTGAGGAGGAGAAGAATGATGGAGCCATAGAAAAAGAGCGATGTGGGATGTAGAGGATATTTAAGGATGGAAGAACTAATGATAATTAGGTGAGGAGGTTTGAGATTAAAGGTATAGGAGAAGCAAATAGTCTGAACAGCAGTAGCTTCTAATAGGCTGGGACTCAAAGTGCAATGGGTAGGATACAACAGGAGAGAAGAGGAAATGACAGTTGCTCCTATTGTTACCTTGGTTGAATTAGGAAAGAAAAGTAAGAGATACCTTTTATTTTTTTTTCCTGTGAGGCTAGAGGCACGTGGTGAAAATAAGAATGTGAGTAGAGGGGTGGGCATTAAAAGCTAATGGAGAAGGTTTTAAATAGGCACCTTGGAAAATAGAGGAAAGCTAAACAGGGACACCAAGAAAAAAATGCCAGGCAGTACTGGTGATGAACTGAAATTAGAAATCATGAATTTTGAAGGCAACTGTATGTATGTTTATGTGTTTTCCAACAATCCATCAATCAGTGTGCTATTATGAAAAAGTATATAGTTGGATTGCTCTAGTGTTAAATTTTTACCAGGTGGATAAGACAGAAAGACAGTAAGTTAAGGATTCTGGATATATAGACAAAAGTGTAATGAAAATAATGCACTACAACATCCAAACAATAATAGCTAAGAAAGTCAACACAAGTGTAGACTAATATATGGAAAACTAGGAGAACAGTGAAAAGAGTGCATATAAAATAGTAGAGGGTAAGAAGAGTGAAAGTAATTGATGAAGAGGTAGAAAGACAGGATTATAGATGGAATGTTTCAATGTATTATTCCAGAGAAGGAACCACTGCAAGTGATTCCAATATACAGAGTGTGGTACTGGAGTTGGGTACCTGAAATAAACTGGGGGTAAAGGCCACTGGGAGAAAGAGAAAGTCAGCTAAAATGTTAGATTGAAACATCAATGCAGCCGTAGCTGGTTTGGTTCAGTGGATAGAGCGTCGGCCTGCAGACCAAAGGGTCCCTGGTTCGATTCTGGTCAAGGGCTCGTACCTCGGTTGCAGGCTTCTACCCAGACTGGGCCCTGGTCAGGGCTTATGCAGGAGGCAACCAATGGATGTGCTTCTCTCACATCAATGTTTCTCTCTGTCTTTCCCTCTGTCTTCCACTCACTGTCTGTACATCCATGGTAATCGTCAGCAACACAGCAGTAAATACCAACACTAAGAAAATATCCTTGGGAAATATCCTCAGGAAATACCCTCAGGTGAGGGTTAACAGCAACAAAGACACATAAAAAAATCAATGTAAACAGCAAAGGTATTCTGGACAATGGAAGTAATTGGATTAGAAGGGAAGATAGTAAATCAGGCCTAAATACCTGCTAATCT
Source organism: Myotis davidii (assembly GCF_000327345.1). Lineage (NCBI taxonomy): Eukaryota > Metazoa > Chordata > Mammalia > Chiroptera > Vespertilionidae > Myotis > Myotis davidii. The sequence continues at coordinate 1,024,128 of NW_006296624.1, read as the reverse complement.
ATACATTTATAGAAGAAAATAAAGAGCTTCAAACAGGGTTTGGGCTTGACTGGGGAAAAAAGATTTGAGAGGGGCACTGTGAAGAGATGAGGGAGTTTGGACTGAAATTTCCAGAGACCTAGTAATGTATTTCAAGTTAAGAGCATCCTATGACAACAAGGACGCAAGGTCTATAGTGGGTTTATCCTCCCCCCCGCCACACACACAGTTTTCTGATAAAATCCCCATGGATGTACAGAGAGTGGGCTAATTTCCAAGGCATTCAGAAAATCTCCAGTAGAAGAGATAGCAAATGGTAAAATAGATTGCTTCTAGAAAAATGGATAACAGTGTATCAAAGACAGATTTGATGTGTTCACAGATGTTGTAGGTCCAATCCTTCTCAATTATGCTGCAGAAAAATAAAGACTAGAGGTGATGCTAAGGGTTGGACTGAAGCTTTTATCTTAGCCTCCTCCCAAAATTTACTATTATGAAAGATTTTGGATAAAATTAGTAAATCTTACTAAATACACATTATAAATAAAACATATAATGTAAGAGTCATATCACTGTATCAAAACTATCACTGTAGTGGAAAAGCTTTTCACATTTGGTGGCTAATCACATAAGAAAATATATTCAAATTTATTAAACTTGTATAAAAATAAGCCAACATAGACTGTATTATAAACAGACATGTCATACTCAGAAAGAGGGTCTACTCTTGAGTATTTCAAAATGCAATTGGAAATATCTATATATATAAAAGGCTAATATGCTAAGTGTCCATCCAAGTAATGATGTCACATACCAACACCCAGCTTCCCCTCCCAAGTGACTGGCCTCCTTGGAGTTCTTTAGCCCAGGAACAGGACTTGCTTTATAGCCAGGTGGAAGCATTTCACAGTGTAACTAAATGTCTGTGAAGTGTTTTCCAATTCCTCACCTCATTGGATCCTCATAGAAGTCCTGGAGTAGTTAGATAGGAGACTTGGTGGAATCCTATTTTCTTTTCATTAGCCAGAAAATGGAGATTTAGAAACTTGACTTGATTGAAAAGAAATAAGAAATGGTGGACCTTGAAAATGACTTTAGGTTTTTCTCACTGCGCAGAATAAGTCAAACAGTGCTGCAGTTAAATATTTTATCCTTTGTTCTTCTTGCATGGTCTACAATAATAATTTGTTTTGTGTTGATATTTACTGCTGTGTTGCTGACAATTATCTGAAAGAGAAGTTGGGGTGCTTCACTTGACTGGAAAAAATTTAGCTAAATCAGAAAGCAGGTCTAAATAGGCAAGTTTATTCTATATCTATAAAAGGCTAAGTTGACTTGTGCATGCATGATACATTATAAAACTCTCGCTGGCACCAATCACACGCGTATGTTTTGATCTGTCATTGTTGATTGTGAATTTGGTTGACACTACTATTATAGAGAAAGGACGAATAGAGATATTAAAATATTTCTTCTAATTAATTTCATTTCAATGTGCATGAATTCATGCACTGGGTCACTAGTTAAATACATCCTATCTAATAAAGAGGAAATATGTTAATTGACCTTCATGCTGTTGCAAAGATGGCAATGACCACAGCCAATAAGGAGGGAATATGCTAATTGATTGCTATGCCCTCAAAGATGGTGGGGCCCACAGCCACAAGATGGAGGCACCCAGTTTCCCCAGGTGGGCCCAGCCTTGCTGCATGCCTGCCTCTGGAGTCACCCAGTCCCCTCAAGCCCTCAGCCACCCAGGGCCAGCCTGAGGCACAGGCAAGCCTCAGAACGTGGCTGCCCAGCCAATGCTGAGGCGCAGGAAAGCCTCAGAGTTGGCTGCCAAGCCGCCCAGGGCCACCCAAGGCTCAGGTAACGAGGGCCAACCGAGGCTTCAGTTGCTGGCAGTGGCAGCAGCAGAGGTATGATGGGGGCGTCGTCTTCCCCTGATCACCGGGTTGCCTCCTGCCCCTGAACGCTCCTGGACAGTGATGAGAGGGTAGGCAAGGCTGAGGGACCCTGCCTCCAGTGCATGAATTTCCATGCACCGGGCCTCTAGTAAAAGCATAAGAGGACATAAACAGAAAAATCCTTTATATAAGTACAATATAATCCTGTAGTGTATATGAAGATGACCACAATGCAGTAAAACTCCTTTGGTCAAAGGAGCTTTCATTTACAAATATAGAAATAAAGCTGCTATTATTATTCTATCTCATTCTTTATGAAATCCAAAAGGATATTTGCATTTAAGAAAAAAGTCCAAAGCAGCATTCAAGTTCATTCACACAAAGTGAGGGAAATGTTGCTATACATTTGGAAAATAATAGGTACAATAAAATTTAATAAGAAATTTCCCTTAAACATTGATTCTCAGGGTAAATTAAAATTTTAATTATAAGTGCAAGAGAAAGTAGAGGATGCCATTATAGATTTTGAAGAGAACTCAAGATATTTTTAAGGTTTATGCCAGTGCTACTTGATACTGTCTAATTTCACTACAAAACTTAAAACTTTCATTTTATTTAATAAAGATATTTCATTAGCTCTATTCTTGTACTCATTTTATGCTGGGGTCCAACCCCAGCAGGTCCAGGGGTCCCCAAAGGTGCAGACGGAGTCGGCGAAGAAGGAATGACACGGAGACAGCATTCAGTTGATCAGCAGCCTTGCCAGGATCTCTAGCCACAATCCCCAGCCAAGTTCTGTGTCCATGTTCTCTTGCTAGGTTCTCCAGCCACGTTCTCCAGGTTCTCCAGCCAGGTTCTGTAGCCATGTTCTCTCGAGTAAAGATTATGTAGCTTAAGCATGATTGTTCGTAGTTAAAGAGATTAACTACCCGCCTGGCACTTAGTGAAGGGGTTTTATTCCCTCCCTAACTTCAGGGGAAAATCTCTACCTGGGGAAACAACCTTTCTTGGAGAGGTGACCTTGGTTAAAACACATAGTGCCAAGAAGGTGAGCAAATATATTAAGAACAGTATGCCATATATGCCAGGTCCCTTGAAACAGCAAGGATGGACCGGCTCCCAGCAATTTTACTTGACCAGAATCATACAGGATTCCCAACCAGCAAAGTGAAGACAGAATAAAAGTAAGAGAGATTATATTTTTCTGTGGCAATAATTGAGAAAAATCCCTGGAAAAAAATGAAGAGATTCAAAGTGCTTAACAGGGAATGGTGTATTGAATTTTTGAGAGCAACTCTCTGAGTCAAAAGGTCCTGAGTAACACTTAAAAAAAACAAATAAATAAACAAAAGGCAAACAATCCAATTAAAAAAATGGGCCAAAAACTAAATAGACACTTCTCCAAAGAGTACATGCAAATGGCCAAAAGATGTAAGAAAAATGCTCAAAGTCACTAATCACCAAAAAGATGCAAAGTAAAAGTACAATGAGGTATCACCTCACACCTGCTAGAATGGCTACCATCAATAAATCAAAAAACCAGTGCTGGTGAAGATGTGGAGAAAAGGGAACCCTAGTACACTGCTGATGGGAATGCAGATTGGTGCAGTCACTATGGAAAACAGTATGGAGTTTTTTCAAAAAATTAAATATTGAACTGCCATTTGACACAGTGGTCTCACTTCTGGGAATATATCGTGAGAATTCCAAAACACCAATCAGAAAGAACATATGCACCCCTACGTTTATAGCAGCACAATTTACAATAGTTAAACTCTGGAAACAGCCCAAGTGTCCATTTGTAGGTGAGTGTTTAAAACAGCTGAGGTACATTCACACAGGGAATACTATGCAGCAGCAAAAAGAAGGATCTCTTACCCTTTGTGACATCCTGGAGGGACCTGGAGAGTATTATGCTATGTGAAATAAGCCAGCCAGAGAAAGACAAGTGTCACATGATCTCACTTTTATATGGAACCTAATGAACAAAATAAACTGACAAACAAAATAGATCCAGAGACATAAAAGGATGAAACAGACCAACAAATCTGGGGGAGCTGGAATGGAGGGCTGGAAGAGATTAATCAAAGAATATATATATAGCCTATGGGCACAGACAATAGTGCAGTGATTTTAATAATAAAGACTTAATGGAAGGTCTGAGGCATTGTTATGCATTTTTGAAGGACATAGAAAGAAGGTTTGAAGGCTAATTTGAAAGTGTGAAATTTGTGAAGGTTGTGTATGTGATGAGAAAGAAAAGAGAAATGTTGAAAGAAAGAAAGAAAGAAAGAAAGAAAGAAAGAAAGAAAGAAAGAAAGAAAGAAAGAAAGAAAAAGGGAAGGGAAAGGAAGGGAAAGGAAGGGAAGGGAAGAGAAGGCAAGGCAAGGGAAGGCAAGGGAAGGGAGAAAAATGGCCCTGAATAAAGTTCCCCTTACTGGTGGCTAGATCTCAGGCAAATTATTTGAGTTCTCAGTGCCTAGTCCTGCAGTGGCTATTTCTGGAAGGATGAGACTGGTGATGGGAAAAGACTTCCCTTTCTTGATTATGTACTAGTGATTCATTATTTATATACATTACTAGAGGCCTGGTGCATGAAATTTGTGCACAGGTGTGTGTGTGTGTGTGTGTGTGTGTGTGTGTGTGTGTGTGTCCCTCAGCACAGCCTGCACCCTCTCCAATCTGGACCCCTTGAGGGATGTCCAACTGCCCATTTAGGCCCAACCCCACTGGGTTTAAATGAGCAGTCGGACATCTCTCCCACAAAACAGGACTGCTGGCTCCCAACCGCTCTCCTGTTTGCCTGCCTGATTGCCCCTGACTGCTTCTGCCTGCCAGTCTGATCACCTCCTAACCACTCCCCTGCCAGCCTGATTGATACCTAACTGCTCCCCTGCTGGCCCAATTGCCCCTAATTGCTCTCCCCTACTGGCCCGGTCACCCCTAACTGCCCTTGCTTGCACGCGTTGTTGCCCCCAACTGCCCTCCCCTGCAGGCTAGGTCCCCCCTAACTATCATCCCCTGTAGGCCTGGGTCCCGCCCCCAACTGTCCTCCCCTGCAGACCTGATCACCCACACTGCCCTCCCCTGCCAGCCATCTTGTGTCCACATGGGGGCAGCCATCTTTGACTATATGAGGGCAGTCATCTTGTGTGTTGGAGTGATGGTCAATTTGCATATTACTCTTTTATTAGACAGGATTTTATATATGAACTAGAAGCCCAGTGCACAAAAATTTGTGCACTTGGGGAGGGTCCTTCAGCCCGGCCTGTGCCCTTTCCCAGCCTGAACCACTCAGGGGATGACCACCTGCTGGCTTAGGCCCACTCGCCGGGGGATTGGGCCTAAGCTGGAAATCAGACATCCCTCAGGCAACCCAACAGCCCTCAGGGGATGTTCACTTGCCAGCAGGGAGCAGACCTAAGCTGCAGTCAGACATCCTTATTGATGCTGAGGAGGCAGAGAGGCTCCCACCACCATCACCTGGCTGTGGCTGAGCAGAGCTCCCCGGGGGTCCCACTGGGGTGCCTGGCCAGCCTGGGTGAGAGGCTGATGGCTGTTTTCAGGCTGGCCACACCCCCTTTAGGGTGGGGGGTCCCCACTGGGTTGCCTGGCCAGCCTGGGTGAGGGGCTGATGGCTGTTTGCAGGCTGGTCAAGCCCTCCCCCCATTGGGGACCCTCAGTCTATGGAGGTTTGGCCAGTCTAGGTGAATGGCTGAGGGCCATTTTCAGGTTGGTCGACCCCCCTGGCAACAGAAGCTCCCAGGCCCTCCTTTTTTCTTTTTTTTTTTTTAATTCTGAGTTTTATTTACCTTCTATAATTGAAACTTTGTAACTTGAGTGGAGCTCAGAGCTGACCAGGGCAGACGAGAAGCTTGGCTTTCTCCATCGCCAGGGGCAACCCAAGCCTCCTGCTTGCTCTAGCTCTGGGGCCATGGCCGGGTGAAAGCAGGTATCTGGGTTTATTTATATTCTATAATTGAAACTTTGTTGCCTCAGAGCCAGTTGCAGCAGGCGGGAAGCTTGGCTTCCTCCATCACTGGAGCAACCAAGCCTCCTGCTCACTCCAGCTCCGTAGCTGCTGGCCGCCATCCTGGTTGGGTTAATTTGCATATAGTTGCTCTCATTGGCTGGTGGGCATGGCTTAAGGCATAGAGAAGGTATGGTCAATTTTCATGTTTGTCTTTTATTAGATTAGATGTAGTGTTATATATACACTAGAGGCCCTGTGCATGAAAATTCGTGCACTTGCGAGGGGGTTGGGGGATCCCTCAGCTCAGCCTGCCCCCCTCACAGTCCGGGAGCCCTCAGGTGATGTCCTACTGACAGCTTACGTCCGCCCCCTGTGGGGAGTGGGCCTAAGCCGCAGTCTGTCCTCCCTCTGTGGGAGGCGACCAGACCTATCAGGGAAGGCACCGCCCCCATCACCCTGCTACTACTGCTACTGCTGGCCTCCACAGCTGCCTGCACTCAGCCCTTGCAGCTGCCACAGCTTTGTCAGAAAGAATGTCCAAAATGACGTATAGCATATTATACTTTTATTATTATAGACTAGAGGCCCAATGCGCGAAGATTCGTGCAAGAATAGGCCTTCCTTCCCCTGGCTGCCAGCACTGCCTTTGCTCCTGCCTGGAGCCACCTTCTGCCTTTGTGTGCTGCACAGAGGCCCGGAGCAGCCGGGACAGGGTGGAACGTCTGCGTCCTTGCCATGGCAACAACAAAAGCATCCTGGCCACCGCCATCTTTGTCACATTAATTTGCATATTCCCTCCTTATTGGTTGTGGGCGCCACCATCTTTGTCACAAAGTGACAGTCAATTTGTATGTTCTGTATTTATTAGATAGGATATGTAATATATATTTACTTAAAATATATATGTATAAATATATATGAGAGTGCCTACTCATGGGTCACTTTATATAAAAAATGTACTTTAAAATGCATTTGTTTATTTTTAAAACTTGGACTATATTATTTATTTATTTATCATGTTTTATTTATTTTATTTATTTTCTTTTTATTAAATGTATTGGGGTGTTAATGGTTAGTAAAATCATATAGATTTCAAGTATACATCTCTATGATACACATTCTTCATATTGCATTGTGTGCCCACCACCCCAAGTCAAATCATCTTCCATCATCATATATTTGTCCCCCTTCACCGTTTCCTGCCCCTCCACTTTCCTTCTCTCTGGTAAAGCTCATACTGTGCCCTGTGTCTAAGAGCTTTTGTTGTTTTGTTTTCTTGTTTGTCCATTTGTTGCCTTCAGTTTCATATGAGTGAAATCATATGGTTCTTAACTTTTTCTATCTGACTTATTTTGCCTAGTATGTTATTTTTCAAGGTCCACCCCGTATTTACTTATTGTAAAATACATAGGAAGAGAAAAAATATAGGCAACCAGCAATTAGAATAGGAAGTAATTCAAATTTAATTAAATTATAAAATATTTGGTGAGTATATGAAATTGACTTGATGGCTTTTTGGAAACTAGATTTTATTTAGTGTAATTTTTTCTGTTGGTCACAATTTTTGCAAGGGGAAGGGAAACCCAGGTTGAGCAGCTTGTGCATACATAAAGACTCTCAGCCAAGGCAACAGGGGAGCTGGACCAAGCCCAGATTGCCTTGGCCAGTTGGACACATACTCTTT
>NW_006296624.1:1011988-1016548 GCF_000327345.1 Myotis davidii | reverse complement strand
GGAGCTGCATTTTCTAATTCATTCAAGGGTATCACCAGATACAATATATATGTATAGTGCAATATGTAGTGCAGTGGTCTTATTTTCCACCTAAATTACAGAAGAAAGCATTTTCAAGCCTCTCTTTTTTCCTGAAGAGCCAATAACCACTTACCCAGAAAATACCTTTCCTGGCAAAAGAATAAGAATTAAATCTTACGATGTTATTAAAGAGACTGTTTTTTTTTTTTTTCTATACTGTAGTTCTTGGGAAAAATGATGAGTTTGCCTAGGCCCACAGATGCCTGTGCACATCACATCTGTATCACTTCAACCTCAGTTTTCCTGTTTACCCCAGGTTAACCAACTGCTATATCTTACTAGTAAACATGGTGGGCAGGGCAGGGATAGTGACCTCTGCCTGTTGGAAGACATCACTGTCAATGAGCAGCTATTCCAAAGCAAAATTACCCTCCCACCTGACTACCAGGAGTTGCACCCAAAGTCTTAATGGTAACATTTTTATTTGACAGTTGATTCGATTTGTCAAATGTATATGTAACTTTCTCCTCTCGGTATTTTAAATGCTTATTAGACTGTGGTTCTAAGTAAACTCTGAACCCAGCCTTTTCTAGGGTTGGATTCCAAGCTCAGAAGTAGCTTTTGAACCAACCTAAAATAAATAATAGAGTTCCCTTTTCTCTCATGCAGGGTGTGGCAAAAGTAAGTTCATATTAAAAACACTATGAAATTAATAAATAATAATACAAAAATAAACTCAGGTTTTGCATCCACACAACTGTAAACCTACTTTTCCCACACCCTATATAGATGTAGTATTGTGTGTTTTTATGTTATACTAGAGGCCTTGTGCACAAATTTGTGCATGGGTAGGATCCAGCTGGCCCACCTCAATCCAGGCCGATCAGGCCAGGCCACCTGGTGGGAGGGGCTGTGAGTGGTTGACAGGCCAGCCCTGACACCAATTAAGGTTTGGTAGGCCAATCAGGGGTGGGGCTAGCTGGGGGGAGGGGCTGTAGGTGATTGGCGAGCTGGCCCTCACCCCTGGTTGAACTCCCAGTCAAGGGGACAATTTGCATATTAGCCTTTTATTATATAGGATTTAAATATCTTCACCAATGTGGAACATGTGTAATTATTTTAAACAGAATACTTAATCATTTTAGGTATGCCATTCTCCCAGGGGACACTAGATAATATATCATTCTTTTATTTTATTTCTTTTACTTGAAAACTTTTGGTCATTAAGAACTAATTTTAGCCTAAGTAATTCTCCTCAGGTATGGTCACAGTATGAAACACTCTACAGGTGAGTAAATAACAGTATAACACAATAGTTAACAGCAGTGGGTGCTTTGGACCCAGAGTAATTTATGCGCATACTATGCATGGAACCTTAATTTACTTAAATAAGCAAGTTAATTAAGTTTTATAAAACTCAGTTTTTTCTTATCTAAAATGGAAGATACCCTAGCTGGTTTGGCTCAGTGGATAGAGAGTTGGCCTGCAGACTAAAAGGTCCTGGGTTCGATTGCAGTGAAGGGCACATGCCCAAGTTGCAGGGGGCATGCAGGAGGCAGCCAGTCAATGATTCTCTCTCATTATTTATGTTTCTATCTCTCTCTCCTCCCTTCCTCTCTGAAATCAATACAAATATATTTTTAAAAAATTAAAATGAATAAATAAATAATAAAATGGAAGACACCAACCCTAAGGACTATCAGAGAAATACCTTGAAACAGACCTTTGCACAATTTTTAGCTAAGAGAAAGACCTGACAAAGGGCAAAGGTGGGGGCAAAGGGTAGAGTTAGAAGTGGGAGCAGTGGTGGGACCAAAACCAGTTTTTAGTCCTCCGTAATTTGGAGGATAGGTCATTCAGTAAATTGATTTTTTGAAAAGTAGCTTTAGGCAAATTGGTCATATGGCAAATTGGCATTCAGCAGAGGAGTTGGATTTCTGTGAATTATATTATGCAAATTGTCTTTTTCCTTTCTAAAGTAATGCTTGAAATTAGTGGACATTTCTTTTCCCAAAAGGAATAGTTGGTAACCTCAAGAAGATTGCAATTTAATAAAAATAATGCATGTCAATAGTGACAGCTCTCTAGGGCTATGGCGAAAGAAGCCAGAAGTACATCTGTTTCCTTTGGGTAGGAGCAACAAGTTCTGAAGGGAAGGTTCTCTCCCTTATGCCTGAATGCTTGCCTTAATGGGAGCTTCCTTTGAGTGAGATTAGTTGACAAAGTGGCATAAATTATGCACATATGTGAGCTGGGTCATAGCAAGTTACTCTCTATATTTTGACCACTTTCTTACTCAATACTAACTTTTACCATCAAATGAATTATATTACTATCATTGCAATATTAAGACAGTCAAATTAATGCATTGCCTCCATTTCTCCTTAACCCAAATAGCCAATCTTTTGTCCATTTTCATACACATGCTTTGTTCATATTATGTTGCCAAACTAGCTATTTTAAACAACTAATTTCTGAGTTTGAAGTATTAGAGAAAAAGATTGAGAGGAAAAATAATTTTCAGCTTAAAAAATGTCGTGTCCATTCTCATGAATATTGGTTTTGCTTTCTGAAAGACATTATATCTCATTATCTGTGCAAATATTCTGTGAATTCTTCTTCCTGAAAAGTACACACCACGGTATGAAGTCTCTTCTATTTTCTAAAAAAAGTACAGTCATTAGTTGTCCATTTGTGACTGTAACAGGAAGGGTTGGAATATACATGTATCACCACCATCCGGGGACAATCTTGAGGTTCACAAAGACATTATAATGAAAGAAATATCCATCTGCCCAGCTGGTGTGGCTCAATGGTTGAGCATCGACCTATGAACTGGAGGTCATGGTTCGATTCCCTGTAAGGGCACATGACCAAGTTGCAGGCTCAATCCCCAGGAGGCAGTTGATCAATGACTCTCTCTCATCATTGATGTTATATATCTTTCTCCCTCTTTCTTTCCTCTCTGAAATCAATATATTTATATATTTAAAAAAGAAAGAAATATCCATCCAACTTTGCAAAGACAGAAGCACTTTTAGCTAATATGGAGAGCCTTTGAAATACCTAAGTCCAACATTGAGACAAATGTACTTTTAATACAATGATATCAGAGATATTTCATAAGGAAAAATGCCAAAACAATGTTGCCATGCTACTAGAAGAAATACACATTCTTTATTTTTTAAATTAATCTTTATCCAATGATATTTTTCCATTGATCTTTAGAGAGAATGGAAGGGACGGGGACAGAGAGACAGAAACATTCATAGGAGAGAGACATATTGATTGGTTGCCTCCCCAAAGTGCCCAACCAGGTCTGGGGATGGAGCCTACAACCAAGGTATGTGCCCTTGACTGGAACTGAACCCGGGACCCTTCAGTCCATAGGCTAAAGCTCTATCCACTGAGCCAAAATGACTAAGGTGAAATACACATTCTTTAAATGGAAATATATGCATGGTAAATATGTTTCACTTGGGTAAACTTAGGAAGAAACAGCCTTAAACCCTTGTTGACAGAAGCAGACAGAACAGGATGTGCTATTATTCTTTAAAGTGAACTGAATATATATATATATCAACCAGCAAAATTCCACATCTTTCCCCCTCTTGTTCTGGTCCCAGATCTTACCCCAAGTCTCTAGAGCTGACCTCTAATCATGATTATTCCAACACATGAGCCCATGACATAAGCACAGCCAACAATACTGTCCTAGAATGAGTAAGTAAATACTGAGGCAAATAAAATGTTTTTCACCAGCAAAACTGACAGAGATTGCTGTGTGTAGAATTAAATAAAATAGAGAGCTGAAGAAATGAAAGATTAATAGAAACAAGGCAGGAGAAGTAAATGTGGTGATGGAGACGTAGGTGGAGTGACATGGACATGTGGCAAGGAACGCAGGCAGCCTATAGAAGGTGAGAGTTAAGAAAAAGCAGAACCTCCAGTAGGAACACAGCCCAGCAGACATCTTGATTTGAAACTGCTTTCAGACTTTTGACCTTCAAAACTTGGATCTGGAGGCTAAGAGGGAGGACTCCAGAAGACAACAAAAGTTGACAAGGAACTGGTAACTTCTCAGCAACTCAGGAAGCAATCAAGTCTTGAGGACTCTAGCCTGCCAGATACAGACTGGTGGCTGAAAACTAGGCAGGGATAGAGACAAACACTGATTGCATCAGAGAGCCTATGACCTATGACCTGGAGACCTATGACCAGCACATCAAGGGGCAAGTCTTGGACAACATCTGAACAAAATCCAGCCAGAACCACAATCAGCAGTTCCAAAGGGTGAACGCAGTAGGCACCAAAATCTGTGGAGCCAGACTCCACTTGTTTATCTTTATATTCGTTCTTTTATTTCTTTAATATTACTATGTATATAATCTTCTCTTTATTTTTTTTTTTAGATTTCAAGTGCTTGCACTTCTCTTTTCTCATATGCCTCATTTCTTTCTTCCCTTTCTCCATCTATTTTTTCTTTCACTTTGTTTAATTGTTAATTTTGTTTTTTCTTTTTATTCCATATATTATTTT
>NW_006296624.1:1008358-1011818 GCF_000327345.1 Myotis davidii | reverse complement strand
TATATATATATCATCATCTCCTTCACATTGTCCTCCTTCATTTTTTCCCTGCTCTATTTTGATCTCTTATATTATATTATTCCTTTTTATCTCCATTTCTTCCTCTTGTCTTTTCTTATAATTTTTTTTTTTGGTGATAGGGTTGTTTGGGTTCTTATTATTAGTTTTTATTCTCTCTCTCTCTCTCTCTCTCTCTCTCTCTCTCTCTGGTTTTGGGTTTGGTGCTATATTTTCCTATATTGCTCTATCAGCACCTGTATAACAGGTGCCACAGTGTGGTTGAGGTTGAGCCTCATAGTTAATCAGTCTGAGGACCTGGACCACCCAAGAAAGGGACTACAGCAATCAAAACTAAAAGGACTTGTATGCATGTATATAAGCCTAACCAATGGACACACACACCAGGGGGGCTGAGGGCATGAGTGAGAAGGTGGGGGGGTAATGGGAAAATAAAGACACATATGTAATATCTTAATCAATAAAGAAAAAAAGAAAAGAAAACCCATATATAAGCTGTCTACAAGAGACCCATCTCAAAACAAAAGACTCATACGGGATGAAAGTGAAAGGATGAAGAAAAATTTTCATGCAAATAAAAACGAAAAAAAGCAGGTGTTGCCATGCTTATATGTGACAAAATTGACTTAAAAACAAGGGCCATAAGAAGAGACTAGAAAGTCACTACATAATACTAAATGCATCCACTAAACAAGAGAATATAACCCTGATAAACCTATATGTACCCAATATAGGAGCCCTTGAATATATAAAAGATATATTGGAGGACTTCGAGAGATAGACAGCAGTACAATCATAGTAGGGATTTTAACATCCCACTGTCATCAGTGGATAGGTCTTCCAGACAAAAAATCAACACGGAAACAGTGACTCTAAATCAGCCGTGGGCAAACTACGGCCCGTGGGCCGGATCCAGCCCGTTTGAAATGAATAAAACTAAAAAAAAAAAAAAAAGACCGTACCCTTTTATGTAATGATGTTTACTTTGAATTTATATTAGTTCACTTTGACCATACCCTTTTTATGTAATGATGTTTACTTTGAATTTATATTAGTTCACACAAACACTCCATCCATGCTTTTGTTCCGGCCCTCCGGTCCAGTTTAAGAACCCATTGTGGTCCTAGAGTCAAAAAGTTTGCCCACCCCTGCTCTAAATACTAGATAAGATGGTTTAATTTACTTGTTTGTTTCTAATTTAGATACCTTTCATTTCTTTTTCTTTTCTGGTTGCTGTGGCTAGGACTTCCGGTACTATGTTAAGTAAGAGTGGTCAAAATGGATATCCCTGTTTTATTCCTGATCTTCAGTTCAGATAGGAAAGCCCTTTATTTCTATCCCAGTGAGGTATCCATATTTCTTTTATGCTCTAGTAGAGAAGGAACAGGTTTAGCCCCAGAGAAGGGGAAAAATTGGCCTCTATGAAATGCTGGGTAGCTACAAATCTTAACAAAATACAGTGGGGCCTTGACTTACGAGTTTAATTCGTTCCGTGAAGGAGCTCGTAACTCACATTACTCGGATGTCAAATCTTAAAGTGAACGAGTGAGACACGTGATGCTGGGCTGATGTTGTGGCGTTCACTGTGATGTTCGCTGCGCCAATTAGCAGTGGGATATCTGAAGCTGGCCCGTAACCCGAATTTTAGCTCGCAACTCAAAGCAAAAATTGGCCAAGAGACGGCTCATATCTCGAAAAACTCGTTAATCGGGACACTCGTCAAGGCCCCACTGTATGTATATAGTTGTGCAACATAGTCAACTCTTCCAGATCATGGTTGTTGCTACTTTATATCAACTTTCATCTCTGAGGCCCTACCCAGTGGGTATTGGAAATATAGGGTGGAACACTTTGTAAAAAAGTACATGGTTGTCTAACCACCATGCTGTACACCTCAAACTAATGCAAAACAATATTGTATGTAAGCTGTAATTAAAAATAACATTTAAATTTAAAAGAAAATGAAGGGCTTTCCCACTTGGGTTTAAAATATAAAACAATCACCCTCTTCTGAATATTATTTTTATTTTTTTTTGAGGAGGGGCAGGGTGATATCATTAAGTTATTCTCTTATGCAGGCTTCAAGCCAAGGGCCTGCTTCTAATGGAAGGCAAGGTCTTTCCTGAGATCTGTGATCAATCACTCACCAGTGTGTGATGCCTTTAGAGAAGAGATGTGAAATATAAAAAGAGGCAATTCTAATTCTAGTTCTAGATCTGCTTATTGACTTTGAGACTGCTAGGTATTCTTGAAGGTGTTTCTAAGGGGACAGTGGTCAGATATCACCTCTGTCATTGAAGGATAGGTTTTAGGGGATCCAGAATAGAGCTATGGTATCCCTGGAGTCAATACCAGCTGAAATTAAATAGTTTACTTATCTAAATTTATTTCCATTTTGTTATCTTTTGGTAAAGCTCTGTCTGAATTCCTTACTTCAGCTGCACTGTAGGTTATAAAGATAAAGACTATGATCAAAATAGAATAGCCAGAAAACTACTACACCTATTTGTCAGAAAAAAAAAATTAGGATCAGGGTTCAAGTTACTAGTACAGTAGGGGTAAATATGGTTAAACCCCCCAGAAAAGACGTCAAATCCACCTGCCAGTCTTCAACAACTGATTCAGCCTCCTTATATTAACCATGGATAACTTTGAGGGTTTTTTGTTTTGTCATTGATTTTATTTTTTACATTAAAAATGCCTATTAATTCTAGAGAAACAATTCCATTGAAGTTTATAATTATAGAACGTTTCTTAAACAAAAACATCAGAGAACTATAATTCAATATATTTCCAGTTTATTTGGACATATACAGTGACACAATTGAAGAAAAAAACTCCTCTACTATTTGTTCATGTATAAAGAACTATCATGGCTAAATAATGGCTAAAATTTTGTTTAAAACAGGAGTCATTTTAAATATTAAAAATAACAAATAAGGGGGAGAACCAAGATGGCGGCATAGGTTAACGCTGGAGATTGCTGCTTCGAACAACCAATTCAAATTACGCCTGAAACATGGAACGGACACCATCCAGAACCACAGGAGGGCTGGCTGAGTGGAAATTCTACAACTAGGAGTAAAGAAAATATCATACCCAGACTCAGAGGAGGCGCAGTGCTGAAGTGAAATTCTCAGATCCCCAGGGACCTGCCCCGCCCAAGCCCTGCGCAGAGCCATCTGCAGGTGGATAGCGCAGGCAACTGCTAGATTAGCACCACGGCAGAGCCATCTGCTGGATAGCCGCAGGCAATTGCTAGATTAGCACCGCCCTAGAGATCCAGCACAGAAGTTCTCCCACTGCAGACACAGCTGATTCTCACTGCCAATTGGCCAGGAGGTCAATTCCTCCCAGTGATCCTACAGCAACCAAGGCATAGCTACAACAAGACTGTGCACAAAGCCCACAAGGGGGTGCACCAAGAGTGTCCACCTCAGGT
>NW_006296624.1:979726-1007528 GCF_000327345.1 Myotis davidii | reverse complement strand
GCATAGAGGCGTAACCAATGGACACGGACAATGTGGGGGGAGCATGAGTGGGGGGGGGCGTGGAGGGTGATGTGGGGACAGGGACACATATGTAATATCTTAATCAATAAAAGATATATTAAAAAATAACAAATAAGCTTTTTAATAAGTCCATCAGTTTTGGGGGTATGTTAAATGTTATTTTTCAATTATATGATCAGAATAAAAAGGCAAGTTTGAATACAGTTATTCCGTTACTATAGATGAGAGCTAGTGTTCCCATTGGCCTTGGCCAAGCTCTCTTAAGAAGTAATCATCTGATGCATTATAAATTGCTATAAATTCATCTGTCATTAATACTGGAGGGTGAAAAATTGTATGCATTCCTTATATTCGGGTAGATTACAGCATATTATACATAAGTTACCCTTCCTGTCATTGCTTTTGAAAGGGAAGAAAAAGCAGCTGAAGCCTTGCTATATTGGATTTTTTAAGTCTACTGGCTATGCAAACATGAACAGATTTTTTTTTAAAAGAAATAAAAACAAAATAGGCATTTTCTGGTCTAATGAACTATTTCTATCAAAATAAATCCCCCAAATGGAGGCATTGCAAAGCACATGCTAAGAATTACAATGGTGCTTTATGTATTTTCAGAGGCATGGCGATATCTCAGTAATACATGAACTTTGAGAGCGAAGCCTACAGCTGCAGCAAATGTTCTAACAGCTGTATTCTTCACTTCTAATCAGAGAGGCACGCAGGAGCTCTCAAAACAAGCAACGTGAATAAAAGCTTGAGGGGAAAGAGAAGTTCGGCAACAGTGGAGTCTCCCACTGCTTGAAATAACAAGCGCTTTCAGCAGGTCGGGTTTTATTATGTTCTATAACATCTCAGGTTTAGTGACTTCAGAAAGATAGAAGGATTTTCATGGGGATTTTATTCAGGTTAGTCACAAAATATATAGCCCAAGTTATGAAATATCATGATGAAGACAAAAAAGAACAGCATTGAACAAGCAGAGTTGTATTCTACCTCTGATGGATTACCCTGCCCTACCTACCTCCCAGTGTTGTTGTAAAGATCAAATGAGTCAAAATATATTCAAATGCTTAGCAAACCTTCCAGAAATATGTTCAAAACCAGAAGGGGTAGGTATCATTGGCAAATGAGTAGTCACTGTGAGGGACACACAAGTGCTTCTGGTACTCAAACCATTCTGTCTCTTAATCTTGGGTGTGTTTAGTTTGCAAAAATTCAGCAAGTGTGTACAAATATGTGCACATTTTATGTATTTTTCTTTTTCAATCAAGTTTTCTTAAAAACATGGCTAGGTACATCAGATAATGTTCGTCAAAGGCGTCAAACTCAAATGGCTACAGGGACTATGCAAGACATGTAAATAAATCCACAGAATGGGCTGGCCTCGTTTGAGCAGATGAGCTCATGCCCCATATTTTTCAATTCCATCCTTTGTTGCAGTGGGGGACTCAGGTCCTGTGGTGTCAGACTTTTTGGAAAGACCACAAAGTTAGATTCTGCTCATAGAAAACCATTACTTTTAAATGTTAGCAACCCAAAATGTTTAAAGCTCTGTGAGCTCACAGGGACAAAGAGAGGCTGGCTGCTCTTGACCTCAGTGTTTTCAGTACTGAGAGTCAGCCCCACGGTGCAAGTTATCAAACCTGATGCAGCAAAAAGGGGTAGTCATAGGCAAAACCCCCACTGGCCAATTATACAACCACCGAATTCCCTGGAGTAGATTGCCCAACCTCTTCATCAATGACTCTGCCAATTGTATAATAAATGGAAAAGTTTTGTATGTAGGCTCATGGGCTACTGCTGGATAAGAAGACATGGCGGGTGACTGGATGACACCATATCTTATCCACAAAAAGGTGTATTTTTTACTTGATTTTCTTGGGAATATTATTTGAAAGTATCCTAAGAAGGGTTATTGTACAAAGAGATACTGTGAAGTGTGGCATCATTAGCTCAATAATCTCTTCATCCTCATGGGAAATAAACTTGATGTTTGAAATAAGGATATGATTTTGAAACTGGGAAAAATAAGGAAACATGGAAGTTGATTCAGTAGTATATCCAGGGCTTACTTATGACAAAAAGGGGTTAGTGGAAATGTTTGGAAAAACAAGTAGGAAAGACCTTTGCCACCACTTGTGGAAATCAGAAAGAGATATTTTCTGTATCTGTTGATGTCCAAGTTCCACCCTTTCCTGCCCCTCTGTGTGCACTGCTCAAATGATGGAACTTTCTGCACTCAGTGCCAATTTTGAGTTACCTTCATTTCCCATAAAACCATTGTGTACCAACCAGTATTTTCAATGCTTTATTTATTTAAGGTGTGAATGTTTGAACTTTCACAACTATTAAAACAATCCTTTGAAGATAAGACTAAATGGGAAAAAAGGAGCATGAAGACCAAATAAAATAAACCAACTTTATTGAGCTTAATTACAGTTATTTTGAGAAAATACAAACATTCCAAGCTCCCTATTCTAGTTGTATCTTTTTTCCTTCCATTTCCCTTAATAAAGTGAAGAAACGTTGAAGAGGACTAGAGAGAGGTCATTCAAATTATCTTCATTCCCTCCCTTTTAGACTAAAGTGATCCTTACTAAATTGCACAGATATATACGTACTGTCAAATAACAGCATATTTATAAAATGACAAAAAACATGTTTTATTTATAATAAATCTCTCATTTTGTTCTTGCCTCCAATAAAATTTTTAAAAATGAATTTGTGCATTTTTAAACAAGTAACTTATGTAGTAAAGAGTTAAACATAGAAAAAATATTTGTAACACCACAAACTTTTGATGTATAGCCTTTTTTTTTTTTTTTTTACTTTAGCCAAAGTGTCATTACAAAATGAAGGAATGGGAAGCGCCAGGCAGGCACAGTTTTGCTGTTTCCTGAGGGGAGGGGACTTTCTGATAGTTCTGCTCAACAACAGTTCTTTCCAGCTCAAACTGAGGATTTCCGGAGGGAAGGGTGGGTAGGAATCCCTGCTGTTCTTAAAAAAGTTATGTGGGTCATTGGAGTCTGTGCAAACACCAAGTGGGTACTTGGCCAAGGAGGAGCCAAAGTAGTTAAGCATGTGAAGCAAAATCTACTATGTGATCCTATTTGCAAAAAGCAGGGGAAAGAATGTTTAAGATGAAATAAAAAAGAAAAAAACTGTTAGAATATGGTCAAGTGTGGGTGTACAGGATTCTACAGTAAAAATAGTAAATCCCAGTGATAATAGGAACAGCAAGCTAATGTTGGGTTACTACTGAAAAATGTCTATATGCTTCTGAAACATGCAAAGGAACAGATTGAACTATCCAAGAGAAACAGCAGCCAAGTTAGACGGAGCAACAAAGACAGCATGGAGGCACTAGTTAGAAGATGGCAAATCACACACAATAGAGTAGATGTAGCATGAGACACACACTGAATAAAACCAGTAAAACATTAAAAATCCACTGGTAAGAATATACTGATTTAAAAAAGTCATTTTTACACTTACTGGTTACAAACCTCCTACTTCCAAAAGGATTTGGTGCTATTAAAACTCTTATATTTATAAATATGACCACATTTATTCATAATATGTTGTAAATTTTAAATTGAGATGAAAATCTGGTTAAAATATTCAGAAACGTTGAGGTAATTGCTGAAAATTCATTTGTTTGAAAGCTTGGAAATTGTTTGAAGGTAACATACTTGCAGGGAGCAGATTCCTGAGCAAATTCTGGCTGAGACCGAACAAATAAAAATATTGGGCAACAAATATAGACAACGGCATCACATGACCTTCCTAAAAATCTGACTCGGTTAATAACAAGAGGTGTGACAATATCTAGGTCACTATTTTTGAGACTGCCTTTTCACCATAAACAAGACAAAGGAATTATACCTTTCCCACTTACCTCACAGTCGTGTTTTAGGATCAAATAAGGTAATATACATTAAAAATATAAAATGTCATTCAAAGTTTATTAAACCCATTGGTAGAAATGTTACAGAATTAATGCCCATTTTTCCTAGATCCCTGTCCTGACTCAAGCACTTGATGAGTAGTTGATTGGGTACATATTGTTACTAGGGACTATTCGAAACTCTTACCATGTACTAACCCATTTAATTCCCCCAGAGCCAATTATAGATGCTCCTCTTTGAGACTGTGAATTGTGCAAACAAATCATGGCTTGTGATTACACCATCCGTGTCACTCATGTAGATGCCAATAGGAAGAGCCAGTTCTCTGATGAGACCAATGAAATCGAGCTGCTGATAGAGCCTGAACCACCTAGATTGCCATGGATGCTGCCTGGATCCATCATCATAATTGAAATGGAAACATCTATGATCATAGGCCAAGCACAAAGTGAAAGGCTCTATGTTCAGATGCAAATGCTCCCACTGTAGCCAGATTGCAGCTCCTGCCAATAGTTGATCCATTTCTCACACACAGAGAGGAAAGGCAGCAGATGATCTCTCTAGGGATTTTGATCTTCCTCTTGGTACTATGAGTAGTGCCTCCCCATTGTTGACACTTTTTCAGTTACAGCGTTGATGTTCTTGTCAGATCAAATGCCTCTACCATTATGGTTCTTGACACGATCGTTGTCATATTTTTGGTTTTTTAAACAACTTACATTCTGACAATGCTTTACCTTTTATCGGAAAAGCAACTCAATCGTAGCTTATATTCTGGGTGTTTGGTAGGCCGTCCATTCTCCCACAGTGTTTGATATTATTGAGCATTGGAAAGACTTCTTCCAATGTCAAGTCAAAAATATTCCTGGCTCTACCTCTTTTACTACCTCCTGACTCACAATGTTCACAAGGCAATTTGGCTGCTAAAGTTGGTTGTCTCAGAAAAGGAATCCTTTCCTCACACTTGCTTCATGAGTATTAAGCAGGTCCAAAAAAGCTTGGGGATCAAATGGGATCAAATTTTGAAAATTTATCATTTTTCCCTGACCTTTGCTGGACCCGATCCAACTTTCTTTACCCCAATAGTAATCCTAGGCAGGCTGCTTGCTATAACCTCTGGGTATCATCCTGGTAAAAAGAGGACTAGTGACTCAAACTTAATTATGGTTCAGTCATGTGGATTGTCTTATGGGATAATGAATACTTGTCTAAACATACCACTTACAGAGTCCTCTTTAATTGCCCATAAGGGCCAAAGTGGGGGGCATGATATAAGGTTATAGAAATGCACTTGTTCCTCTTGTATTTGATATTTCCAGATGAAAGATCTAGGGGCAAATAGGAGATAACTTGGAAAAAGATGCCATTACAGCTAGAGGTATGTGACACTCGGTTTTGTTGTAGTGGAGGTAAAACAACAACCCTGGCACTTGGGTGGAGATGAAGAGATGGAGGAGAAATAAGAAGAGGCAAGGATATTAAGATCTATGGCTTGTCAGACCCACCAGGAGTCTTTCTCATGAAAAATATATATTGATCCGGGTCTCCCATACTGCTGCAAGAGTCTTATATTCAAACCACTGCTGGGTTTCCCATTCCCCACCAAAATGCTACTAATATGATTTGATAACCATCCCCCTTTACCTTACATGGCAATGGGATAGAGATGGCATCTCTCATCACATCAAAAGACAGGCATACCTATTGTTTAATAACATTTCCTTCCTGAGCAAAGGCTGACATGCCTACTGTTCATTATAAAATACTAATTACACTAGGCTCAAGGTTTTTCTCTTGTAATGCAACCCACTGCATAGGCAGTTGTCACCTAGCTCTCTAGGTCAGTACATGGAAATCCTGACTTTGAAAACCAATGCTAATGTACTGGGTGGTGGGAGCGGCCCGGAGAGAGGTCAATGGGGGTAAAAAGGAAGACAAATGTAATACTTTCAACAATAAAGAATTTAAATAAAATAATAATAATTTTAAAGCTAAAAAAAAAACACCCAACAACTGTGGTACATCTACACAATGGAAAACTACGCTGCTCTAAAAGAGAAAGAACTCTTACCTTTTGCAACAGCATTGATGGAACTGGAGAGTATTATGCTGAGTGAAATAAGCCAGTCAGAGAAGGATAAGTATCACATGTTCTCACTCATTTGTGGAATATAATGAGCAACATAAACTGATGAACAAAAATACATCCAGAGACAGAGAAGCATCAAATACACCATCAAACCTTAGTGGGAAGGCAGAGGAGGGCTTGGCAGGGCGGGGAGGGGGGGAGTGGCATTAAGAGATCAACCAAAGGACTTGTATGCATGCATATAAGCATAACCAATGGACACAGACAATAGGAGTTGAGGGCCTGTACTGGGGAACAGGACTGGGCAGGGAGAGATCAATGGGGGGAAAAGGAGACATATGTAATACTTTCAACAATAAAGAATTTTTAAAAAGTTTTTTAAATAAAAGAAAACCAATGCTAGTAAATACTGATATTCTGGCAACTGCTATTGCTGTAAGTAATAAAGTATTTTGTTTCTGACCCCAAAATCTCTTGTCTCTTGCCAAAACTCATAAAACTTATCATAGGTAAGCTTGTTAGTTTGCAAATAAGGTAAAGTCAAAAATTTCAGAGTTCTTGACACTTTAGTCCAGGTGGACTAAAAAATCACTACTTAGAACAAAGTAGTAAGACACGAAGCTGGTGAAGTAGATTAACACTGAATTGTGAAAGGCCTCATTTGCCATGCTATGGTGTTTCGAATTATTCTGTAAGAGGTAGTCATGGATGATTATTAATAAGTAGAGTGGCAATTAGGAGGAGATATTGGATAAAGTAATGTTGGTACTTGGAAACTCTGTTAGCAGGCATCTGACAGTTAAGGTGAGAAATGATGATGGCATTTCCTAGAGCAGTGGTTGGCAAACTCATTAGTCAATAGAACCAAATATCAATAGTACAACGATTGAAATTCCTTTTGAGGGCCAAATTTTTTAAACTTAAACTATATAGGTAGGTACATTGTTATTAACTTAATTAGGGTACTCTTAAGGCTTAGGAAGAACCACACTCCAGGGGCCAAAGAGCTGCATGTGGTTTGTGAGCAACAGTTTGCCAACCATGGTCCTAGAGTATTGATAAAGGAAGGAAAGAAGCATAACATTCCAAGAACCATTTTAGAAGCAAACTCAAATAATTTGGTTTTCAACTAAATGTCAGAGAGGAAAAGAAGAAGCTTACCTAATAATAGACAAACATGCAAATTGACCATACCTTCAGTACGCCTTAAGCCATGCCCACCAGCCAATCAGAACGACTATATGCAAATTAACCCAACCAAGATGGCAGCCAGCAGCCACAGAGCTGGAGCAAGCAGAAGGCTTGGTTGCCCCAATGTTGGAGGAAGCCAAGCTTCCCGGCTGGCTGCTGCCTCCTCTCAAGGCAACAAAGTTTCAATTATAGAAGATAAATCAACCCCAGATACCTGCTTCCAGTCACCATGGCCATGGAGCTGGAGTGAATAAAAAAAAAAAAGGAAAGGCTGGGAGCTTCAGTTACTGGGGGGCTTATTCAGTCTGAAAACAGCCATCAGCCCCTCTCCCAGACTGGCCAAACCCCCGTGGGGTGAGGGTCCCCACTGGGGGGCTTGACCAGCCCAGAGGGATGTATGACTGCCAGCTTGGGCCCAATTTCCCAAAGAGTGGGCCTAAGCCAGCAGGTGGACATCCTCCAAGGGGTCCCAGACTGCAAGAGGGCATAGGCCGGGCTGAGGGACCCCTCCGAGTGCACAAATTTTTGTGCACTGGGCCTCTAGTTCTAGTATGACTGTGAAGTTCCTTTATTTTCGGTCTGTCTAGATATACAAACAAATTTGGTTAATGATTCATGAAAATCAGGAATTAACTATTTTTTGTACTGGCTTTTGCTATTTTTTCATTGCTCATTTTGTTCTTGTTATTTTGATAAAGTATCAGACTTTGCAAATGAGTTTAAAAAATAAAATAATTAATGACAAGCAAATAAAAATGATTGATTAATAGGAAAAATTACCCAAAAAAGTGTCCTGAAATTTTAATGACATGAGACATTTTGGACCACTGCTGACTTAACTATATTAATGTCTGACCCTGGTTCCTTAAGCAGCACATACTTACTTGTTAATTATAGGCACTACATAATGGCATTGTCTTATGCTCAGGGCATAAGACATGTGTAAAATGAACTGGTTGTAGATACTCTCCGTCATTGGCCTAAAGGTAACACACCTTACTGCTTTGCCCTCTGAGCCCATCCCCTCTTTATAAAATGGAAATGCTTATTTCTCCCTAACCAGGTTATTGGATCAATCACACAGGACATACATAAAGTTCCTAGCACATGGTAGAACTTGGTCATGCTAATTAACCTCTGCTCATCTTCATTCCTCACCAAGTTATGACTGCCTTCTCAAATCTAAATTGCATATCCAAGCCTTTCTCCCACAGCTTTCCTTCAGCCTTTTCTTATTTTGCGTTCAGATGTGACAGCCTGCACTATCTCCAGGTCTCTTTATGCACTACTGCTGACTGTCTCCCTCACAATTTGCTCCCTTGGGCTGCTTTATTTGGTTTACACAAGGGCTTCTCCTGCTCATTGCACTTTGGGTGGATGCTTTTAGTCTGACTTCTCTGATTTAGAACCAAATAGAATCCTTGAGGTAGAAAAATCAATAACATGAAGGGTGAGAAACTGGAATTACTTTTAGCCTTTCCCCCCTATTTGATTGGGTAGTGTTAGGATGGAGATAATGACAAAACCCTGTGACAGATCTTCTTGCAATAGGAAAAGGATGGTTATAAACAAAGAAATTAATACTAAACTCCCCATGTAGCTCCCATAAAGTCCACAATTTAGATCTCAAGTAAGGTAAGATCATTGACAACAAAGTGTTATTCTATGAGCACCATATTCTTAGTCACCATGATTTAAAAAATAAAGTCTAGTATTGTATTAAAATTAGGAGTAGGGTTCAGGGAGATCAGGGTTTCATTATTCACTCTGTCATGTGCAAGCTGTGTAACCTTCCACAAATTACTTAATTTCTTTAAATCTCAATTTCCTAACTTATATAGAAAAAAATGGTTAAGGTGCCTTTGCCAGGAGTCATTGTGAGGATGAAATTGAATAAACTATGTAAAGCACAATGGATGGTAGTTGAAAGCATTCGATAAATGTTAGATATTCTTTTATGTCTTCTGTGTAGATAGAAAGCAAAGGCCTAATTTGAATCCAAGTGTTTGACTCAATGTTTGTATGTTTTTAAAAAGCCTATATAGCCTGGCCTGCATGTCTCAGTGATTGACCATTGACCTATGAACAAGGAGGTCATGGTTCAATTCTTGGTGAGGGCACATAGTCAGGTTGTGGGCTCGATCCCCAGTCGGGAGTGTGCAGGAGACAGCCTATCAGTGATTCTCTCTCATCATTGATGTTTCTCTTTCTCTCTCTCCCACTCCCTTCTTCTCTGAAATTAATAAAAAACATTTTTTAAAAGTCTATGTAAAGTCATCCTAACTAAGAAGTGATTTATTTGTATCTCTGTTATAAGCACAGTATGTCATGATAGATGTGCAAGAATAACACTGAAAGTGCTATACAAATATGACACTATTATTATTAAACACATAATAAACAAATAGCAGATGTGGTTATTAATCTCAGAGCAAAAGATTTTATTATTCAAAGCACTTTCAGAACACATAGTTATATTAAAAAGAAAAATAATGCTCAGAAAGTGAGAAATCAGGCATCTTTAAAAGCTTTCATTCTAACAGCACTACTTAGATGAGTCATAAAAATATTTCATAGCTATTATACACATAAAAACTGATTCAATTTTACAATATTACAAGGACCCCCCAAATAACTATTAAACACATAGAAACAACCAAAGTACCTATAATAAAAGTCACATTAACTTCTGTAGTACAGATTGTCTTAGTATTTTACTCTACTGGGAACAAATGTTGTGTTTTGATATATAAATTCATATCTAGCTACTCATTATAAATCATAGCTCAGATGCAATATAAGTCTGTCCTATAAACATGTTTTGAGCCATGTTTTGTAGACCTTATCATCATATCTGTTTATCAAACATATTCGTAAAACATACATTGTAAAATAAACATTTGTGGGCTCTTATTGTCAACATTTAACAAGCTATCTTCAGAAACTTCTAGAGTTGTCAGGATTCCCACATAATCTATGCCCATGTAAAGTCATGAGGTCATATAATCAACCTTTTCCAAGCAAATGTAATCCCCCAGCCTCCTTAACACCTGATTTCTTCCCAGCTGATTTGAATCCCTCAGTCATCCCAGTGTGATGGTGACTATACCAGAAGCCATCGGTCCAACAATGTTTGTGTGTGGTGACAAAATAACTGTTGAAGCGATGGGATGCGGGAGCAAGTCGTGACCACTAACTAGGACAGTCTTTAAAAGGGATACTCTTTATATTCTGTTCACTGTGTATTTAGAGTAGAGACTGAGAATTTTGGGAAAAAGAGGGTAAGGATCATCCCACTGTATAGTTAAAGGAAGATGGAGCTCAATCCTCCTCTTAGTCTAGGTGAGTCAATTTGGTCCCATAGATAGACTCCCCATTCAGCAAAGCCAGAGCCCCAGGAGAATTACATACACTGCCTAAGAGAGTCCATAGCAAATATTTTCTCTCAGGGAATATTCTCCCTGAAAGAAAATATAGAAACACCATTTAAACCATGTTGTTATATTTCCAGTGACATTTTGGTGCCCTACTTTTATTACACCTTAAGTATCAGTTCTTCAGCTAGCTTCTTGATACAGGCCTCCTTTGTTATGTTCCTGGTACTAAGAATTCTGTGATGAAAACGTGATATTTGCTATTCATTGAGAAACATGCTCATGATTTCTTCATACAATTACATTATATGGAATTTAGCAGTAATTTTTAGAAATTTTACTTAAGCAGTAACATTTTTTTTCTTCTTTACTTTCATTGTCTAGTAGATTTTTTTATCTCTTTTCATTTTTTTCATTCTAATTCTCATAAATATTATTCTCCACATACTTCTCATCATTTTTTACTTTTTAAATTAATAAAATATAAAGTACATAGTGCAGAATAATAAAAATTTCACTTTCCTCCAAACTTGCCTCATTTTTACATAAAATTGCAGCATACACTAATGAACTAGCTGAGGAGTGTAGCCATTTTGAAGCCCTCAATCCAATTTTCTATCAGTTAAAGATAGAGTAACTTACAACCCATTTACTTCCTCATCAAAACTTATTTACTAAAATTGATAGAGGGTATAATATTTATCCCACAAGATTAAAAAAAAGGCCCAGGATCTTTTCCTCCAAAAAACCTTGATCTTTTGGTGACTAACTTAATGAGCAAATTTTGTAAAATTAAGCAGCTAATCACTATCACTATACTTTACAATAAGGTAGTGTTTTACAGGGTAGAACATACTGCTACCAATCCAGTCAACCTTATAGAGTTTATCTTTTTATTTCAGACAAACTGGCTGAATGCAGATTGGCCTAAAACAAGGAATACCACACCACCCATCTGTGGAGTAACTATTTTGAAAAATAAAATCAGTAAATAATGTGAGGAGAGTATAGATCATAGTGGTATACTATGAAAACGTTTTGTAATCTCTAAAAAAATCTTTAAGAAATTTTTTCTACTTTATAGATTTCTTGTTTTTTTAATTTATGTTTGCTTTATCATTAATTTTTATTTATTGAGTTATAATTAACACTAGAGGCCTGGTGCATGAAATTCATACACTGGGTGGGGGGTTGTCACCCGTCCTGCACCCTCTCCAATCTGGGACCCCTCAGGGGATGTCCGACTGCCAGTTTAGGATCCCTGTGGGATTGGGCCTAAACTGGCAGTCAGACCTCCCTCTCAGAATCCGGGAATGCTGGCTGCCAACCACTTGCTTGTCTACCTTCCTGATTGCCTGGCCCTGGAGTCAAAAAGTTTGCCCACCCCTGCCCTAACCACTTCTGCCTACCAGCCCGCTCACCCTCTAACCACTCTCCTGCCAGCCTGATTGAAGCCTAACTGCTTCCCTGTTGGCCTGATCTCCCATAATTGCCCTCCCCTACTGGCCTATTCGCCCACAACTGCCCTCCCCTGCTGGCCTGATTTCACCCCCAACTGTCTTCCCCTACTGGACTGATCGCTCACAACTGCGCTCCCCTGCTGGTCATCTTGTGACTATATGGGGTTGACCATTTTGTGACCACAGGGAGGCGGCCATCTTGTGCAAGGGTGTGATGGTCAATTTGCATATTACCTCTTTATTAACTAAGATATAACATTATGTTACTCTCAGTTCTATACAGCATAATGAGTCAATAGATGTATATATTATAAAATGTTCACCACAATAAATCTAATTGACACCCATCACCATACATAGCTACACATTTTTTTCTTGTGAAGAGAACTTTTATGACCTAGATTCTTAGCAATTATTAAATGTACAACATAGTATTATTGGCTCTAGACATCACCTTGCACATTGTACCCAGGACTTATTTATTTATCACTGCAAGTTTGTACCTTTTAACCTCCTTCACCAAGTATAACCAACTCCCAACCTCCACCTCTGGTAACCACCAATCCGTTCTCTGCATCTATGAGTTTGGTTTTATTTGCTTATTTAGATTCCAGATATGTGAGATAATCATGTATCTGCCTTTCTCTGCCTTGCTTATTTTACTTAATGTAATGCCCTAAAGGTCATATATGTTATCACAAATGGCAATATTTTCTTCTTTTTTTAATAAATCTTCCAGTGTGTGTGTGTGTGTGTGTGTGTGTGTGTGTGTGTGTGTGTGCCATACCTTCTTTGACTATTGATTTAAGGGTGGATACTTATGTGGCTTCCATATGATGGCTATTATGAAAAATGCTGAAATGAATGTGGGATGCCTATATAATTTTGAATTAGTGTTGTTTTTTGTTTTTCATTTTGGATAAATGCCCAGAAGTAGAATTGCTGGATTATATGGTAGTTCTATGTTTAACTTTTTGAGCAACCTAAATACTGTTTTTCATGGTGGCTGCACCAATTTACAATCCCACTAATGATGTTCAAGGGTTCCCTTTACTCCTCATCCTTTTCCAACACTTGTTATTTCTTACCTTTTATATAAGGGATTAATACCCAAGCTATATTAAAGACATAGAACTCAATGACAAAAAAATCTAACAATCAGATTTTAAAAATGGGAGGATTATCTGAATACACATTGTCCCAAAGAAGACATGAAGATAGCCAATAGGCACATGAAAAGGTGCTCAGCATCACTAATCTTTAGGGAAACACAAGTCAACCACAATGACACATCACCTCACACCAGCTAGAGTTCACTGGTGCACCTTCTTATAAGGACACTAATGAAGTCACTAGGGCCCCACCCTTATAACCTTATCAAATGCCATAACACTGGGGGTTAGAGCTTCAATATATGAATTTGGGGAGGACACAATTTGTTTTTATTTTTTTGGCTCAGTATTCACTTAGGACAGGGCTGCTGGCTTTGCTTATGTCATGGGCTCATGTCTTAGAACAATTTGGTTCATAATATCCTATTAACGAACACTGAGACTTAGTTGTCTTTTTTTAATGCTATAAATAATCCAGAAAAATAAATAGTGAAAATTTAATTATAAATAAATTATAGAAAAATGTTTTTGGAAAAAAGTCATAAAGGTTATAGAACTGCTATTTATTGAGGCAACCAAATCACCAATCCTTCTAAAACCAGATATTGTGGATATTCAGTTTTTTACACTAACATCCTTTCTATCAAAATTTACAGCCAAGAAAATTGTTTTAGATCACATTTATCTTGAACACACTGCTTTTTATAAAATTACTTTCAGTCAAATAAAGTGTTGCATTTTTTTGTTATTAATGTAACCTAGATAGACTGAAGCCAAGTGAAATGGAGAATTGAGACATACTTCCAGGTAATTTTGGCTTCAAAAGCCTAGATTATTTCTCTGACTCAAATGATGTATGTGGAGCATATTGAACCAATTAAAATTTAAAAATTGCCTTAGCTGGCTTGGCTTAGTGGATAGAGCATTGGCCTGTAGACCAAAG
The DNA here is from genome assembly GCF_000327345.1 of Myotis davidii. Lineage (NCBI taxonomy): Eukaryota > Metazoa > Chordata > Mammalia > Chiroptera > Vespertilionidae > Myotis > Myotis davidii. The sequence continues at coordinate 993,430 of NW_006296624.1, read as the reverse complement.
GGTCCCGGATTCCATTCTGGTCAAGGGCACACACCTTGGTTGCAGGCTCCTCCCTGGCCTGGGCCCTGGTTGGGGCACGTGCAGGAGGCAACCAATCAATGTGTTTCTCTTACATGGATGTTTCTCTCTCTGTCTTTCCTTCTCTCTTCCAGTCTCTCTCTAAAAAAAACAAAAACAATAGAAAAATATCCTTGGGTGAAGATGAGCAAACAAAATAAAAATAAAAATCACTCCTCTGGGCCTGTACTATATACTTACTAAACACTTGTTGATTTGTTCTTTACTAGAACAAGACAAAATGGGATTTAAAAAGAAATGATGCTGTTACCAGCCATTGGCATAAGCTTTGACATATCTTGCAAAAAAATATTGGCACGCTAGTCAGCAAAGCATAGCATGCAAGTGCCCCAACACACACCAAGTTCTAGATGTCCTCGTTCTGGCGAGGCTTACCAAAGGTAGGCTGACAATCATATTGCTGCTATTTACAGACTGGTACCACACTGGCACGGTTTTGCATAATGTATTGAGGCTCTATGCTCTAGAGAGTTGCACTGTAACATATTGGTGCTTAATGAACTCTGTAAAAATTGATTTTCCACAGAGTAAATTAAGGAATGCATTATAGCTGTTAAAGCAATCTGAAGGGAAATCTGCAGCTTCCACTGCAGCACCATGCTTAGTAAGTAATAAATTACATGTTATACTTATTTGCCTTAATTCATGCTAATTTTGTCCAATTAATGTATCACAGTAATTCAGAAGCCTGTCACATGAGAGCTAATTATTTATTGGATTTTTGTGTTCAGCTCCCTAGGAGTCCACTAGAAAACAAACTTGCAACTGTCTTTCTCTTAGGTCCGCAGTGACAGTCTTATCTCTTATTATGAGGCAGTGAGAGGTTTGCTTCTCTTTCAAGTTTTGAAAATGAATTTGGGGGCCCCTGAGTCAGATTCTTGTTTTTGGATCGGTGATAGAGTTGTGCAGCTTGCAGCTCTGTTAGGAAAAGACCTACCCTATTTCCTATTGACTCATTTCTACTTAGAGTCTACATTTAGGAGCTCTCATTGAGAAGAAAGACTTTTTAAAAATCCGTGTTCACTATTGTGGGTGGGTCTATCTATACACAAAGTGAACTGGAACATAGATGCAATTGTTTGAAAAGTTCACATCAGAAGTACCCACTTATTTTCCTTCATTATCTCTATATTTCAGAGAATTCAAATGGATTGTCTGGAAATGTTTGCTCTAAAGTATTGTTTGGTAATCCAAACAGACAGTGGTGGCCCTCACCCCCGCACAGGCCAGAGCAGCGGTGCATTTGGGGCCAGAGCAGCAGTGATCCATCCACCCCAGCACCGAAAGAGCAGCTGGTGCTCCCAGGCCAGCAGCAGCACCCTGCTGGCCCCTGAGAGAAACCCTAGCTCCACCCTCCTGCCTCCTAGTAGCCCCACCCTGCTGAGTTTGCACTCTAAAAGACTGTCAGTGGGCTGTTGCCAGCCCAGCCCTGCGGTCTAGAATTTTTTGGAGGATTCTCAAGGAAGTCAGAGCTGACTCTGGGAAAACTGAGTTGTGTGACTCTAGAGCGGGGCCATTTTCCTCTCTCAAGCCCGCCTGGCACCAATGTTCCTGTGCAGGGCCCTCCCTTCACGTGAACAGATCTGGATCTGTGTGGGCCTGATGAGTTCTGCTGGCCTCACACTGAAGACTCCTTGAGCTCCCACCCCAACACAAATATGCGGGGGCACCTGGCAGGTGGTGTCTGACCTTGGTGAACCCCCAGACTGTTGCTGAGTGGCCTCAGACACAGCGATGGCACCAAGTGTAAATATCAACCTGGTGAACGCCACCCGCCCCACCTGGTGACTCACTGAAAACCATGCAACTGGGATCTTTGGCACTAGAGCCTTTTTCTGTGGTTGATCCTAAAAGGCAGACAGCAGGAGGAGGCAGGTCTTGGGGAGCCTTGGGCCTTTTGTTGACCTTTCTCTGGACTCAGTGCTGGTGCAAACCAGAATTGGTTTGCACATGGGCCCTCCCATGCACACCCAGGCCCAGCAGAGGCAGCCCTGTGGGTCAGTTTGGTGGGCTAGGGTCCCAGGAAGTCCTCAGGGTGGAGCTGGTGAAGTTCCCCTGGTCCATGCAAGTTCAGATGTGGCTGCTGTGGAGAGATTTCATCCCAGGGAAGATGCCGCCCATCTGCCACGTGGAAGGATGGTTCAGCACAGGGACATGGACGGCTTTCTCTCCAGGCCTCACTTTGAAGCCACACACTCAGTTTCTCCCTGTACGTCCCCAGGTCAATACTGAGCTTGACCAGAATTCCTCAAGAGTTTTGTAAGAAAGATTGAAGTGCAGCTTGGCCCATGAATTAAGAGGTCACTGTTCAATTCCTAGTCAGAGCTCAAGCCCCGGTAGGGGAGTATTCAAGAAGCAACAAATGATTCTCTCTCATCATTGATGTTTCTATCTCTCTCCCTCTCCTTTCCTCTCTCTGAAGTCAATAAAAACATATTTAACAACAACAACAACAAAAGACTACAGTGCAGGCCTACAGGGGTTGCCACTGAAAGAGCCTCGGATATTGGGCGAGTTGGCTGGGACAGGACTATCTCTCTCCCTCTCCTTACGAGAGGAAGGCTCAACAGAGGGACAGTGGCGGCCCTCAGCCACTGACAGTGGTGCACCAAAGCCAGGTATGTCTCTCCCTGTAAGTCTCTGATGCCTCCTGAGCCACCGTCTCTCCTTTGAAGCCCAAGGTGAGTTCCTGCAAACAAGTATGTGTGTTGACCCTTTAAGAAAAGAGTTTCTGGTAGTCTTTCATCTCACAAGGACAATTGAGGAATTCCCTCTGATTTTCAAAGCCAGATTTTATGTGAGCTTCTCTTCTCACCACTGGAGTTCTGGCCAGGGGAGCTCGGCCTGGGGCTGAGAGCCCTCACTGGTCAGAGGGGACTCTGCAGCTGAGATATCCCTCCAGATTCTCCACCATCACACGTGGGTGTGGGGCCAGGCTGTTTCAGATCTCCACCCCTCCTATCATGGCTTTTTTTATATTATTAATTACTAGAGGCCCAGGTATATATTACTAGTATATATTTATACTAGCTGATTGCCTGCTAATTTCAAATCTGCTTCATCTTGGATCCAATTTCTATTCCCTGTTCTTTTTTTTATATAAATCACTTCTTCCTATTCTTTATATGTCTTCCAGGTTTTTACTGTGTTGTTGACATTGTATATAATCTATTATAAAATATTTGATTGTATTATATGCCTTCGGAGTGTGTTTATTTTGTTCTATATGGCAGTTAATTAGGCTTGAGTCAAACTTTGGACTCTGTCTCTGTTTCTATAGATAGCAATTGAAATATTGCTCAGTTCTTTCAGTTCCCACTGTTGCTTTCAGTCTTGTCTTCTATAATCTCTTCAAGAAATTTATAGTTTAGAGCTCAGGCATGAAACATAGAGTTTATTCTTGTATTATTGTTTATTGTTGTATTATTTTTCATACAAACAACTGTAAACAAACTTTCCTCCACCCCTGTATATATTTTTCCTCTCTCAATGTAAAGGTGTTATTACTTAAATGGTCTTTCTCCCTAGAACTTATAGAATAGTCTAAAGGAAAGGGTATCTTAAATAAATCTGAGACAGGAAATAAATTGTATCCCTCCCTCTCATAACTAAGTCTATGTTAGTGAATCAAGTTGGTGAGTCTGACTGCTGTACACTTCCCTTATGACTCTCTAACTCCAAAGAAGCGCCTGTATCTCTCACACAAATAGAATTCTGGTGAGTTATCTTGCTCACCAGACAATCATAGACTTCTCTTAAAACTATATGCAGCCCATCTGGCCTGACTCAGTGGTTAGTGTTGACCTATGCATGAAGAGGTCATGGTTTGATTACCGGTCAGGGCACGTGCCATGGTTGTGATTCAATCCCCAGTGTGGGGCATGCAGGAGGCAGCGATCAATGATTCTCTCTCATCATTGATGTTTCTATCTCTCTCTCCCGCTCCCTTTCTCTCTGAAATCAATAAAAATATATTTTAAAAAATACAATTTAAGCACAAATTGAGACCACTAGCTTTATTGACAAACTAGGAGTTATTCTGTCTCATTCCTCACTGCATACATCCAATAAACAGTAATTCATTAGGTCTCATACATGTTTTCCTCCAAGGAAGGTAGTTCTTAAAGATAAATCCTCCATCCTTGAAATTACCACATATTTTGCCTTTATCATCTTCTATCTGAACTACTTTAATATCTTCAATGTCTACTCATGCTTCCCAGAAGCACCAAGTTCAACAATGTAGGTCAGAATGTAAGTTAGTGCAAGGGATTTGAAAAACTGTTTGGCAGTTACTTAAATATTTAAACCTATGTCTGTCAAGATAACATTGCACTCCTAGATATTTATCCAAGAGAAGTAAAAACATATGTTTTACAAACATTGGTAAACAATGTTTATAGCTGCTTTATTCACAATAGTCAAGACCTTGAAATACTCCCAAGGTCCATCAACAGATAAATGTATCAACAAAATGTGTTATGCACACACAGTAGAATACTATTCAGCAATAAAAAGCTTTGTTTTTAGATGCGCCTTGAACATAGATGAACATAGATGAACCTTGAAAACTTTATGCTGAGAGAAAGAAGCCAGACTCAAAAGAGTAAATAGTGCAAGATTACATTTTTATAAAATACATAAGCTGATAAGTAGTTGACTGGATCCAGAAATGGAGAAAGGGATACATTTCAGATAGAGGCAAACCATCTTTTTGGAGTAATGGACATCTTTTGCATTTTGATAGTGGGAGTGTGTTCACAGGTTCATATGACTTTCAAAACACATTGAATTGAACAATGTGTTCAATTTAAATGGATGCAGTTTATTATACTTAAGTAATTCCTGAATAACATTGATTTAAAGTTCCAGCATCCATGGGGCTGAAAAGGGTAACTTGGGAGATACATAAATTATTATAATTAACTAGAGGCCCGGTGCACAAGATTTGTGCACTCGGGGTTGGAGGGAGGCGTCCCTCAGCCAGCCTGTGCCCTCTCGTAGTCTGGGAGCCCTTGGGAGATGTCTGCAAACAGGCCTAAGCCAGCAGTCAGGCATCCTTAGGGCTGCCTCAGAAGCAGAAGAGGCTCCCGCCACTGCTGCTGTGCTCACCAACCATGAGCCCAGCTCCTGCATTGAGCATTTACCCCCTGGTGGTCAGTGCATGTCATAGCGACTGGTCATTCCACCATTCAGTTCATTTGCATATCAGCTTTTTATTATATGGGATACTCCCATTTTATGCATAAGGAAATTAATTCCAAAAGGTAGTAATTTGAAGCCTACTACTTGATCTCAACACCCTGTGAGGTCTCCACCACCTTGCTCTTTCTAAGAGGTGGAAGTTTGAGGAATAGGGTTGCTTAGTATTTCAGTGTGCAGACTCTGAAATCACAGTCCTGCATTTGAATCCTGGCTTTGTCATTTATAAACTGTGTGATATTGAACAAATTATCTCAGCCAGTCTTTCACTATCTTTCAGATGCCAATAATAATAATTATACATAACTCATGGAATGTTTATCAACATTAAGGAGATAGCACAGTGTATAAAGACACTTCACATAATATATAACATGTAGTCTAATAAATGTTAGCCAGTGTGTTTCATTTTCTTCATTTATAAAGTGGATTTGGTACTATTACCTACCTGTAGTGGGTTGAATGGTGTCCTCTAAAAGATATCTCCACGTACTAATCCTTGAAACTTGTGAATGTTACTTTAATTTGGAAAAAAGTCTTTGAAGATGTTATTAAGCTAAAGATTTTAAGATGAGGAAATCTTCCTGGAATATGCAGATGAGCTCTAAATCTAGTGACAAGGATCCTTCTAAGACACAAAGAGAGGAGACATATACAGAAGAGGAGGCAATGTGATTATGTAGATAGAGGTTAGAGCAATGCAGTCACAAGTCAAGGAATGACAACAACCACCAGAAAAAGCTGGAGGGGCCAAAGGGAGACTCACCACAAGAACCCCCAGATTATCCACAAGAACCCCCAAAGATAGTGTCATGTCTCTCTAATGGATTTTGGTTCCTAGACCCTAGAATTGTGAGAGAATAAATTTCTGTTGTTTTAAACCTCCATAGTTCTGGTAATTTGTTACAGCAGCACAAGGAAAGCAATACATTACCTTTAGTATCATTGTGAAATTGAAGAAGGGAATATATGCTAAGTTTTCAGTGCCTGTACCTAACAACTGATATGAAAGATTGATTGTTGTTGTGGCTATTGCTATTACCATCCAAATCCTAACAGTTCTGCCTGTAGTCACATAGCCTCTGCCTTGGATGGCATTATGAAATAAAATAAAGAAAGCCCTGGTGGTTAATTTTTTTCAATGCAAACTTTAAACTGATTTATTTTGCTTTCATTTGTCTACAGCAATTCCTTTAATAAATCTATTGCTCTGTTACTAATTTTAACTTTATTCCTTGTTTGTCCTCTAGGATTGCAGAACTACTGTAGCAACGTGAGAATGTATACTTCTCTGATATATTCCAAGAGGATGTGTTAATGATAGTGTTAAGCTAAATCCATAATTTCTAGGAGTTTGTGTTTGTTGTTTTAAATTTCCAATGTACCAATTTTTAAAAAATATTGAATTTTTTTCAAATTTTGAAGCTAGTTCAATACAATACATTTTAGAAGGTATTCTACTTAAACCTTCACTTATATATTATATCTGAGCAATACATTAAAAGCAGCAATATCATCCACTTAACAGTTTATCTGTGCAATGGCTGAGCCAGCTGATATTAGGTTTATCTTTTCCAGGATGCATACTGAGCATGCCTCCACTCTATGTTTTTCTGTGAATAATTTAGGGTGTCCTTATTCACTTCACCATTTGCCCCACTCAGTTCAAGACTGTGGCTTACTATTTTAGCTAAGCGACAATGAATTCATTAAAAAGAACAAATTGTTTCACTGACTCCTCTGACAATGCAGCCATAAGTGCACTGGGATAGGCATCTGTTCCATTCCCCAGTCACAGAGCACCAGTGTTCTATTGCCAGCCCATAATCTCAGATATGAGCCCTTCAAATTCCCACGTCTAGGATCACAGTAAGAGTAAATCAATCAGAGTGTTTCCCAGATTCCTTATTAGAGAGGGCCCACACAGAGTGAGCATCGGTAACAAAAACACAACTGTGAAAACAAGATTTTGGCAGGAAAGAGAGTTGTGCAGAGAAAGTGAGAAGGGTATATTTGAAAATATTCCACCTCATTTTCCCTGGATCGTGGGTGAGCCAATAACCTAAATCAAGAAAATGCTTTAAAACAATCTTTACCTTGGAAGATTATTACACATATATGAGTTCAACCTGGTGCTCTATGAAAGAACAAGTGAATGTGTAGTAAGTGTGCTTGAATTATCAAGAAATAAAATAATTCATTTCCTTTTTTTTCTTTTTAAAAAGCTACTATTTCAAAACTCATTTGAGTAAATCGAGTTCCAGGAGGCGTTTGTTTTTCCTTGAGTGCTTTAAACCAATGATAGGAGAATATTTCTGAGTATATTACTAAACTTTATTCAGAAAACAAAGCTCGCATTCTTTATGTAGAATTTTCCACATGCCTATAAAAATTCAGAGTACTCTAGGTGAATGCTAGAAATAATTTATCTCTTCTATGTGTATTTCAGTGATTTGTTTCATAATCATATTTGATACAGAATTTGGTGAAACAAATGATGGTGAATATCTATGTACATGGGCAAATATTGCTTTTAAAGTGGTAAATAAAAACTTCTAAAATATCATACTTTAAATAGAAATTATGTCTATTAGAAAAGGTAAATATTAGCTTTGGAAGAATAAGTGGAATGTTTCTTAACAGGATTGGCGAGATGAGTGGAAAGTATTTCTCATACATTTTTTCTCCCTGAACAAGGGATAATTTGTGAAGGGATAGGTTAGTGGAGGAAAAACACATTGGGATACACTGTAAGCAACAGATTAATGAGTAAACCATCCACGGATTCCCAGAAAATGTTAGGTATTGAGAGGACTGGTTGTGATTACCTTGAAAACCTCATTCAACTCAGAAACATAGACCTCATTTATCCCTAATGATATTTTTCTGAGTATTTTTACATGTGTACAAAATTTTCCCAGAGACTGGAGACAATAATTTTCTTTTATAAATGCATAGATTATCAGCAACTTTTTTAAAATAAATACTGGAAAGCAACCATAATTGAGACTGACAAACTGTGATCAGAGAAATTTCTGGTTATTGAACAGAATGGATTGGTAATAGGAACTTACACATATATCATATGCCTGTCATTAGGCTAGAAAGAAATATTGAGAAATATGATACGCCTACTATCCTCAAGAAGTTTACCCAATTTATTGAAGAGTAGAAAGTAATATACAAGAAATAAATAAACATGTGTCACTTGTAAATGTCATAGGAGTTCAAAGAAGGAAGAATAAAGATGACATTTAGGGAAGGTTCGGGTTATGTTGCCATGGGGGTGCATAGGACTTACTAGTAAATTAACTATGGTTGTGATTTTTAAATAAGGAAGAATATGAATTATTTAAAATGGAGAGGAGAGGTGTTATTTGAAAAAATGCATATTCAATAGTATAAAAATTTTGTATTTTAAAAAGATCAATGATTTTTGCTTTCATTCTACAAATCAAGAAAACTAAAACTTTATAAATCTCTGGCTAGTAGGATAAACAAAAACCATGTTTCTTAATGGAGTAAGAGGATAAGAGGCATATCAGACTCTCTGGGGTCAACAAAAATTTTGGTTTATCACAGCTGAGATACATCTGTGGGAAGGATCAAAGTGGATGGGGAGGCATTCCAGGCAGAGGTGTTATGGGGGAGGAAGTGGGAAAGGCCTTGAAATGTTTGGGATAAGACTAAGATTAGAGTGGAAAGGGATTCTAGTGGATAGGGAGATAACTGAAATACAAAGTACCAAGCTAAAGTGACTGGCCTTGATTTGATGGACAACAAAGAGGCATCTTTGATTCTTATTATGGGAGTGTTAAAATGAATGAAGTTTAGGAAAGCCAGTCTATGTGATACTGATATACATAATATTAAAAGAAGATTGAAAATGAAAAAAGATAGATGAGCTCAAAATATATTATGAAATTTAGCCATGATGATCCAGGGCTTGGGAGGAAGTGAGGTTATTAGACTCTCTTCAGTCCCAGAGAAAAGGAAAAGGTATGACTTCAAGTCTGAAAAACAAAATAAGATTTATTGATACTTACCTGCCCAGGGAGATACCATGATCACAAATGTGGTTTTTCTAGGTTGAGGCTAATACATTGCATTTCTGATGTACTGACCCCTGCGATTTCCCCAAATGTAGGGAACTCAACTGTATAATCTGTGATAGTAGTGAACTGTAGTCATGCTTTTCCCTAAGGAAAAATAAAATATTTATTGTAACCATGGCCACACACTCAACGTGCCTTCCCCAGTGTGTATGCAGGCATGCTTCTCATGGGCAGTTAGGAGGGCAATTGGAAAACATGCTCAACACTGTAGGGTGGGGCTCATTTTCAAGGGCTTAGGATGCAGGGTGGGGCAAAAGTCAGTTAACAGTTGTGAATACATGAAACATAGTTTCTTTTTGTATTATTATTTATTAATTATTATGTTATTTTCCATATGAGCGACTATAAGCCTACTTTTGCCACAGATGTATATTTCAGGGCATAGTATAATTTCTCCCTCTGGCTAGGCATTCTTCTTGTTTTACTTTAGTAAAAATAGTGTTAAAGTATAGAAATAAGATTCAGTTTTCCCTTCTAGTTATGTAGATGGTCAGATACACTCGACGCTGGTTAAATAAGCTGGTTTTGCCCACAGCTAATGAATGCAAATACGTAAATGTCTTCTCATTTTTCATATCTATGTCTCTTCCAGCATCTGGCCTATGGCTTCCCTCAGCTGGTAGTTAAGTGAGAGTCAGACTTCAAAATCTCAAGTCAAATAGGATTGAATTATCACATCCCACTTGTGTATTCCCACCTTCCCTCTGTAGCTCTGAAAGTTGTACAAAATTTTGTGTTGCCTGACATTTGGAGAAGTTACCCATTGTGGTCCCAAAATTATCTACTTGAAGAGAGCATAAAGAGAAGTGAGAGGTTTCATGCCCGATCAGCTGATGGACTGGGTATTATACCCTATGGAGTTGGCATGAGAGAAGTAGGTAGAAGAGCTTAAAAATGTATGATTTCAATATTACTATGTTTCTCAGAGGATTCTTAATCAAAGTCATAACTGTTGTCCCAAGTTATTTTTACCTTGGCACGGTGAGGTATAATTTTAAGTGCCAGAAAATATGATTGTTTCCACAGTACTGTGACATTTCTTTTCTTAAAAAAATACATGTAGACCACCCCAAGGACTCCGTACTGTCAATGTCATTTTTAGTGGTGTCAAAAAAGCTACTGCCAGTTTTGACAAAGGAGACAGTCCTACGAATATAATCACCACTGCTGCCCCAGTCACCAGAGAATATGTTAGTGTTTTGGAAGAAATAGAAGTAAATTATTTAGTATTTAGTTGCCTCTGTGTCCAACATGCCATGATCCTGATGAAGTAGTTTAAATCTATAGGAAGAAGAAATAATTCGAAAAAACACACACACACATGCATACACACATGCACAGTTTTGGTTGCCAGTGATTTCATTGGATTTGTATAGAGTATCAGCTGGAATCTGATATTTTGAAGAAAGTAATGAAGAACAAGAGAAAAAAAGCAGATAATGAAAGAGAAGGAGCAAAGAAGAGGACAGGAAGTGGGATTATATTTGCTGTTATCCTTAACAATTTAGTTTCCACACCCCTTACATCAAGATGAACTAAAAAAGGAAAATTCAACCCTGCAGGTACAATACGTTGTGTGTAATAACCCCTACAATACATTCCTAGAATTAACAACCTGTAACAACTAATAGCTCATATGTAATTCATAGAATTGGGAGTGAAGACTCTTTCAGGCAAATATTTTTCCAAGGACTTAAGTAAAGTAATATAAGGGATCATGCTTAAGGTCCACAGCAGCCAGGGGAGGAGGTCATTATCCTTTGGGCAAAGAAGCCAATACCAGCATTTGGAAGGATAACAAAAACCAGGGTAAATAAAGACCAGTTCACATGGGCATGGAATGGCATAGCCTTTCTGCGGGTCGAGTCCTCATCAGAGTGCTAAGGGCAAGCTCAGAGCCTCGTTGTGTACCTAGGAATCTTCTCTGAATCACAGTTAAGATGTTTCTTCGTTATTTCCTTCTTCACGGCCCCAAACATAGCTATCACTGAAAGTTGGAGGGAAGGGGTAGGAGAGACAAGTGATTCCACTTGGGTCCCAAGGGAGGACAGTCAGACACCAGCCCCCTCTGCACAACATCAGCGTGTTCTTGGGCAGGTGGCGGGGGCGGGGGGGTAGAATGGCTTGGCATGGGATGTGAGATATAGGTTTTAGACTTAAAGAATTAATTCTTTTTTTGTTTTGATTTTGTGTTAATCCTCATCTGAGGATGATATTTTTCATTGATTTTTAGAGAGAGTGAGAGAAACATGGATAGAGAGAGACACATCAATTGTTTGCCTCTTGCATGCACCCTGACCAGGGCCAGGGATCAAGCCCTTGACTGGTAGCTGCCCTTGACTGGAATCGAACCCGGGACTCTTCAGTCCGCAGGCTGATGCTCTATCCACTGACCCAAACCAACGAGGGCAAAGAACTAATTCTTGAACACCAGAATTAGACTGTTCCAGTACCAAAAATTGTGGAAAAGTTATGAAATCTGGCAAAAATGCTATTAAGGAAAGAAAAGATGAAGGGGGTTCAATATAGAACAGCTGTTTATTTTAAGAGACCAAATTTTTTCATGTTCATTAAGACTCCTCACTAAACAAGAGCTATGGACTGATTGTGTTCTAAAATTCATATGTTAAAACACCCAGATAATGGTGTTAGAAACTGGGGCTTTTGGGAAGGTCATAAGGATAGAGTCATCATGGATAGGATTGGTGCCTTCATAAAAGATCCCAGAGAGCTCTCTCCCTCTTCTGTCATGTGTAGAAAACAGGGAGAACATAATTGTCTATGAAAGAGGAAGTATGTCTTCACCAGACCCGAAATCTGCCCCACCTCCATCTTTGACTTCCCAGCCTCTAAAACTATAAGAAATAAATGTCTATTGTTTATTAGCCATCTAGTCTATGGTGTTTTTGTTAGAATAGCCTGAATAGTCTAAACAAATAAGTACATTTTGCTAATGAACAGGGTTTTGTGTGGTTGTTTTTAATCTCTTCCTTTAATTAGCAAAGTGACACTCTGTCTTTGATGTCTATTTGATCTTATTTCACCCAGATAAAACTGGACCCCTTTCCTAAACCCTGCTGTCTGTCATCATTTACCACAGTTCTAGCCTTAAGTAGAATTTTAAATAGCTTTATAAAAATATAATTTACATACCATACAATTCACCCAAAGTGTATTATGTAATAGTTCTTAATATAACACAGAGCTGTGAATAATTTCATAACATAACATTTCCAATGCCCCCCAAAGAAATGTCATCTCCTTAGTATTAATTTCCCATCCCCATTTCCCTTCCCCTCAGCCTTAAACAAAACCTGATGTATTTTTATCCCTATTCTCGACATTTTATATAAATGGAATTATACAACATGTGGTTCTTTCTGAATGACTTTTCACTTAATGCATTGTTTAAGGGTCCGTCCAGGTTGTAGCAAGGGCCAGTGTTCCATTTCTTTTCATTGCCAAGTGATATTTCAATGTAAGAATGAATCACATTTTGTTAACCATTTATCAATTGATGGGTACTTATTTTGCTTCCACTTTGGCCTATTATAAATAACGTTGCTATGAGCATTTGTGGACAAATGCTTTTATTTCTCTCTGGTATATACGTAGAGGGATAATTGTTGGGTCATGCTTAACCTTTTGAGAAAATACCAGATACTTTTTCAAAGAGACTGCGCCATTTTACTTTCCTTGTATTAGTATATGAGTTTCAATTTCTTTGCATCTTTACAAACACTTATTAATACTTTTCTTTTTATTATAATTATTCTAGTTCATGTGATTTGTACCTGTTTTTTTATTTCCATTTACATAATATATAATTATGTGAGCATCTCTTCCTGTGCCTATTGGCCATCTGTATCTCTGTTGTATAAATGTCTATTTAGATTCTTTTCCCGTATTTGAATTGGGTTATTTGTTTGTAATTATTGAATTGTAATAATTTTCTACATATTTTAGACATAAATTCTTTATTCGATATGTAACTTACAGTTTTATTTCCAATTCTGTGGGTTGTCTTTTCATTTTTTTATAGTGTCCTTTAAACTACAGAAGGTTTTAAAAGTCTATTTACCTATTTATGGTACTGTTGCTTGTGTTTTTACTACCATATTGAAGAGATAATTGCCTAATCCAAGGACATAAATATGTATGCCTATGTTTTCTTCTAAGAGTTTACTAGTTTTAGCTTTGATTCATAGTGAGTTAATATTTACATATGATGTGATATACCAGTCCAATTCCATTCCTTTGCATGCAGATATCGAGATGTCCCAGCATCATTTGCTGAAAATATCATTTT
>NW_006296624.1:968015-979553 GCF_000327345.1 Myotis davidii | reverse complement strand
GGTCAAACAACCCTTTCACAGGGGTCGCCTAAGACCATCGGAAAACACATATATGCTTACATATTGTTTCTGTGATTAATCACTATGTTTTAATTATGTTCAATTTGTAACAATGAAATTGGGGGTCACCACAACATGAGGAACTGTATTAAAGGGTCGCGGCATTAGGAAGGTTGAGAACCACTGTCATATGTACATGTCTACCTTCATTCCCTTTCTCAAGCTCCAAAACAAAATTTCTAATACTTGCTGGACATTTCCACATGGATATTTCACCATTCTCACAAATTCAAGTTTATTAAGCACTGTATTATCTATAAAACTTGTTTCAGATCCAGTATTCTACCTTCCAGTAAGGAAATCATCATCTTCTCAAAGCCGTTTCTGACATATTTGTTGTCCTCTTATCTGGTGTAGCAAATTTCTTGTTTCTTTGATCATTGAAAAAATCAGAATTATCTTCTTGGGGATTTGAATCTTATGCAAAGACAGTCTTTGTCTGCTAAGGCTGTTGTAACAAAGTACCATAAGTTAGGGGGCTTAGACAACAGGAATGTATTGTCTTAGAGTTTTCAAAACTAGAAGTCCAAGATCAAGACAAAGGCAGGGTTAGATCCTTCTGAGAGCCAATAGAAAGAAATCTGTTCCATGGCTCTTTCCTAGCTTGTGATGGTTTTGGGTTTTTGTTTGTTTTGTCTTCTGCTGCATCTTCCTTGTCTTTGGCTGCATCACTTTATCTAGTTGCATCTTCACATGGCATTATTTCAGTGTGTGTGTCCAGTTTCTCTTTTATATAAAGACATGAGCCATAATGGATTAGGGGTCAACCCTACTCAAGTATGATTTCATCTTAACTTACTACACCTGCTAAGGCCCTATTTCCAGAGAAAGTCACATTCTGAGGTTCTGGAGGTTAAGACTTTAATATATGAATTTTGGAGAGAGACAGAACCCATAACAAAGACTTAGAAAGTGAGAGGAGGCTAAAGAACCCGATATAGGCCATCACAACCTTCCTGCTGTTGAAAACTCCAGAGTTAATCTCATTACTACACTTTTTGAACATTGTGTTTTTTATTATAGGACAGGGTTTCCCAGGAAACAGACTCTGACACTGAGATCTGTATTTTGGAAGTTTACTGAGAAATTGCACCAATTTCTCAGGTATAGTTGTTTAAAGAACTCACAGGCTCCACAAAGCGTACTCTTGTAAGGGTTTAATTTCCAGGTAAAATATATAGTGCTGTAAGAGAAAGTACGTGGAGGTAGAGAGGACATCCAGATGCCAGCTCCCACAGGCCCTTAGACACATATGCACTGCGCTTTGTATCTGAATTGAACAAAGATCTCTGTGAGAAATCTTGTTTTTGGAAGCGCTCAAAGCAGAAATTCCCGATATGGTTTTTATGCCCCTCTGGTCATGCAGTCAAACCAGGCTGTTGAACTGTTTAAAGCATTTGGAAACCATCAGGGAAGTCTGAAACTTCCCTGATAACTGACCCTAGGTGTCATCAGGGAAGTTTCAGACTTTTAACCGCACATGGTAAGTCCCTTTGCCCTTATCTTGGCCAAGAGTCACAGTCAGACATCCAAGTGTCACTCATTTTCCATAAAGCTGCAAATAAATGCTATCCTCCACGGGATTGTCCTTGGAATCAGAACCTACCTGGAAGGAAATAAAATGAAACAGATGAAGAAGAAAGGCTGGGTTGTGATGGCATTGCCACAGAGTCCTCAGCCAATCCTATAGGAAACTCTGGAGCTACAATGGCTCTGGAACTAGAGTTTTCCCAAACTGAGGCAAACTGTCATTGAAACATGGCTAAAGAGAGTACAGTTTCTATTTTTTTTAAAATTATTTTTAATTAAACATTTTTTTAGTGGTGATGTTATTGCAGGAGTCCCCCTGTCCACCCCCCTTTGCCCACCTCTACCACCCCTAACACACACACCTTTTCTTTGGCCTTTGCCAAATTATTGTCCCTGCCCATGGGGTATGCATATATATGTTCTTTATTTAATCTTTTCACTGTCTTTATCCAGTCACCCCCACCCTGCTCCCCCTTTGCACTGGCCAGTTTGTTCAATGTATTTGTGATTCTGATTCTATTTTTTTGCATCAGTTTATTTGTTCATTAGATTCCACATATTAGTAAGATCATATGGTGTTTGTCTTTCTCTGATTGGCTTACTTCACTTAGCATAATACTCTCCAGGTCCATCCATGCTGTCTCAAAGAGTACGATCTCCAGGTCCATCCATGCTGTCACAAAGAGTACGATTTTCTTCTTTTTTGCAGCTGCATAGTATTCCATTGGGTAAATGTACCACAGCGTTTTTATCCACTCATTTGCTATGGGCACTTGGGGTGTTTCCCGATCTTGGCTATTGTAAATATCACTGCTAGATCTCCAGGTCCATCCATGCTGTCACAAAGAGTACGATTTTCTTCTTTTTTGCAGCTGCATAGTATTCCATTGGGTAAATGTACCACAGCGTTTTTATCCACTCATTTGCTATGGGCACTTGGGGTGTTTCCAGATCTTGGCTATTGTAAATATCACTGCTAGGAACATAGGAGTGTATATATTCTTTCTGATTTGTGTTTCAGGATTCTTAAGATATATTCCCAGAAGTAGGATCACTGAGTAAAGAGGTAGATGTATTTTTCAGCTTTTGAGGAAACTCCCTATGCTGGGGTCCAACCCCAGCAGGTCCAGGGGTCTCCAAAGGTGCGGACAGAGTTGGTGAAGAAGGAATGACATGGAGACAGCGGTCAGTTGATCAGCAGCCTATCCAGGATCTCTAGCCAGGATCTCCAGCCAAGTTCTGGTCTGGATCTCCAGCAAAGGTCTGGTTAGGATCTCCAGTCAGGTTCTGTGTCCATGTTCTCTCACTAGGTTCTCCAGCCAGGTTCTGTAGACATGTGCTCTTGCTAGGTTCTCCAGTCAGGTTCTGTCAAGGTTCTCCAGCCAGGTTCAGTCACCAGGTTCTAGTCAGGTTCTCTTGCCATATTCCATCCAGATTCTGTAGCCAGGTTCTGGCTCTAGGATCTTCAGCCAGGTTCTCTCGCTAGGTTCTGTCTCTACGTTCTGTTGTCAGCTTCTGTCCAGGATCTTCCTTTATCCATTTTGAGTTCATTCTTGTGTATGGTGTATGTTGGTGGTCTAGTTTTGCATGTACCTGTCCAATCTTCCCAACACCATTGATTTAAAAGACTGAAAATGCCTTGACTCCATCGTATGCTCTTGCCTCCTTTGTCAAATATTAATTGACCATAAAGGCGTGGGTTGATTTCCAGGCTCTCTGCTTTGTTCCACTGGTCTATATGACTGTTCTTATGCCAGCACCAGGCTGTTTTTATCACAATGACCTTGTAGTATAGTTTGATATTCAGCAATGTAATATCTCCAACTTTGTTCTTTCTCAAAATTGCTGCAGCTATTCTATGACTCTTTTGGTTCCATATAAATTTTTGGAACACTTTTACCCAATTCTGTGAAATAAGCCATTAGTATTATAATAGGAATTGCTTTGAATCTGTAGATTGCTTTGGATAGCATGGACATTTTAATGATGTTAATTCTTCTAATACATGAACATGGTATATGCTTCCACTTGTTTGATTCATCTTTAATTTATTTCTTCATTGTCACATAGGTTTTTTGAGTACAGATCTTTTACCTCATTAGTTAAGTTTATTCCTATGTATCATATTATATTTTTATGCAATAGTAAATGGGGTTATTTTTCTTAGTTTCTCTTTCTGAGAGTTGTTCATTTTCTTGTGATCCCTTGTATTTCTGTGATGTCAGTTGTTACCTCTCCTTTTTCATTTCTTTGGGTCCACTATCTTTGTTTCTTGATGAGTCTGTTTAAAGTGTTATCAATCTTGTTTACCCTTTCAAATAGCCACGTTTTGGTTCCATTAGTCTTTTGTATTTATTTATTTTTTTTAGTTTTTTATGTCATTTATTTCTGCTCTGGTCTTTATTATTTCCTTCCTTCTATATACTGTGTGATTTTCCTGCTGTGAGTGTAGGGTTTACTAGACTATTTATTAGAGATTTTTTTGGTTCTTGAGGTAGACCTGTAATGCTATGAACTTCCTTCTCAGGACTGTTTTCCCCGTGCCCCCAAAGATTTTGGGTGGTTGTGTATTCATTTTTATTTGTCTCAAGGTAAAATTTTATTTCTTCATTGATCTCATTGGTAATCCACTCATTGTTTAATAACATGCTATTTAGCCTCCATGAGTTTCAGTGTTTTTGAGCCTTTTATTGTGGTTGATTTCTAGTTTCATGCTGTTGTGGCCAGAGTATATGCTTGATATGATTTTAATCTTCTTAAAGTTTTTGAGATTTGTTTTGTGTCCAAACATGTGGTCTATCTTCGTCCCATGTGGGCTTGAGGAGAATGTGTATTCTGCTTTGGGATGAAATGTCCTGTAAATAATACTTAAGTCCCTCTGATCTAGTGTATCATTTAAGGTAGTTGCTTCCTTGTTGATTTTTTTCTGTAAGATTTATCTATTGATGCCAGTGGGGTATTAAAATCCTCTATTATGACTGTATTGCTGTAAATATCTCCCTTAAAGTCCACAAAAAGTTTTTCTTTTAATATACTTAGGCACTCCTATATTCGGGGCAAATGCATTTATAAGGGTCATATCCTTTTGTTGGATCAATTTTTATTATTATGTAGCGACCTTCCTTGTCTCTTGTTATGGCCTTTGCTTTTAAGTCTATTTTGTCAGATATAAGTATTGCTACCCCAACTTTATTTTTTATTTCAATTTTCATAGACTATTTTTCTCTATCCCTTCATTTTCAGCCTGTATCTTTTTTTTTCTCTCAGGTGGGTTTCTTGTAGACAGAATATATATGGGTCATGCTTTCTTATTCATTCAGCTACCCTTTATATTTTGATTAGAGCATTTAATCCTTTTACATTTAAGGTTATTATTGATAGGTACTTATTTATTGCCATTTTTTCCTTTATACCTACATCTGTCTCTCTCTTTTTATTTCTTTTTCTTCTTAAAGCAGTCCCTTTGGCATTTATTGCAATGCTGGTTTGTGGTAACACATTTCTTAAGTCTTATTTTGTCTGGGAAGCTCTTCATTTTGCTTTCTATTTTAAATGATAGCTTTGCTGGATAGAGCAGTCTTGATTGAGGTTCTTGCTTTTCATTTCTTTGAATACTTCATGCCAAGCCCTTCTGGACAGAAGTGTTTCTCTTGAGAAACCATCTGACAGACTTATTCGAACTCCCTTGTAAGTAATTGACTGTTTCTCTCTTGCTGCCTTTTAAGATTCTCTCTTTGTGTTTAATCTTTGTGTGGATCTCTTTGTGTTTATTTTGTTTAGTACTCTATATGCTTCCTGACCTTGTGTGACCTTTTCTTTCACCAGATGAGGCAAGTTTTCTGTCATTATATCTTCAAACAGGTTTTCTACGACTTGCTCACTTTCTTCTCATTCTGGGTCCCCTAAGATGCGGATGTTGTTATGTTACATTTTGTCCCAAATTTTTCATAATTATCCTGCTTTTTGATTATTTTGTTTTTTCTGTTTTGATTAAGTGATTTTTTTTCAATTCTGCCTTATAATTCACTAATTTGATCCTCTAACTACTCTTTCCAGTGAATTTTATATTTCACATATGGCAGTCTTTATTTCCACCTGATTGTTTTTCATGGTTTTTCAATCCTTCTTCATGCTGTTGCTGTTCTCCCTGAGTTCCATAAGCATCTTTACAATGATCACTTTGAACTCTCTATCTGATAAATTGCTTGCCTCCATTTCATTTAACTCTTTTTCTGGAGTTTCCTCGTTCTTTCATTTGGGGGCTTGTTTTTTTGTCTCCCCATTTTGTCTGTCTCTTTGTATTTGTTTCTATGTTTGACATAGCACTGCTATGACTCCCAGTCTTGATGGGGTGGCCTTCTATAGTGGCTGTCCTGTGGCTCCCAGTGGTGCAGTCTCCTTGATCTCCCAGCTGGGTGCTCTGAGAATGTTTCTTGTGTGAGTTCTTTTGGACCCTGCTGTTGCAATTGGGTCTTGATTGCTAATGTCCCTTTTGTAATTTGGATTGACCCTCAGCTTGACTGACTATGAGACTAAACTGTGCCCCAGGTATGCATACTACTGTGAAGATGCAGTCTCAAAGTATATTGATGGACTCAGTGGCACAATACTTAACCCTTCAGGCTGGAGGTAAACTTTTATCATCATGTTTGTGATGATGTACAGGGGCTGCCCCACAAGGCACGGTTGTTCCCCATAGGAAATGGAGCTGCTGAAATCCACCTTTGGGTGTGCAGCTAGTGTGTCTAGTCGAGCTCTGATGTAGTCTGAGGCCCACCACTCATTGTCTTGGCTCTGAGTCCTTTTGGTTGGGTTTCAGATGCAGGTCACTGTCAGAAATTGTGTATAACTATTCTTGGGCTGATTATGCATAGTTACCACTCTGTTCACTGTGTACGTGTCCACTAGCCCTGTATGTTCATGGGAGGGAGCAATCTGTGTAAATGGGTTGGCTGCTTTTAGCTTAGAGCTGGGGGTAGATCTGTGGCCAGGCCCAGGATCCCTGAGGTCTGTCTCTACTTGTCAGATACTCTGTCTGCCCCCTAAGGTTGCCTGGTCTTCCTCCAAAGCCTTCCAAAGAGAGTCTTCAGGATGGACCTAGTCTAGCCTAGCTCAGGCTGGTGGGCCCTCTGCTTGGAGATTACATCATCAGTCACTCAAGGAGGGGAAATTAGTCTCTGCTTTAAAATCAAACTTTTCAGTCTCTACCTAAAGTGGAGACTCCAACTCTAATTCTTCCTGAGGTGGCCTGCTGATGGTTTAGGTTTGGTACAACCTGAAGTCTTCTCTGCAGGAACAGGTTCAGCTGCCCTGGGCTTGAGGATTGATCAGAAGAATCTCAGGTTGAGGATGTTGTAGGCCCAGCCTTCAGAGAAGGCTAAGCACTTCCCCCCATTCCGAGGAGATAGCCTCTGAGGGTCTCACATGCGGAATGTCTTGCTCTGAGATTCTAGCTATCCCATTCCCCTCAGAATTGTACCCAACACGGTATCCAGGACTCCACAGAGCTGAACTAATCAGTCCTTTGTTTGAGGTGGTGTTTGCAGCCTGCAGGTGTGGGAGCTGGGCTCCACCTCTCCTTCCTGGGGCTGACTGGAGGAACTCACAGGGAGCTCAAATCAGCTTCCTCACCTTGTAAGCACAGAGCCAGGTACAACCCTGGCTGTTTCCAGGATAGAAGCCTCCCTGGGGGGTACAGTCCAGCAATCCGAGCACCTCATGGAACGGTACCTTTGTGCTGCCAGTCTAAGCAGAAGGGGTTAGAAAATTAACCTGGCCCAGGAATATGATCTCTCTGCATGGCTGGTCTCAGGTAAGCAGGGAGCTGAATTCCCAGCTTCACTCGTGCTCCAAATTCTCCTCAGTGCAGGCCAAAAATCCTGATCTGTACAGCAGTCAGAGAGGCTCCATGGGTGGAGGAAGGGATTCCAACCCCACACTCGATTTGGGTCCTTCCTCCCTTTTCCCACGCCAAACATTTTAGTCACTGACTAGAGTTCTTCCCAATGCCTTTCAAGAAACAAGAGAGGTACCTCAAAGTCATTGCTGGGTGCAGCCCGCAGGCCTCTCACTGGACCCGGACACAGCAGTGCAGCCTTTCCAGGACCCAGTGCCCACACAAACCTCTCAGGCTGGTTTGGATGCACACGGCCAAAGGAACCCCTTCAGTTCAGTACCACCCTGAACAATAATCTTCAGTCTCTATATTCTAAATTATGCCTACCACAGTCTTATAGACATAGAATGTCCTTTGTAAAATTTGTCACTCTGGTGAGCAGAATGATGGTCCTCTGAAGACTACACAGGTCATGAGGAGAGCATGAGAGAAAGAGTAATATTTGATATAAACTTACTAAAAATGATGGATGAAAATTAAGGAAAGAACTAACTAACGAGTGTTACCTGCAAATACAGTTATACAAATCTCAAAGACTGGAAGCATATGAGCACATGCCAACATCAAGAAAGCAGTCAGCCTTGACAAGTGTGGCACAGTTGGTTGGACATCACCCCATGAACCTATAGGTTGGCAATTTGATTCCAGGTCAGGGCACATGCCTAGGTTATAGGCTCAATCGCTAGTAAGAGACAGAGGCAACCCATCGATGTTTTACTCTCACATCAATGTTTCTCTTCTTCTCTTTAAATATTAATAGAACATATTTTTAATTGATTTTTTACAGAGAGGAAGGGAGAGGTATAGACAGTTATAAATGTCAATGAGAGAGAAACATCGATCAGCTGCCTCCTGCACACTCCTTACTGAGTATGTGCCCGCAACCAAGCTACATGCCCTTGACTGGAATCAAACCTGGGACCCTTGAATCCATAGGCCAACACTCTATCCATTGAGCCAAGCCAGTTAGGGTTCAATAGAAAATCTTTATTTTTTTTTTTAAAAAAAAGGAAAACAAAGCGGTCAGTGCATGGATCCCATTTCCAGGTTTATAGACTACAATAACAACAGAAATCAGGATGTGCAGTGCTCTGAGCCTCAGGAAGGTGACAAGTCAGATGGGATAGTCCTCAGCCTCTGGGTTGGTGTTTAAATATAACATTTTAGTGCAAAAGCAGAAATCTATTCAGCTTAAGGCAAAATGCCAAGGACTTAGGCCAGGGGTGGGCAAACGTTTTGACTGGAGGGCCACAATGGGTTCTAAAACTGGACCGGAGGGCCGGAACAAAAGCATGGATGGAGTGTTTGTGTGAACTAATATAAATTCAATGTAAACATCATTACATAAAAGGGTACGGTCTTTTTTTTTTTTTTTTAGTTTTATTCATTTCAAACAGGCCGGATCCGGCCCGCGGGCTGTAGTTTGCCCACGGCTGACTTAGGCTGAGGTTCTGGCAGAATTCTGGCGCTGAACATCATTGGTAACTGGACCAAATTTGAGAGTAAAGTTCAAGGCAAAAACTCCATGCTAATGGATTAAGCCAGCATGGCAGAGATGGAAAGAACTGAGACTTGGAAGCAACATGCTAATCTAATCACTAAGATTGAAGGAACCAGGTCCTGGAGGGATCAGTGAGGAAGACGCAGGAATGATGCAAAATGGTAACTAAAACTCTAGGGTTTTTCCAGAACAGCCTGGTTTTGTCTATTATCCCAGAGTCCCATTCCATTTAGCATTTGTCCTAGACAAAATGACCAAGTTTGGATGACGTATTATGTCATCACTCCACTAGTTACATGATTTGGAGAATACAAAAGTCAATTAATTAGGAGCCTATTTTTCACCTGCCTCTGCCAAGCTTAGTTGTGGAACTATGGGTTGCCTAAGGAAACATCTGAAAATCCCAAAGAAGGAGAAACCAGCCAATGTGCACACATTATGGTTGAGTGAGGCAAACAAGAAACTGTGATTAAAGACTGTCTACCTAGTCAGATAAACAAAAGCACTGTGATATCCAAATATATGTTTTAACAAAAACACATCAATACTAAAGCCTTCCTTTATTTTATAATGCTTGCTCTACTTTTTGTTTTCTCATTTGCAAGTGACTGTTGTTTCCGAAATGAGTCAGTGGAATTTGGATTGGATTAATTTAATTGAACAGCTACTATTATGATGAAAAAAATATTGAATATCCAGCTAACTTAATGGAAATGATTGTGTGACTGGGGTGCAAGGAAATATATAAATGCATATAACTACAATTCTACCAAAACAAAATGATATAAACCCAGTAAAATTATGCATTTTGCTAATTTGCTTTATATTCAGTGAATTCTATAGCTTAAATTTGACATTCCTACTCCTGGGAAGCCAAATTCTTTAGAGATTTAAATATCTTAAATCCTTAGGCCAAAATAGAGCCTTTAATTGAAAAATAATTTTATTCTATCTTTCTTGTTTTAAGGGTAAAAAATTCAAATTACTGGGTGATTTTTTTCTTCTAATCCTAAGAGAGAGTTCCCTATTCATGACATAATTGAAAGTTTTCAAACCTAAATCGCCTTTCAAATAGGAACAAATAAAGACTAACTAGGATCCCTTTATATGCCTTTTGGATAACAGGTTCCATGATACTCTCAAAGGGCTCAAAGTAGGACAGTGTAGTAAGAAATAAGGCTGAAATAAGAGCAAGATGACAGCAGGGAAAAGCTTAGCAAATAATTGCCTAGGAAAATATTTACCAAAAGTTGAAAACCTTATAACCAGAGGAGTTCATCAACATTTTAGAATTCATCTCAGTTTAATACATACAAAATGATGAAAAGAAATAAATTCTCTAATATAGTAATTCCAGTATTTAATGAGCTTCAAGGTAGAACAGGATAGTGATTAATAGTTCAAGCTTGAAAATCAGTCTACCTGGACCCAGCTCTTAGTTCCATCTCCTACAATGTACGTAACCCCAGGTACACCATTTATAACCTTTAATTCTCAATTTCATCACCAGTAAAATGTGACTGGCATTAATAGTATGTTGTACAATTATGAGAATGTGTCCAATTAATGTAGGCTCTAAAAATGCAATTATTTTCTGTAATCCTTTTTTTATTCTGCAAGAAAAAGTCAGACAAAAATTTCATAATTATTCATCTGAGAACTGAATATTTAAAGTTTCCCACTGATGGTTTTATTCACTCAAGTTTCTCTATACAATCACCTCTGGAACTCTTTTTTTAACTTGTCTTGGTCTAAATAATTGTCGACTTTTACACATATGGAGAGATTTATCCATACAATCTGGACAAAAAAATTTGCTTCAAAAGACTAGTACTTCTGTTTTTAATGTGTTTTAGAATCCAAAGCATATTCTTCTTCCTGAGCCATAGTCACATACTGCATATCTTATAACTAGTAAAATAATCAAGGCCACCTGTGAAGTAAATTGAGGATTAAAGTGATAGAAGAATGGGTATAGTTGCGCTTTAATGCCTAAGCCTTAGAATCAGTTTTAGCTCTTTTGTACTTTTGCTAAGTGTAAATATAGTGAAGCCTCTATTAGTGTTACTTGGTATATTGAAATCCATGGAATAACAGAACTAACCTTGAAAGTGAGTTAGAGGTCTTATTCTAAATACACTCCCTCCTTACTCTCTTATGTGCAGGTGCACATAAAGATATCACTTCTAATATTTGTCTAGGAATTTACCAAAAGACAGGATTTATAGTAGCTTGCTTAACTGCTCTGTGTTTCTTCATGGGAAAAATTGATATAATTTTTCCACATTTGGTAGTTGTAATGATTAAATTTAAAAAATGTATACATATATGTGTGTGTGTGTATATATATATATGTATATATATCTATCTCACAATGCCTGACATATGGTTCATAATAAATAATGTATATCAACTCAGAAACCATTATCCCTATTAATATTTCAGAGTACATTTAATATTATGTATGAATTCTTAAAATGTACTAGTATAACCCTAGAAGTTAAGGAGTTAGAAAATTTTAATTTATACAGATTAGTTACTTTAAACATCA